>NC_133329.1:223354205-223709205 GCF_042186555.1 Aquarana catesbeiana | reverse complement strand
GTTTTGATGTTAGACTATTGTAATCTACCGTACAGACTGAGAGAAGGAGGACCATAACTCTGAGCAAGTTATACCACGTACACACGAGCGGACTTTTGGACCGGACTGGTCCGACGGACCGAGTCCAGCGGACAATTCGACCGTGTGTGGGCTTCATCGGACCTGCAGTGGACCTTTTCGGTCGAAAAACTGACGGATTTTAGATTTGGAACATGTTTCAAATCTTTACGTCGGAACTCCGTCGGACCCAGTTCCTATCGAAAAGTCCGCTCATCTGTATGCTAGTCCGATGGACAAAAACCAACGCTAGGGCAGCTATTGGCTACTGGCTATCAACTTCCTTATTTTAGTCCGGTCGTACGTCATCACGTATGAATCCATCGGACTTTGGTGTGATTGTGTGTAGGCAAGTCCATTCATTCGGAAAGTCCATTGGAAGTCCATTGAAAGTCCCTCGAATAGTCCTTCAGACCAGTCCAGTCGAAAAGTCCACTCATGTGTATGCGGCATTAGGCCTTGCTGACAGTGAGCATGGTGACAAGAGGAGAGAGTATAGTGATAACCTCATAAATATTCTGCTGTTCTATTACTGTCCAATCCTCAGGATGGGTGTGTGTTGACTAAGCAGTGATGCTGCAGTGAAGATCATGGATCTGGCTGTGTTTTATGACAGTGGTGCCAAGATCAAGAAACTAACTTCACAGAACTTCAACTCCTTTTGCTTGTATTTGTACGTATTTTAACTAGATATTGATCTGCTTGCCCGGAGTGTAGCTTAAAATGCAGAATGATTTTATATATTTCAAGTATGAAATAGTAGAATGTAGGTAACTTAAGTGTGTATTCACGCCAGGGGTGGTGGGACTGCGTTGAGCAGGTATGCCAGGTTTGGTAGGACTGCGTTGAGCAGGTATTCTGGTTCAGTCCCATCTCAAGACAAGACAAAATGCAGGAGGTGTGTGGTGAAAAAAATATGGCAAGCTGAACTTTTTTCCAATGCAGTGCAAGACAATCCCACTGTACTGTGTTACAATGCCAAAAATGACCAAAAAAAAGGAAATAATATACCATATACAGTTGCTACACAAGCCATATAGTAATTGAATGTTACATAAAAAATTACCTTATCTTTTCAATCTGCAGCACTGTCATTTACTGTAAAATGAAATGCAGTATGACAGCCTGGAGGCTTTCTGTACATAGTTGGTGTACAGAATGCTCCCCAGAAATCAAATTTCCTGCTTGTGTGATTGGCTCACTGATTTTCCCAGAAGTCTGCACTAAGATACAAATTAGATTTTAGGCATCCTCTGCAACAAAAATGTCATTTTTGGTGAGACACTCCCAAAGGGTTAAGATCCTGCATTTTTCTCATTAAAACAATGCACATTAGCAGAGATAAACAAACCACTTTATCTTCAGAGCAGTATCTACTAGGATTCTGCAGCAATGTTTGTTAAAATCCTTGCAATGTACACAGATCACCCGGATGGGATTTATCTTTCAACAAAAGTGGAGTTACTTCTATACCATTTGCCGTTAGGTCACTGTAGATTTGCTGTGACCTGGTGGCAGCTTCAGGCTCAGCAAAGTAAATAAAGATCAGCAGCTTGCTTCCCCACCCCCCTGCTGACCGTCACTGTGGATGGACATAGCACAATTTTTGTCAGCAGGTGTTAGCTAATGATATATGGCTGAGACCTGTTGATCGGCTGTGTCCAATCACAGCACACAGGATTCTGTACACAGAACAGCAAACTGGCTGCCTCTTCTCTCTGCAAATCAGGGAGACAAAACAGCCAGATCTCTCAGTAAAAGCAGCACATATTACACTTGTTAGGCACACAGTTAACCCCTTGATTATCTGTATAAAGTGATCTTGTGCAAAAAATAAATATCACTATAAAATACTGTGGTAAAATAACCCAACAAATATATCACAAAAAAATATGTAAAAGAGTATCTTCATGTGGAGTGAAGTGATGATGAATATAAATAAAGATGTGCAAAAATAAAATAAAGTGTCCAAAATATTCCTGAATCACGTGAAAAAATAGTAAAATCACACAAACGTGATAAATCACAAAAATATCTAAAAATATAAATAAATCACATAAATGAGGCTAAATAGTCCCCTAAAATGGTGAATAAAATATAAAGTTTCTGCCATCCTCACAAGTTGATGGATCCAGTATGTGTGATGTTGGATAGATACACACACATATAGATGTCCATATATGTTCCTAGGTATTCCGCAAATAGCCTCTTAATGTTAAAGTCTCCCAGAACTCTCACCTTAATTATAGAAGTAAATCGCATCCATAAGCAATAAAGGGTCTCCACTATCGTCTATGGGTACTTCTTTCAGGTGTGCACACTGCAGGTGGGCTCATAGGTATTCCTCCAATGGATAAAGCAATCCACTCTGTTACCCCAATTTTAATCCAATATACAATGCCTTGGTGCAAGAAAGGGGAACAAAAACAAAAAAGCCTCCAATAGTGTAGTGTGTTATGGGTAAAAACTAGATATTTATTAAGTAACCAAGTGGACTCTTACATTTAAAATGATTGAAAACAGACAGAGAACAAAATCGGCATTGTTCATCGCCTTCTTATGTCACTTTCGGTGTGCGTCTATTCCGGCCAATCCCTACACGTTACGTCACGTCTCGTGACTTCATCTGGGGAACCGGATTGGTTGTATAGACATGCTTTAAATATTGTATAACCGGAAATGATCTAGCGGCCATTTTCTTGAAGTCCGCTGGAAGTAAACATCACAGTAATTTTGTTGCCTGCCTAGTATTATGTATGTCAGCCATTTTCTTGTGGTTTGGTTTCTTCAAGTATGTAAATGCAGAACGAGCCAGAAGTACATTAACAACAAAGTCTAGTCCCTTGATTAAATAGACGATAGTGGAGACCCTTTATTGCTTATGGATGCAATTTATTTCTATAATTAAGGTGAGAGTTCTGGGAGACTTTAACAAGAGGCTATTTGCGGAATACCTAGGAACATATATGGACATCTATATGTGTGTGTATCAATCCAACATCACACATACTGGATCCATCAACTTGTGAGGACGGCAGAAACTTTATATTTTATTTACCATTTTAGGGGACTATTTAGCCTCATTTATGTGATTTATTTATATTTTTAGATATTTTTGTGATTTATCACGTTTGTGTGATTTACTATTTTTTCACGTGATTCAGGAATATTTTGGACACTTTATTGTATTTTTGCACATCTTTATTTATATTCATCATCACTTCACTCCACATGGAGATACTCTTTTACATATTTTTTAGTGATATATTTGTTGAGTTATTTTACCACAGTATTTTATAGTGATATTTATTTTTTGCTCAAGATCACTGTATATAGATTTTCATATGTCTTGGTGTTTTGTGTTACACCTATAGGTTTTGCTGCATTAATCACCCGTTTTATCACTGGTCACTAGCCACATTGTCTATTTACTCTCAGTAGCGCAAGGGACACTTTCACTTTTTAACCCCTTGATTGCCTCTTGATGTTAACTCCTTTCCAGCCAGTGTCATTAGTACAGTGACAGTGTACAGTATGGTTGTCCCGATACCTAATACTAGTATCAGTATCGGGACTGATACCGAGCATTTGCGCGAGTACTTGTACTAGCACAAATGCTCCAGATGCCTTAGCCGATACCTGGCTGGGATGGGAGAGACAGGAAGTCAGCGGGCGGAGCGGAGAGGGGAGTCTGGGCGGAGCGGAGGGCAGATCTGAGAGCAGAGCGTAGAGCGAGTCCTCTGAGTCTTCAAGCAGGTAGTACAGAGTGCAGGGCACAGCTGCATCATCCATCGGGATTGGCGACAGAGCCGTCACATTCGGTAATGGAAGTGACGCTCCATGTTGCAGTTACACCATCAGTGTAACTGAAAATCCCGACACCCATCTTGGTACACCCTGCACTCGGCCACAGTATGCCAGCAGCGGACATCTTGTTACACCCAGCCTATATAGTTCGGGCTGGGTGTAACAAGATGTCCGCTGCTGCTTTATTGAGGCCGAGTGCAAGGTGTACCAAGATGGGCGTCACAGAGGCAGCATAAAAAAATTAATCCTCTCGTGCCCATAAGTGTCAGCCATCAACCAGTGCTCATCAGTGACATCTGTTAGTGCCATCCATCAGTGCCCATCCAGCCAGTGCCACTGCCAGCCATCAGTCAGTGCCAGCCATCAGTGTGTGCCACCTATCAGTGCGTGCCACCTATCAGTGCCCATCACTGCGTGCCACCTATCAGTGCCCATCAGTGCATGCCACCTATCAATGCCCATCAGTGCGTGCCACCTATCAGTGCCCATCAGTGCTTGCCACCTATCAGTGCATGTCACCTATCAGTGCTCATCAGTGCTGCATAATCAGTGCCACCTATTAGTGCTCATCAGTCAGCGCCATCTAGCAGTGCCAGCCGTCAGTGTGTGCCACCTATCAGTCCCCCTTAGTGTGTGCCACCTATCAGTGCCCATTAGTGTTAGTGCCAGATTGCCCACCACACTATCACAGTCCCACTATAAGTCGCTGATCACCACCATTACCAGTATAACATCATAGCTATGTAAATTTCAGTATATATACCATAGTTTGTAGCCGCTATAGCTTTCACAGTAACCAATTAATATACAATTATTGTTTTTTTTATTTTATTTTTTTTACCAAAGACATGTAGTAGAATACATTTTGGCCTAAATTTATAAAGAAATTTGATTTTGATTATAAAGAATTTAGATTTTTTTTTTATAATTTATGGTCTTTTTTCATTTATATAAAAACAAATAAAAGAACAGTGGTGATCAAATACCACCAAAAGAAATCCATATTTGTGTGAAAAAAAATTATATAAATTTAATTTGCGTACAGTGTTGCATGACTGAGCAATTGCCAGTTAAAGTAGCACAGTGCTGAAAAGCAAAAAATTACCTGGTCATGAAGAGGGGTGAAACCTTTTGGAGGTCAAGTGGTTAACAGTTTACCAACAAGATCAAATTGAAACATACTTACATAATTGATGTGGTGGAAAAAAAAACACTATTCCATCTAGTTCAACCAACAAGAAAAATATATTGACAACTCCCATAAGCACAATCATATACCCACAGTTGATCCAGAGGAAGGTAAAAAAAAATAATAAAGCATGATCCAATTTGCTCTAGTGGGGGGAAACATTCTTTCTTGATCCCCTGAGAGGCAATCGGATATTCTCTGGATCAACTACCCCTGGTGTTTTCACCTCTAAATATTACTATCCAGTTATTTTATGTGCATTTAAGAATACATTCAGGTCTTTTATAAAACAATCTACAGAGCTGGCAAGAACCAGCTCTTGAATGAGTCTATTCCACATGTTCACAGCTCTTACTGTGAAGAAGCCTTTCCATATGTGGAGGTTAAATCTCTTTTCCTCCAAATGTAAACAGTACCCCCTTGTCCTCTGTAATGACCTGAAAGTTCACTATATGTATCCCCCTTATTTTCCTATTCTCAAAAAATAATACATTAAGGTCAGCTAATCTTTCCTCATAGCTGAGCTCTTCTATGCTTCGTATCAGTTTGGTTGCCCTTCTCTGCACTTTCTCCAGTTCTCCGATATCCTTTTTATGAACTGGTGCCCAAAACTGAACTGCATATTCCAGATGAGGTCTTACTAATGATTTGTACAGGGTCAAAAAATGTCTCTTTCTCTTCTTAAAGCGGAACACCACTCTCTCAATCAACACTGACTATTTGTAATCATTATGCTGCTAGCAGTAGTAGATAGCTGCTAGATAGGAAAGTATATTATGGGTTTTAAACTTATTTATTTATTTATTTTACATTTCATCAGTTACTCCCTGATTTCTAGCCTAGGTAAATTATGTCATATTACCTAGGAGTCTTCAGGAGGGGATAAGGGTTTTTTTTTTTTTCAGCTAAGCACACCCTCCTGCCTGTATGCCTGATCTAAGCGCAGATAGATTCCAAGGCATAAATACTACATGAATCATCTTCCCCTACCCAAGATGGCTATGGCTAGAAATACTGAAGGGGTGTTTTTCAAAGTGATTTCTCTGCAAAATAAAGTATGTTTTGAATACTAAAAATGTATTGAATGAATTACAGACATACCCCACTTTTAAGTACACAATGAGGTTTATTTACTAAAGCTGGAAAGTGCAAAATCAGGCTTACTTCTGCATAGAAACCAATGAGTTTCCAGGTTTTATTACCAAAGCTTAATTGAACAAGCTGGGGTTAGAAGCTCATTGGTTTCTATGCAGAAGTGAGCCTGATTTTGCACTTTCCAGCTTTAGTAAATAAACCCCATTGTGTACTTAAAAGTGGGGTATGCCTGTAATTAAATGAAATAAATTAGATAGTGTTTTTGGTTTGTGGTGCTCACAAGCAGTGTAGTTCCACTTTAAAGCAGAGCTCCACCCAAAAGAGGAAGTTCTGCTTTAAGGCCTCTTCCCCCTTCCTCTTCCCCAAATGACACTTTTTGGGGAGGGGGGCACCTGGTTTCTCATCTCCCCCTCCCCTCCTCCCCACAGTCAACTAGGACACGTCACAGGTCCCAGAAGCTTTGAAGCCACAATCTGTCACAGCTGGGTGCCCACAGTTGAGATACTGGTGCTGGGGAAAAAGACGGAGGGAAGGGATGGCTTGGGTGAGCACATCAATGAATCCTAGGACAGGTGAGTGCCTGTTTATTAAACGTCAGCAGCTACACTTTTTGTAGCTGCTGACTTTTAATAAACACAAAAAGAACTGAAGCTCCTCCTTAAGTCTATTGCCCCGTACACACGGTCGGACTTTGTTCGGACATTCCGACAACGAAATCCTAGGATTTTTTCCGACAGATGTTGGCTCAAACTTGTCTTGCATACACACGGTCACACAAAGTTGTTGGAAAATCCGATCGTTCTAAATGTGGTTACGTAAAACACGCACGTTGGGACTATAAACGGGGCAGTGGCCAATAGCTTTCATCTCTTTATTTATTCTGAGCATGCGTGGCACTTTGTCCGTCAGATTTGTGTACACACGATCGGAATTTCCGACAGCGGATTTTGTTGTCGGAAAATTTTATATCCTGCTCTCAAACTTTGGGTGTCGGAAAATCCGATGGAAAATGTGTGATGGAGCCTACACATGGTCAGAATTTCTGACAACAAGGTCCTATTACACATTTTCCATCAGAAAATCCGACCGTGTGTACAGGGCATTAGATCTACCAGAACACCCAAATCCTTTTCTGCCATTAACTTCCCCAGCTGTTCTCTTGCTTTAATGTACGATGCATGCATGTTCTTAGCACCCAAGTGCATAACTTTACTTTTATCAATATTAAACCATGTTTTTTTTCATGAATCCATGCTTACCATTGCTTAACCGCTTGCTGACCATCCAGCCACATTCCCACGAACTCTCGTAGCTGTATGTCTCCTATTTAAGTGGGGAAAGCAGGCGCGTGGCGCCCGCTGCACTGCGGGGGTGCCGATGTGCATGGCTGGCAGTCTACTAGCTAGGTAAAACAATCTGTCATCTCCTCTAGTCAGTCCCATCCCCCTACAGTTAGAACACACACGAGGTAACACAGTTAACCCCTTGATCGCCCCCTAGTGTTAACCCCTTCTCTGACAATGACATTTACACAGTAATCAGTGCATTTTTATAGCACTGATAGCTGTATAATTGTCAATGGTCCCAAAAATGTATCAAAAGTGTCCGATCTGTCCGCCATAATGTCACAGTCCCAATAAAAATCGATGATCACCGCCATTACTAGTAAAAAAGATAAATAATAAAAATTTCATAAATCTTTCCCCTATTTTGTAGGCGCTATAACTTTTGCGCAAACCAATCAATATACGCTTATTATGATTTTTATTATCAAAAATATGTAGAAGGATACATATTGGCCTAAACTGAGAAAAAAAAATTGCTTTTTTTAAAAAAAATTAGGGATATTTATTATAGCAAAAAGTACAAAATATTGTGTTTTTTTCAAAATTGTCGCTCTTTTTTTGTTTATAGCGCAAAAAATAAAAACCTCAGAGGTGATCAAATACCACCAAAAGAAAGCTCTATTTGTGGGAAAAAAAGGACGTCAATTTTGTTTGGGTACAGAGTTGCACAACTGCGCAATTGTCAGTTAAAACGACGCAATGCCGTATTGCAAAAAATGGCCAGGTCTTTGAGCAGCCAAATCTTCCAGGGCTGAAGTGGTTAAAATATTATTTTCTAGCAAAAACTCTTCTATGTGGTCTTCTAATAAACTTACATTTTATCTTCCCAATTATAGAAGTTGAACTAACTGGTTTGTAGTTATTTGGTAAACACTTTGATCCTTTTTAAAAAAAAGGCACCATTGGTCTTACATCAATCCAGTGGTACCATGCCAGCATATTTTCTTTGTATTTATACAGTCATGGAATTACTCCCATAAGGAAATGGTTGACAGCGCTTCCAGAGGAGGCATTTCTTCTAATTCTATCAGTCAATTAAAGTGGGTTCCATCTTGAATTCTACTCACTTACTGACCTCGGTAAGGAGCAGGGAGCCTGCATTCCCAAATATGACAGGCATCAAGTGTAAATTCACCATGAAGTTCTCCATTCTCGTCTAATACAGTGAAAATATTATTTCTGGCAAACCATTATGATTATCTTTACTGGCTACAGCTAAACTGTCATTCTCTTTTATTTTTACCCAGTTCAGTGCTCATTCCTTTACTCATGCAATCTCAAAATATAGTGTACATGTGCTTTCTTCTGGACCAGTGCTCCAAGCTTACCCAAGTCACATACACATGCATCTGTGTCTCCTTTGTCAATCAGCCCTCCAACAGACACCCCTCTAATAAGAATATGTCAGCTCACTCGTGTGCTCTGTGAACTACCCTAGTTGTGGCTGTTTCTCTTTCCCCAGCAATTCTCTCTGCTGCTTATATATATATATATATATATATATATATATATATATATATATATTCCAGGATTGTTGCACTTAAAATGTATTGAAGAAAAGAAAAAAATATACAAAATATCAAGATGTCCCATGGTTATTTTAAATATTTTCTATATTTTTTCTTTTTCTTCAATACATTTTGAGTGCATCAATCCCGGACTTGTTTATCTATATGGGGCCTTTGGGAGGGCCTGATTATTATATAGAAGATTATTGCAGTGCTGTTTCCCTCACCTGTGGATCTTTATATATACAGCCATATCCTCTTGCTTTAGTGGTGAAGTTATGAGCGCAAACTCATAACTTTACCACTAATTACCTGATTACGGAGCTTGGGACTACATGTCTCATTGTTCTTAGTCCTAGCAAGCATGCGTGCCCCTTCATTCATTAAAATTGGCCATAGTAAGGGCACTGCCTGTTTCAATACACACAGGCAACCGGGACTGCACACACAAGATACCCTTCTGTTCTCCTTCCTCGGGAGGTGATTTATAGTGGTTCCAGAGGGGTGTGTCTTCTGTGTGCTGTCTTCTTAAGGTCCCTGTGTGTGTCAGTTTATGCAGCATCTTTATGTCTGGTTATAGTGCTCTCATGAGAGCTGACTAATGGGTGACTTCGGCAGGACTCTATAGGACAGAGGCACCTGAAAATGGGAAAGCAGGGGCAGTGATTATGGGACCAGCCAAAACTAGAAGAAAGGCAAGCGTTACAAAAATTTAGAAATAGCATACAATGTGAATGTTGATAGCCCCAGCCGAAATGTTTAAAAAATAGGGTTTTATATCTTTTTAAGTTTATTTGCTCCTGAGGTAATTATAATAAGAAGAGTGCTTTGTATAGTAATGCCAGTTAGACCAAGTTAATTATAAAGACAGAGTCTGCTGTTTCTCATCCAAATTTCACTCTTGCCTTCCTATCCTTAATTATAATGGACTTTCTGTCACTGTTCTCTCATTCTTACTAGGTTTTTTCATCTCATTGGCTCTACTCATTTTTCTTTCTCAATTTCCCTGCCATGGTATTATAAACATTCTATCTGCTTTTAACTGTCTACTTTCTATTCTGGAAGCATTATTTTTTTACATCCCCCCCCCCCTTCAAAACATCTGGTATGCAAATTCATGCTCAAAAACGGACTATTAGAAGCATTTTTTTCACCCCATTCCTCTTCAAACCATCTGGCATGCAAATCCATGCTCACAACTGGATTATTGGGAAGCTATATAAAAGTACTATCCCTCTTCTCAACCAGTAGTAACCCTAGTCAGTAATAAAATATTAAGAAGCAATCTACTGGTGTTACGGCACTGGAAGCAGAACTTTAAAGAACCTAGGTTTGCACAGACAATTGCTTTTTAAAACTTAAGTGCAGCCAAATACATGAATAAAAATATCAGCTCAAGGGACATCATTTACAATTATTATGATGTGTCCCTTGTCTTGATTCTTCTTGTTTTATTAGTATTCCACTGAGATCTGCACCAATACCCACTGTCTTAATCTTCCACTGTAGCAGGGGTTAATATAGCTAAGGGGCTGTCAGGAGCTCTCAACAAGGGAGCTCAGTTATGACCACCCTTTGCTGCCTGAGCTGTTACACAGCTTCTATGAATGACATAGGATCTCTGAATGGAGGGGGCAGGGCTATCAATCATCTACCCATACACATTCAGAGATCCTGTATCATTCATAGAAGCTGTAGTATGGCTTTGATGAGTGGAAGATCAGGCAGGAAATGGTGGACATAATTGAGCTCTCTTCATGAGAGCTTCTGATAGGCCCTTAGATGTATTAACCCCTGCTGCACCAGAAGTGGGAGGGTTGTTCAGGACCTTGGTGGATTCATACTAAAAGTAGAAGAATCAACAAAAGCAACACATCATACTAACTGTAAGCTATGTCCCTTGTACTGATTTTTTTATATGTGTTTTTGGCTATACCTAGGCTTTAAGGCTGGGTTCACACTTATGCAAATTGGATTGGGGTTTCCCCGCATCCAATTCACCTGACAGGAGAGTGTTGCCGGCTCTCAATGGAGCCAGTTCACACAGCTCTGGGCCGGCCGCAGAGCAGACTGCAAAAGGGTCGTGTGCGTCTTTGGCTCTGTTTCAGGTCCGAACTCAGGCAAAAATTCAGTCCTGTTTCGCCCCTGAATGGTTGACAAGGGACGCAATGGACCCCCTGCTGTAAACCGCTCCGCAAATACTGTGATCCCAGCCTTAATCTCCTGACACCTATAGTGTATTATGTCAATTTAATTCATTATAGCAAAAGACCACTTGTAGGAACTCTTTGTAGGAGCCATTATAATGAAAATAGTAGTTTACCTTTAAAATAGTGCACTTTACATTTTAAAATGACAAAGCCAACAAATTGGAAACCAATAACATTTTGAAATCCACCTTAGTAGATATTTCTGTCACTTGTCAAGGTTGAAGACCAAGCTGATCTGTTTCTCTTTTGCTTAGACATGATAAGTGGGGGTGGTTATACCCATAACAATATGTTATAGATGTAAGATACTTGGGCTGAAGTAAAAACAGATAAAAAGGTAAGTCTAGTGGGAATCTGACCTGCAGTAAAATACCCAAGCTACTGTAAAAAATTATGATGTTCAACATTTTTACTTTTTTTGTTTCAATAGTTTTTATTGATATTTTAGTTCATTTTAACAGAAATAAAGTATAACGTTAAGGATGATATTCATTGAAAATACATGAACACAGTGAAATGAACTGTGTACGCTGAAGTCGTACAGCAAATAGTACAAGGTAACAATGCATTAAGTAAATATGCTATATGAAAGGGTCGGGTTTTCGAGTATGAGTCCAGGTTCCATCCTGTGGATGGCAATGAGGATGAACAGTAGATCAGAGATCGAACCCTCCTTGGATACCCCAATGGGATAATTCTGTATCCAAGAGAGAGTCCAGTCCCACCATCATAGATTCAGAGATATGAAGTCACACTCAAGGTGGAGGAAAGATTTCGGTGTTTGAGTACTATGAGAGCCAGGGTGACCAATGGTTGAGTGTAAAGTGAAGGCGTCCATTTGAGGACGCTATCATGTGCTCGTACGTGCAGTGGAGGTTAGTGAGGTCTAATACGTCAGTGATTGTAGGAGGAGTGATAGTTTTCCATTTTCTGGTAATCGTTAATCTGGCTGCTAATAGTATATGAGTAAGTGTACTCTGTAGAGTGGTAGGAAGTTGGTCCATCTCCAGGGATAGAAGTGCCAGTGCAGGGTTCATTGGGATGTGAAAGTGGGCTATGTCAGATAGGACATGAAATACTTTTGTCCAGTATGGTAGAAGCTTAGGACAACTCCATAGAGTGTGTAGAAGGTCTCCTCGACTGTTGCATTGTCTCCAACATGCATTGGAGGTTTGGGGGTTAAATTTGGAAATTGTTGCAGGAGTGTAGTACCTTTGGAGATTAATTTTCCCACAATGTGGAGCAATTGGAGGATTTCTGGTTGATTTTGCATGCTTTTTGCCACTGGTGTAAATGATTGATGCAGATCTGTTTCCCATTTCATGTGGGAGTGAGATTTAACAAAGGTTTGCTTTCGTTGGAAGATGTTATAGCTTTTCTCTGTAGGGTGGGGGATGTTAGAAAGGACCATGTTTGGAGAGGGTTAAGTATATTGTGTAGGCAATGTTGGATTTGTAGGTATTGATAGAAGTCAGTTTGCGGTATATTGAATTCTTTTTGGATTGACAAGAAGGGTTTTAAAGAGCCGTTCTTGTAAAGCTTATGAATATATTGTGTTCCCCTAACCATTGTTTGAGGAATAATTGTGCAATTGTGTGGTTTAGGGCAGATATGGGAACAGTAATAGCAATTTTTGAGTCGTTGGTGTTGGTGCGGTGTAGAAGGTTAAGCCATGTTTTGATGGATATTACCATTGTGGGCGGGAGGTAAGAGGGGGGTTTTGCGCCCATTTGCGTACTGAATGGCCATAGGTTCATGTAGAAGGTTAAGCCATGTTTTGATGGATATTACCATTGTGGGCGGGAGGTAAGAGGGGGGTTTTGCGCCCATTTGGGTACTGAATGGCCATAGGTTCGTTGGGCCATAGGTGCTGTAGGTAAATTCTATAGCCCCCCATGTTGTTGACGGTGTAGGGAGGAACCATTCTTTTAATTGGTTCAATATTGAGGCTCAGAAATAATCTTGGAAATCTATATAACCCAGTCCTCCTTGCATTCTGTGTTTTATTAGTTGGGAATGTGTGCATCTTGATTTTGTTCCTTGCCATATAAATCTAGATAATAAGGCTTGGAGGGATTTGAAGTAGCTGGTAGGTATAGGGATCGGTAAATTCCTAAAGAGATATAGGACTTGGGGAAGATGGATCATTTTGAACGCAGCTAACCTGCCCCACCAAGAAAGTTTGTGTTTTCCCAGTTGGAGTAGGTCGGTTTGAAGTTTGGTTCTCAGGGGAAGGTAGTTGTATGAAAAGAGGGAATGTGTGGATCTCGTGAGGTGAATACCTAGATATGGTATGCTGGATTCTGCCCATGTATATGGAAATTGATGTTGTAGTAGGTTGCCTGTTACTGCATCTATACTTATGTCAAGGATGTAAGATTTAGTTGCATTTGCTTTGTAATAGGAGATTTTTCCAAACCATGTCAGTAATTTTTGTACTTCAGTCAGGGAAAGTGTTGGGTTGGTTATCATTAAAATTACATCATCCACAAACAGACTAATTTTATGGATTTGGTTTCCTATGGTCACGCCTGTTATTTTAGTGTTGATTCGGATGTGCTCAGCTAAGGGTTCCATTATCAAATTAAAAATTAGAGGCGATAGAGGGCATCCCTGCCTAGTTCCATTTGTTATACAGAAAGGGGCAGAGAGGAGGTTGGATGTGAATACTTGGGCCGAAGGAGTGGTATATAGAGCCATTATAGCTTAGTGAATGCGGCCTTCAAAACCAAATTTGTGGAGTACGATGGATAGGTAGGTCCAGTTCACTCTGTTGAACACCTTCTCTGCGTCCAAGGATAGAAGCAGAGAAGGCGTTCCAGTCGAGTTTGTGTGGTGTATAAGATTTATTAACCGTCTGGTGGCATCCGAAGTCTGCCGCCCTTTCATAAATCCAGTTTGGTCGTTATGTATGAGGGACGGGAGAATATCAATGAGCCTGTTCACCAGTAGTTTAGCATATACTTTTAGGTCGATATTCAGTAGAGAGATGGGACGGAAGTTTTGGGGGGTGGTGGGTTCCTTGCCGGGTTTGGGTATTGTAATCACTAAAGCAGATAGCATTTCCTTAGGAAAGGAAGATGAGGATGCAGCCTGGTTGAATAAGTTGCATAGGTGAGGGGCTAAAATTGTGTTGAACATTTTGAAGTATTCTCCCGTGAAGCCATCAAGGCCAGGGGATTTGGAATTGGGAAGTTTTTCAATGGTTGCTTGAATTTCTAATTCCGTGAAGGGGGTGTTGAGGCACGATAGTTGATCTGACGTTAGTGATGGGAGTTTAAGGTAGCCGAGGAAGGATTGAATTTCCGCTTGGGTAGGTTGGTGGATATGGCTGTCCGACTCTAGATTGTACAAGTCACTGTAGTAGGAGCTGAAGGCGTCAGCTATGGCTTGGGGGTTAATATGTTTGTCGGGTAGTAGGGTGACATAAATACGCTATTCTGGTTTTTAGTCTTTGCCCTTTGATACGTTGGGACATAGCTTTTCCTGCTTTGTTATTATCTTGCTTTCAATTTCCTAAGGTTTAATTCGTAGGTGGTAAGTAGTAATGAGCGGAGCTCATGTCGTAATTTAAATATTAATACTAATATATCGTTATCTGTAACAAAGGAAGTTAGTGGAGAAGTATATCATTTGGGACCAGAGGACAAGTCCATGTCATTGTCGGGTACAAGGTTAAAATCTCTGCAGATGAGTAATTGTCCCTGTTGTACTGCCCTTATTTTCTTTAAGGTTGTTTTAAGAAACTGTATTTGTCTGCGGTTCGGGGCATACAAATTGACTATGGTATATACCACATTGTCTATGGTGCATACAATAATGATAAATCTTCCTTCTGGGTCCAGTGTGCAGGATTGTAGCTGGAAGGATATAGAATCTCTTATAGCAATAAGGACTCCTCTTTGTTTCCAGGAGAAAGATGCTTTGTAGATATGTGGGAAAGGTTTGTGTTGGCAGATAGGGGTAGCATCCTGAGCGAAGTGCATTTCTTGGACGCAGAGAACATCGCTGCCATGTGACAGCGCGTTTTCCATAAGGAGGCTCTCTTGGCCGGATGATTTAGGCCTTTAGCATTAATAGTCAGAATGTTGATGGACATTGTGATATGTAGCAGATGGAGTGTGGTGTATAGTAAGACTCACTGTTGCTGGAAGATGATAACGCTCCTCGGAGGGGGATCAATGGGACTTGGTCTTCTAGACTCTCTGGTGTCTCTGGAGATATTAAGCTTGCGATGGGTGAACCTTGCGGTAGCTGTGTTGGTAAAAAAAAAAAACAATCAAGGTATAACATAAACACTGTACAGTGGAGTTCTGTGGAACCTTTTACCAATTCCGCTGGCGGGTATGCCACTTGCTGATGATCAGGAGGTACTGTGTCCCACGGCCGTGGGAAGCAAGATTATAAATGGTAAAACAACTTTAAACTAGAACTCAGAAAAGGTCAGTAAGTGCAACCAGTATTACTGACTGGTTGTGGGGGTAATGTTCAGTAGAGATGTGTGTCAGCAGGACATAGGACTGGGAGAGTACATTGCTGAGTTAGCAGGTTAGTGCGAGGGTTGTTATTTGCCTCTGGGACCTCTAACTTTGGCATGCTGGGGTCCTGGATGCCGAGGACTGGCATGGTCCCTTTTTTCATCATCTGAGGACTCTATTCCCCATGAGTGAAGTAGCCGAAGGCTGTCTTGGGGATTAGTGATGACAGTAGTCGTCCCATTTTTGGTAATGATGGTAGTAGCTGGGTGGCGCCATTTATAAGGAATTTTACAATTATTAAGTGCTTTGGTGACAGTCTTCATCTGTCGCCTCATGTTCAGAGTATATTTGGAGAGGTCTGCATACAGGTGGATCTCATTGAACGGAGCAGGGAGGGCAGGGTGCGCCCTGGCTTTTGCTAGTAGTTTTTCTTTGGTGGGGAAGAAATGTATTTTCATTAGGACATCTCTGGGCACCGATGCTTCTAAATGTTTAGGTTTTGGGATGCAGTGGATGCGATCGATAATGCGTTCGATTGGAGATACGTCGGGTGGCAGTTTGGCTACCATGTCACCCGAAGTCTGCAGGTCGGCGGGGAGTACTAAATAAAAAATAAATAAAGTGCGTTAATTATATGAAAATACACACATAGATGTGAATACATGTGGGTGGTAGTAAAAACCCCAATCTACTGAGAGCAAGTAAATGACTCCATGAGTGGTAGAAATATATAAGTGCAAAACATAAAAACTCAAAGAAGAAACAAAAAATGTGTACATGTGAAGTACAATGATATTAATAGCGTGAAAATCTGAAAATCAAACAAACTCAGTCCATGGGTTCAAACATAAAAAGTTCATCAGCTTCCATCCACTATACAGCTCAGCAGCAACTAATCCCCCTATGAGTGGATTGACAAAGGAGAGAGATGTGCAGGATGGTGCAAATCCACTGACGGTGACTCCAATAAGTGAGAAAGTGATAAAGGTGTACTCTTACCCTCCGTGTTGGCCCCCCTCCTTGGCAGGGTCTATCAGGCATGCAGATTTTTGCCCTCTGCAGGGACCGTGTAATGAGAAGATCTCCCCAGCAGCTGTCAGGAATGTTGTCTCCGATCCAGGCGGGTCCAAGTGAAACGCCTGGAGAGGGGGGAAGGAAAGCTCTCTTGCTCCCAGTGTGGCAAAGGAAAAAGCAAAAGAGCGGAGCTCCAATAGTGTAAAAAGTTTCGGAATTTATTCAATAAAAGTTCAAAAGCTTCCATCCACTATACAGCTCAGCAGCAACTAATCCCCCTATGAGTAGATTGACAAAGGAGAGAGATGTGCAGGATGGTGCAAATCCACTGATGGTGACTCCAATAAGTGAGAAAGTGATAAAGGTGGACTCTTACCCTCCGTGTTGGACCCCCTCCTTGGCAGGGTCTATCAGGCATGCAGATTTTTGCCCTCTGCAGGGACCGTGTAATGAGAAGATCTCCCCAGCAGCTGTCAGGAATGTTGTCTCCGATCCAGGCTGGTCCAAGTGAAACGCCTGGAGAGGGGGGAAGGAAAGCTCTCTTGCTCCCAGTGTGGCAAAGGAAAAAGCAAAAGAGCGGAGCTCCAATAGTGTAAAAAGTTTCGGAATTTATTCAATAAAAGTACAGACCGCAACGGAGAGTGCACGCTCCGTGAGGTAAAAATACAATTAAAAACAAGCCGGCATATAAGAATCGTAATAACCCGTGCATAACATGGGGCAATCGTGACGCTTACAACGTAGCCACGCCCTACATGTTTCGTCATTAGTAGACGTCTTCAAAGGGGCACGGGCTACGTGTTAAGCCATCCCCTATATAGTATAACAGTGCACACCAAGCCTCATTTTCACCTCCGCTCTCAGGGAAGGGAAAACCCAAGCCTCTACCTGGTGCTCCTCAGTGAATGGATGTTGCCAAGGTGACACATAGGACTGAAACTAAACAAAACTTCAGCCACTCCCAGCAGAGCCAATCTCTCGCGCCATCTGGAGGAAGAAGCCCAGTATTACTAGACAATTAATATGTCTTACAGATGCTAATTTGGAACGTAAAACTGACAGAGCAAAAAGGAGAAAATCACTGAATCTCACCAAGAGGCACGATGTGGTGGTTAATAATAATAAAAGTGTAGAAAAAAAAAAAAAATTGTAAATATATATGGAAATGTACGGAAAAGAAACAACGTTCATCTCCGTAAATAAAACCACATTCAAAAAACACATGTATGAAAAAAATATATATATATATATATATGTATTAGAGTCACACCGTAATAAATGGAGGCCCATCCATGAACGTGAAGAGCACTCGGTATCACAATGATGCGACTAAATCATTATAATGTATAATATTTAAACATATCACTATGCTCCCATCCTCTCAAAATTCCTGGAAGCCCTAATCGCTAGATCCTCCCAATGTCCCGGAGAGTCAACCAACCAGCAGCATGTGAGGAAGGAATAGATAAGACACCTTTATCCAACCGTTGCTAGGAGCAAAAGTAAATAAATGGAAAGGTGGGAAAAAAAAAAAAAAAACAATTGTGAATGGATGAAAAGATAAAAAAAAGTGAATGGATGAAAAAAGAAAAAAAAAAAATTGTGAATGGATGAAGAGATAAAAAAAGGTGTATGGATGAGAAAAAAAAAATTGTGAATGGATGAAGAGATAAAAAAAGTGAATGGATGAAAAAAAAAAAAAATTGTAAATGGATGAAGAGATAAAAAAAGGTGTATGGATGAAAAAAAAAAAAATTGTAAATGGATGAAGAGATAAAAAAAGGTGTATGGATGAAAAAAAAAATTGTAAATGGATGAAGAGATAAAAAAAAGGTGTATGGATGAAAAAAAAAAAAAAAAATTGTGAATGGATGAAAAGATAAAAAAAGTGAATGGATGAAAAAAAAAAAAATTGTAAATGGATGAAGAGATAAAAAAAGGTGTATGGATGAAAAAAAAAATTGTGAATGGATGAAAAGATAAAAAAAGTGAATGGATGAAAAAAAAAAAAAATTGTAAATGGATGAAGAGATAAAAAAAAGGTGTATGGATGAAAAAAAAAAAAATTGTGAATAGATGAAAAGATAAAAAAAGTGAATGGATGAAAAAGAAAAAAAAAAAATAATTGTGAATGGATGAAGAGATAAAAAAAGGTGTATGGATGAGAAAAAAAAAAAATTGTGAATGGATGAAGAGATAAAAAAAGTGAATGGATAAAAAAAAAAAAAAAAAAACGTATACAAAAGAAGGGAAGAAAGGAAAGGAAGCACAGGGCCCAAAGCATCACCTATGAGTTATCAATGAACGCATTCAACTCAATATCAACATTTAGGCCTAAGGGTCTGAGGGAGCGGGGAGTACTGACTCGGCGACCCCCCTTAGCTTGACATTAATTCTCCTCGAACGGTCCTCGAGGTCTGTGAGCTTCACCTTAATCCAATCTGTGTCATCAGCTTGGTCTTTGTATGCATCTATCAGCTCGTTGACAGTTGTGGTGCATTCATGCATTTTGTGCTCTATGCGCTGCACTCTGTCCCCCATTCCCTGCATCTGACCTGAGAAGTTATTAATCATGGCTGAGATGTTCGTCATGAGGGATGTCTGAAGTGACAAGAGCATGTCCTTCATGGTTGTGTCGAGGACCGGTAGGCCAGGAGTGGGATAGTTAGCAATGGAGGGTGCTAAATTGAGGCCTACCTGGTCCGGATTTGTGACAGACATCACAGCGCTTGGGGCCTGCATCGCGGGATCCATCCTCATCTGTGCTTTCGCTGGGCTGTTGGATGTCGGGCTGTGCGGGGTGCATTCTCTGTTTCTTGCATCCTCCTTTCTTTTACGGGACTGCATCGGGCGGTATCTCTCTGAGCTGTGGAGATTCGTGATGGTTCTGGTGTGCTCTGTCTCGCTGGATGTTCGCTTTTTCCCTGGTCTTCAGTCAGAGCTCACGGCTTAAGCTGCCATCACGATCGTGCGCAAGCCACGCCCCCTACCATTTTTTAATTTTGATTTGTATAATTCTAAGGAGCAATTATAACCTTGGTGCACATATGTTTCCTACCTTTGTACATTGATGTGTTAGATATGTTATACTTTATGTGAGGCTACTCACCATTATAATGATTATAAGTACGTATTCATTAAAATCTCAGATTTCTATCAAAAGTTCAGTTCTGCAGTGTTTAAGTGTGGGGCCTTGTCATAATCTTACAAATCTGTGCATTTGAGTTACAGCAAATATGTCAATTTGAATTATTTTTTATACTAAGTTGAATTGTCAAGGAAGCTAAACAGATCTGAGTATGAGGTTCACATAGTTACATAGTTACATAGTTGGTGAGGTTGAAAAAAGACACAAGTCCATCAAGTTCTACTTATGTGTGTGATTATATGTCAGCATTACATTGTATATCCCTGTATGTTGCGGTCATTCAGGTGCTTATCTAATAGTTTTTTAAAACTATCGAAGGGAATTCAACATCTTTGCCGCTCTTACAGTAAAGAACCCTCTACATAGTTTAAGTTAGAATGTTTATTTTTTATTAATTTGGAACTTGTAGAAATAGGATATGACCCTATTTGTTTCTGCGTTGTCAGGAAGAACAATGGCATGTTAGTTCACAAATCTCCAGCCTGACCTGAATCTTTTATTTTTTTGTGAGACAAGTGCACTAAGATTATATTTTGCAGATATTGATACTATATTCACTTTCACCCACAACTATTAAAACTAAACTGATAGTTACTGTCCATAGGCACTAAACAAACAATAGTGATCCATATTACATATCATAATGCATTTAGGTAAAGGATTCTGTGTTTTCTAAGTTTTTCCGGTAGAATATAAAAATATGCAGTGCTTACCCAGTACCACACCTGGTAAATGTGTCTTTATTGGCTTTGCTTTGTGTACTGGTCCATATTATTTGGTGGAGGGGGGATTATTGTGTTTGGTCATCTTTCAGGGGTTGGGCTTGGCCCTTACACCCTGTTCCAAATTCTATTTCAGTGTCACAAAGATTAAATATTTTGTTTTTCAGTTTAACTCATGGATGGCATTGTATCTAGGGGCTCTTTTGATCACTGAAAACATCTGGGACACCTGTTATAATTAGATTGCCAGGTGAGCCCAATTAAAGGAAAAACTACTAAAGGAGTTTAAACGGGTGTACCCGCCCCCTCTGACAACATGGGGAAAGCCATAGGGAAGTTCCCGTGCATCCGAGGGGGGCAGGTTCACCGGGTGGCCCCGCCCTCCGTTATATAAGAGCTATCACCTGAACATAAGCGTCACACATTGGGAGACTCACACTGAGGCGGATTGGAGGACGAAGTGGAGAAGATGCCGGACGAGAAGACCGGAGGAAGAAGCGGAGGAAGATAGAGGAAGAAGCGGGGGAAGAACAAGATGGAGGAAGAAGAAGAACACCAAAGGAAGACCAGAAGAAGATGAAAGAAGAAGCAGGGAAAGAAGAAGACATTAATAAAGGAATTGTCAAAAACCATCTATTGTCTTTTTTAACATTTTTGAGACTTTTTTTGTGAAATGGTAGGGGTACATTTGTACCCCATTACCAATTCACATGTGGGGGCGGGATCCCCTTGTTAAAGGGGGCTTCCAGATCTCGATAAGCCCACCACCTGCAGACCCCCAGAACCACCGGGCAAGGGTTGTGGGGATGAGGCCCTTCTCCCCATCAACATGGGGACAAGGTGCTTTGGGGGGCTATCCCAAAGCACCTGGTATGGATTTTGAGGGGAACCCACATGCCTTTTTTTTTTAATTCTGCCGTGGGGTTCCCCTTAATACCCATACCAGACCTGAAGGGCCTGGTATGGAATTTGGCCATTTATCAATGAACTTTTATGTGTATTGCCGGATCAACAATTCATTATAGCCGCAAGTAGTTTGAAATAACTTTTTTCCTTTAGAAATGTCATTTTGCTGTCAGACTATTCTAAACACGGGAAACATGCGCCACTTTACAGGCATACTATAGATACCCCCCAGGTATGAAATTTAAAGGAATATCACACTTTTATTGTTTCACTTTAAGCATTATTAAAATCACTGCTCCCGAAAAAACGTCCGTTTGCATTGATACATGTCCCCTGGGGCAGGACCCAGGTCCCCAAACACTTTTTAAGACAATACCATGCATATAAGCCTTTAAAATTAGCACTTTTGATTGTTCATGTTCGTGTCCCATTGACTTTAATGGTGTTCGCGTGTTCAAACAAATTTTTAGCCTGTCCGCATGTTCTGGTGCGAACCGAACGGGGAGTGTTCGGCCCATCCCTACCCCCCACTTTGCTGTTGGTCCTTTGATAATGAAGCCATGCTTACATTACCTTGTACATGTACTGTCAGAACCAGAACCTAGGCCAATGAAGGAAGAATATTTATTAAAATGGCTTTTGTCAGTTAAAAGAGTTGATTTACTTTTTAAAAAAAAACTTTTGTACTTTTTCTGTTCTTTCCATTCCCTTTTTTAATACATATACTGTATATTTACTATCTGATCTTTTGCAATGGATATTACTGTGGGGAATAGGAAATGCAGTGCCAGCAATTTTAACCATGTAACGACCGAGCCTCTTTCTGAGATTTGGTGTTTACAAGTTAAAAACATTTTTTTTTTCTATAAAATTACTTAGAACACCCAAACATTATATATATTTTTTTTTCTAACACCCTAGTTAATAAAATGGCGGTTGTTGCAATACTTTCTGTCACACCATGTTTGCGCAGCGGTCTTACAAGCGCACTTTTTTGGGAAAAAATACACTTTTTTGAGTTAAAAAATAAGACAACAGTAAAGTTAGCCCAATTTTTTTATATGGTGAAAGATAATGTTACGCCAAGTAAATTGATACCCAACATGTCACGCTTCTAAATTGCGCCCGCTTGTGGAATGGCGACAAACTTTTACCCTTAAAAATCTCAATAGGTGACGTTTAAAAAAATTATCTCCCGCCGCCGATAAAAGTGATCTCACGGCGAATCCACTGCAGAGACCACTTTTATCTGGAAGTGGACCTCTGGAAGTGGACCGCCTATTGAAGAAGAGGATACTGGGGTTATGACAGCGGCTGCCATAACAATGGTATTCCTCTTCAAAGTAGCGACGTAAGATGATGGTGAGTGGTCTGTAAGTGGTTAAAGAGGATGTAGGAAGCACAATTATGGATGAGTTCACTGATTTGTATCATGTCTCCAGTTTTTGTCACCTGAGGTATGTTTTCAGTCTAAACCCGCTTCTGTGCCCTTTATTCAGTTTCTGACCATCTCCTGTAGAATGTCCATAATCTTGACAGCCTTCTGTAACATTACATTCTCAAAATGTTATGTGTGGCCTTTGGGCCTTTCAGAGGCTGCAATTGAGGATCTCTTATGAATTAAGTTGACCATTACTGCTTTTGAGTATTTTACAGCCTAAATCACTTACCACAATGTGCTGTGCTTCCACTCATCTGTGCATCATGAACAATGTCTATCCTGCCCTCCAGCACCACACTGGAGTACCATGATAAGAGGAAATCACTACATGTTGACATCTTTCAGGGACTTTAGAAGCACAAGGTAAAACCATTCACTTTATTTACTGCCAGACGGATCATTGTCCATTTTCCCTGCCAAGTTTTTAAGTTACTGACAATGTGGAAAATCCTGTCTGCCACCCAAAAGTTCTTTTATATATTCAGTTTTAAAAATTTACTGTTAAAATGCAGCCTTTATTTAACATGTAAATGAAATTAGCATTAACTTGAGAAATGACTAATTTAGAATGACGTAAATGTCTGTTACACAGAGCCAGATAGCACAAGGCTTGCTTTATTTTTTAATGTCTTGTCTAATAGACAAATGGACTTGCATATTGACTCCTAAAAGAAAAACATTTTGAATTATCTATAGTCCAGTCATTCCCTTTTCACAAAATATTTTCACTTCTTTTCATTGTTATTTTGCTCCAATTATTCATCCTACAGCACTACATGTTCCCTTTAGCATTACTTTAAATCTGCTGAGCTTTAAAAGAAGTAAACCATGTTCACATTTGGTCCAAGCACAATCTATTAACCTCTCTATTACATATCCAGACAATGCAGTGCAGATAAAGTGAAGTATACAAAGAATGGAGCAGCCACTTAAGCAGTTAGCAGCTACGTGTTGCGAAGGTGATTATATTCTTGGTAATTTACCAATTGAGGCCTATTTTTTCCTGCTTGACATTGATCTTATGATACTTTTCACACTTGCTGTTCACTAGTAATTTGCTCTTGGCTGAAACTTGCAGGAGGTGATTACAGGGCAGCTATTTGTTGTTGTTTAAGGGCTTCTGAAACAGTATGTTAGACTATGACAAAATAATCAATGCTGTTTTCTATTAGCTCAACACCTCATAACACATTAGGCTCACAGTTATCTAATAACTAAGAAACACCACTAATACATTTCTACGTCTGTCACTTGACTTACATATATAGGGATTATAAAACACCCAGAAAAGTATATGATCATTCATATTATAACTTTCTCAGTTTCTCACCAAATCACTTATTATTGACACCATTTTACAAATCTCCAAATTACTGACACTCTTTGCTCTCAGGTAATATTTTAAACACGGCAGTTGTATATTTTCTCGAAGAGAGAAAACATTTCATGGACTTTGTGCGTGTATAAATTTGTCCATACATTCTTCAACAATTTGAAAGCACAGAGCAGCAAAATATGTGAAGGGCTTGGAAACCCAAACAGGTTTATAGATAACCTCTTGTGCTACTTAAGTCTGTATTACCTTTTAGCCTATTTAAAGAATAGCAACTTGTAAAATGCACTAACCTATTAGCAACCAAACAGAATTTATCTTTTTGAAATCTAGCTGTAGGCAATCTAGCAAATCAAAATCAGTGATCCACAGAACATAGATCAAATTATCCACTGTGGAACACCAGTATTAAATGAATTGGTAAAGGGGTGCTTTGGATCCCATACCAGTCCAGTTCTTTATCATTATTTTATCTAAACTTTGGACTAGCATGGCTTCTATAGTAGACCAAAAGGAAAGCATAACAATGACATGTTTTATAGCCCTAAGGGCATGCCACAGCATCATGACATAGATACCTGTATTTGGCCTTTGCAAACGTCTTTTTATATACCATAATATTGCATTCATAAGACAAATGCCACTCATCAATTGCAGTTATGGTCAAGTGTGAGGAGCCCAGTATGTGCTCTGCAAATGAGTCCCTTTACCAGTTTATCGGTGGAATAGTACTGGATGTATTCAAGAAATTTAAAGGGAATGAGGAAGAAAGAGACTGAATGATGCTTAAGAGACATTTAGGAGACAAATAGCCTTTTTTGAGTGTTTTTTTAAGACATATTTATTTTACCAGAATAGCACTGTGCTGGATAGTAGAACAAATGCCATTCATATTGTAAGGATTAGACCACCTAATATTGAGACTTCAGCTTTAGGTGTCCACTAGCACGTTGAGTTACCTCCTACCATCTTACATCTCTCAGAAATACCGGTTGTAGCAATTTTAAACAGAATCAGATGACCAGTTAGATTTTCCATTTGTTTTCCTTTCAATAGTAAGAGACAAAATCCTTTGCTTGGAATAATAACAGTTGTGGGAGCAAAACTGAGAGATCTGGAAAAAATATAATTAAATTTGATCCATAACAACACATTATACTGTATATATATTCCTATAAGGTGCTTTCTCAACTGTTCTATACCTCTGTGTCACTCTCAGTCTATCCCATTACTATATAAACAATATCAATCTAGGACAGCTGTCATGGTGTTGATTTTCTAAAAAGGCAGTATGTTGCTTTGTTATTTTCCAACTCCAAGAACCAATATCTGTCAAAAGATTTTCTATTATGTAACAGTTAAAAGTCCATCCATTATTTATGATGTTTAGAAAATGAGCCGCTACAATCTTCTGGAGTTTCAAAAGTTTATGAACCAGAATACTTAATAAAATTGATATATCCATGATAATGTTTCACAATACCTGAAGGACCTACTGTAAGTACCACAACTGTGGTAACCTTCACAATGGAAACTGCAATGCTTATGGCTTGTTATAAAGATGTTAATTAGTCAACTCATTACCATCACTATAAAATATAATCCTTTCTAATTTAAAATGACTTACCTATCAGCAATGTAGAAGTTGTATAGCTGTAACATTACCCTTAAATTGCCAGTGTTTTGGATGTTCCTAGAAGTATGCACTAGCTCCCTCATATTTGTTTTAATTTTTCTTTTAAAAAAAAATATATATATATTTTGCATATTTGTCTATACTTTACTTAATTTATGTGCCAATTTTCTGGAAATCCATTTTCTAATTCAACAATTTCAAATTTACATTTAAATGGAAGAGTATGCTGGAAAATTTGAATAGCTAAAAGAGCTCATTAGTTGGTGATGGTGGTTAAAGTGATTGTAAAGGATTTTTTTTTAAAATAACAAACATGTCATATTTAGCTGGTTGCTATGGGGGCGCTCATGCAGGCTCAATCTGGAGCCAGGCTCTGTGTGTTATTTGACACACACAGTATGGCTCGGCCCTGCTCTTTGCTCTCTCCTAACAGACTGTGATTGACAGCAGCAGAAGCCAATGGCTCCTATTGCTGCCTTCATGTCCAGTGAGGCGAAAGAGAAACCAGAGAGCCGCTACTATCGGGCACAGCACTGGATCAATATTGGGCTCAGGTAATTATAAAGTGGGGCTGGGGAGCTGAACATAGAAGGTTTTTTACCTAAATGGATAGAATGCATTAAGGTAAAATATCTTCTGCTTTCAGACTCAGTTGATAGTTCATACACACTCACAATGCTGACTAAAGAACAGTTGTTTGGTGATTAGGGTGGTGACACCAATAACATAGAAATAATAATCCAATGGAATTGCAACTATTTCAGTTTATCGTGGCTTAAAAAAAAAAAAAAACGCTGGGATGTAAGGTTGGAAACTATTGCTTCACTAATACCTCTGATTTCATTGTTTCGTATTAAGCAAAACTGTTGCTCTGTGAATTCTCTTCTTGGCTTTATGGCAATCCAAGACAATATTTTATTATGAAGATTAGTTATTCATCAATTAATCTAGCAACACACTGTGTCAAATACAACATACTTATATGAAACAATCAATTCTACATTGCAACTATTACTAATACAAATACACATCTCTATATATTTTTTTAATGAGGAAACTGTTTTCCTGTGTAAAGCATTGACTTTTTAAAATGTGTAGGTTACTCACTTCTCAATTAATGGGTGTTTACAGGATAAAGCTGACCATACATGGATCCAAATTTGGCCGGTTCAGCAGGGACCAGATACATTTTGTTTCATGTATGAGCAGGGTGGTTGAACAGAAGTTAATCTACTAATCAAATTTTGTAAAAATGCCCTGTTGGAGAATTCCCACACAGTCAGCACTGCTGACTATAGCTGGCAGCACTTATCAGTGTATTCTGATGGTGTGAAAGTCTTCCTGCTGTCAGAATACAAAGGCTCAGCTCAGCATCAAATGTGTGGATGGGAGAATGGTCATAATTGCTGCCTATGTGTTCTCTTATTTTTTTTTTGCTTAGCATACCTCTGATAGCATTTTCATTATAGATGATATAACATAAGATTATATTCTTACCTGTGACTGTGCACCTGTAAAATGCGGTGATGTATTTTCTCAAAAACAAAAACCTGAATTCTGTAGTGTTACCCATGCATGTGCACCATTGGCTTGTAACATAGATTTTAACATAGATAAGGCTTTAGATAGGCTTTAATTGAAATTAACAGAGCATACATGTGCAGAAAAGTATTATAAAAATGATGGAGGAAAAAAGAATAAGTGCACCTATCCTCAAAGGGGAATCTGTGTATAGAAAGACTTCCAATTCTGACTTGTTTATATACTCTGCATGCTAAAAGGTTGGTATCATGATCCTCCTTTAAAATCTAGAAAGTCATTGAGTTGTAATTCCAGAGGATGTCAGTTATGGGGAAGCGCGTCGGGAATTAGCGCGTTGTGACTCGTCGGCTGTAAGTGCAATACTTTTTTTAATAAAAGTTTGTTGATGTCAGGACTGGGCTCAGCCCTTCCTTCTCTGAGCTGGCCACTCAGCTGTCAGCTAATTGCCAGCTCCTTTCTCTCCACAGTGACTCAGCTGTTGATGATCTGCTTGTAAGTCCTGCCTACTTAAAGCCATCCAGCTCACTTCATCTCTGCCTTCATCTTTGGTCACATCTCAGGGACTTTCTCCTGCATTCCTGTTGAAATCTTGCTCAGCTGACGTCCCTTCTGGCTCTTGATTCTGCTTGCTGTACTACTATGTTGATCTCTGGCTCTCTGACATTGGCATTGGCTGACTACCCGATCTGGTTACTAACTCTGGCTATGTATCGACTACGCTTACGCTGTTTACCTTTTTATTATTATTAAACAAGTGATTAACTGTACTTCTGTCTCGGTCTGATTCATGGTTTCTGATAGTTGAAACATACTGTTTTTGGATGCTGATTGGGTTTAATATTGTTTTTTACCCACACTACGTTATTTGGGTTTTGCAACATTTTTATTTCAGTTTGTTTTTTTTGGAGATTAATCTTTTCAAATAGCGCAACCTTTTCCTTTCTTTTTGCACTGTTTTAGCATGGATATCACATGTTTTTTGTGTCACAGCTTTTCCTCATAGGAATAATATTTTTTTCATTGTTCACTAGTAGCGCGGTATATGCACCTTTTATAACTGTCCTGTCTTTGAGATACCAAACGTACATTTGATCTCTGTAATTCAAGATTATTATGATCTGGTAAGAGGCCCTTTTTATTTGAGGAGCACTTTTCAGCACTGGACCACCTTTTTCTACAGTTGTTTATGAGCACGGAGCACTTTATTCACACATGAATTAATTTGAACTATTAGTTTATAGGAGATCCATTAACACATATGGTGATCATTGCGGTTAGTAACTGTATCTTTATTTTCATTATGTTACATTTATTACACAGTTTGCACTATGTCTATTTGATTGATTGATTTATGAGTAATTGCATATGATTTAAAAGGACAGGACACTTTTTTGCACAATATTATTTTTTGGGTCTAGTATTCAAGACATAACGGTTGCAGTCTCTAATATTCCATCAACCAAGCGCAAGAGACTTATTTTTATTTTTAAGAGTCATTGACTTGCAAGAAGCATGGAGGGAAGGAATTCTGAGTTCTCCAACTTCACTGATGGAATGCTTGATTCAGGTTATAGTTAATAATGATTAGGTTAATTGAGATAAATATATGAAAAACATAACACAATGCAAATCATTTCACAAAGTCTGTTGATCTGATACTTTGTATGTATTTTTTTATAATTCGCTTCAATATGGGTTGGCTGACTGGAAGAGCTATAAATCATGGCAAATAGGATTAATGGTTCTTGCAAACCACTACAGATGGCACAAATTATTTGAAAATCAAGTCATGTATGGTGTGCAAATTATCATATCAGGAGACTGGCCTTAAAGTCAAATAGACAGAATCTTGACATTTGACACTACTACTAAAATCCAGTCAAGACGTGTGCTGGAGCAAAATGACTGCATACACTTGCAGATGTGGTCACTACGCAAGTGTATTTTTATTATTTTCATTCAATAACCAAATGCATATTTATCAGACGGGACAGTTGCATGTGCTATTTTCTGACTGTATATCATCAATTTAAATCTACAATGGCCTAATCTGTAGGTAGTGTATGGGTAGATAGCAATTGTAGTGGCTTTAGTGCAAAAACTGCATACTGAAGAGCATCAGTTGTTTAGGAATCAGACATGAATTTAGCATGTCGTTACATCTCCGAAATAAACCTTTTCTAATAGGCCAATGGCTTTTTTGCTCCAAGGACTTTTCTAGCTGCACAGTCTGGCCTGCTATGCATGGTTAGACCAATCAAAATAAAAAATAGTGCATGATACCTCTTTTGATGGGGTTTTGTTACATTTACTTATGGGTGACAACACTGCTGGCCAAATTACATTTTGGTGCAGTTCTACTGTGACTTCCTTCTTTGTCTTTGGTTTTATCAAAATTAAGGGGAGACACATGACTGTGTGAGTGTACTCTACAGTTTTCTATATATACATATATATATATATATATATATATATATATATATATATGGCTATAAATACTCCATAATTTTGAAACTGTTATCTGGTATTTCAATTATATATATATATATATATATATAAATATAAATATATATATATATATATATATATATATATATATATATATATATATATATATATATATATATATATATATAATTGAAATACCAGATAACAGTTTCAAAATTATGGAGTATTTATAGCCAAAAAAAGGAAGTGAGGTTAAATCTCTCTAAGAGCAACACAGACAGATGTAAAAGTAGGAGAACACAAGAACCTCTGTAAGATTTTTATTGTTGTCTGTTGCACATTCTCTTCAGTAAAATGTTGTCCCAAAATCAGAAATGGAAATGAATGTTCTTTAACAGTCTCAGATAGCAGTAAAACATGCCAGGGTGTCCAACCTTTCCTCATTCTATCTAAAGCTAAAAAACAAAACAAAAAAAACATTTTGTTTATATATACACTTTAACATGTAAGTCATGCCAATGATCTTGTTATCCCATCTAACAGCACCTGTGTATAGGGTCTGTTATAGGCTTTTTATTATTCCTTTTTCATGTTACAGTTTACTATAAATCATCTGGCAACAGTTGTGAAAACAAAAAATGAAGTAGTGCAAACATTCTCTAACTTCGACCACTTCAACATGTCAGGTCCCAGAACCCAATTTGGGGACTACTAACACATAACCATAGATTTATGTATTCCATTGTGTCACGATCAAGGGGTCAAGCTCAAAGACTAGTTTCTATAGCAGTGGGAAGCTCACACAGAAATCAGCAGGATAGGAACACAGGCAGGACACCTTGGCGAATGACCTGGGCCCACCTGCGGTGCAGAGTCTAAGTACTAACTGGTGTTCCCCAGAGCTCCTGATGGTGGAGATGGATTTTGATGCGTGTTAGCACCAGGTTGTGGTCCTCATATTCGCCCCATGAGAGGGGAAAAAAATGGTGTCCAGTAGCAGATTAAAGAGGTAAGGATCTATCAGAAGTGTAGTCAGTAAAGAAGCCAAAAGGTCAGTAACAAGTAATTTCAGGTTGGGATCATGCAGACGTGTAGTCGAGGAATAACATATGATATATCAATATTTGGTAAACAAGAGCATAGCAATGTTGAGTGCCTTTTTCAGGGATGGTGTTTGATTTATTTTATTTGTTTTTACAAAACACTTTTAATTCATGTACCAATAAAATCTGTAAATTTTACTAAATTAGATTATTTTTTGGGATTATGTATGGCACCCAAATGTCCCTTCTTTTTCTTTTTTCTGATGATTTTATTGAAATGCGGTGCCAAACAGTCAAGCTCTGTTTTAATATATATGTTTCAAGTGTAGATAGATAAAAAAAAAGCTTTTAGATGTGTTTCTTATCAAACACAATTTACAGGGATATGGATTATGGTAGAGACATAGACACATGTACACATGTTGAACTAGATGGACTGGTGTTTAATTAACAATGAGAACAATTTATACACACTTATTTTAGTGCCAGAGTTTTAAACTAAAGCATGTAGAGCTAATAAAAGATAAGACCATGCGGGAGCACAATTTTTGTTGTTTATGATAACCAATAAGTAAAAATAAACATTCCTATATATAAGGTGATCTGAAATGTTTTATTCATGTACAGTATTTAGGATAAGGGTATGGAGATGAATGTAATATATATGAGTATCAAACCTAATTGTGAAAAGTACGTAATAATTAAAGCAAGCCTTTCTTAGCAGAAATCCAGGGACTGCCGTTGCTAAGAACAAGTATGCTTTTACATAAATTCAAGATTTAATTAGAAAACCCTATATGTGTACCTTTCTGGATTACTCACCTTAAAGCGGAGTTCCACCCAAAAGTGGGTGGAACACTTGTTGTACTCCTCCCCCCCTTGGGTGCCATATTTTAGGTGGGGAAGGGGGGACAGGATACCTTTCTAATACAGGTATCCTGTTCCCACTTCTGGAAGCCTCAGCCGCAGGTATTAACCTCACCGCCTAGGCTCCCTCCTCCTCCCTCCTCTTTCCCCAGCCACTGGGCCAGTAGGAGAGAGGAGCGAAGACCCGCGCATGTGCAGTAGGGTTCCCAGCGTGAAGCCATAAGGCTTCACTGCCGGGTTCCCTTACTCGCAATGGAGGCGACATGCACCCGACAGCTGATGGAAACATCAGCTGCGGTGCCGACATCGCTGGTCTCCAGGACAGGTAAGTGTCCGATTATTAAAAGCCAGCAGCAGCTGCTGGCTTTTAATTTTTGCAGCGGTGGGCGGATTTCCACTTTAGGTATTGAAGCAAGAAGGTGAGTATGGCAGCAAAGCAGCATTTGTCATTGAGCATACCCATTTCTCTCAGAAATGGTACCCTTAAAGCCACATTTTCTACTATGCAGATGATTAAAACATTAGTTTCTCTAGTAGATGGGATGATTTTTAAACACATACATGTGTCTTTAGCTGTCATTTTTCTTTTTCAAGTTAGAGAATTACAACTTCAATCAGAATGGTTGTTAAGTGCAATAAATAAATATAATCCATTTTTAATATAATAATTCAGCAAAGTACATACATAAATAACTTAGCTTTATACAGGCATACCCCACTTTTAAGTACACAATAGGGTTTATTTACTAAAGCTGAAAAGTGCAAAATCAGGTTCACTTCTGCATAGAAACCAATGAGTTTCCAGGTTTTATTACCGAAGCTTAATTGAACAAGCTGGGGTTAGAAGCTCATTGGTTTCTCTGCAAAAGTGAGCCTGATTTTGCACTTTCCAGCTTTAGTAAATAAACCCCATTGTGTACTTAAAAGTGGGTTATGCCTGTAATGGCAAATCCCTGTTTGGAGTTTTTATGTTTCCTTTATGTCAGAAAATACTATATTTATGACTTCATGCCCTAGCTATTTTAAATGTGTTTAATTTGATGTGATGCACTGTTTCCACAAAATATGTAGTACAGTTGATACCTGCTTTTCTTGTGTTTTTATCTTTTTCTCACTAAACCATATGGTTACATGTCTGTTTTCCACATACATTGCAGATATCTAAGCCTGTCTGCCAGTAAAATGCAAGCTGTCAACGTAGTATTTCATTTATTATGTACTTTGATCATCTAATTGCTTTCCATTTACAACTATTGGCTTAAAGCTTCAATCAGAAATAAATTTGCATTTAACGGTACAACAGTCATCCAATCTTGCTCTATGGAGAGGGAAACAACAAAGCATATGACTTATATAGCAAAATTAAAGGTAGCATGTTGTCTAAACTCAACTCTTGAGTCTTTAAAAGGTTCAGATTCTTGATTCAATATAGTAGAGTCTATCAAAACAGAAATTTGATAGTTAACAGGACAACAACACGGATTTATGTTTTGTATTTTTAAACCAACAGGCTGCTTCAATAAATCTGTACACAGAGTAATAATGCACAAAGTGCAATATCCCAAAGCAACCATTTTTTCTTTCAGACTAGATCAAGTATTCCAATAAAAGATGATTGGTTTCCGTGGGCTACTGCACTCAGAACATTTCTCTTTTGCTTTTTTTTTATTTTTTTTTAAGAAAGTCTAGGAACATTTAAGAAATTGAAGATATAAGATTTTTTTTATTATTAACCCTAGCAGGAATGGCAGAAACAAGCTTTCAATAGTTGGTTGATCCTTAAAGTCACCTTTATATTAACATTAAATATTTATCAGTAAATGGGTTCTTCAAGGTGATTTCAAAGCTACCTTCATGTAGCCTGGAGGCCCCAAGTATAAGCACGATTTATATGCTAAATATGATAAAGGCATTTTCCATTATAGGATCAAAGGTATGTGCCACAATTCTCTGTTTGGCTAATGGACATGTGGGGGACTGCAGCAGGCAAATTCTGACATTATCAAGAAGTGTAGATTTGCTCATTCAGAACGGCTGGCATTCAACCATAGCAGTGGTGACAAGCTTCCGCAAGTATATGCAGAGACCTCTAAGTTCCCATACTTTATATCTGGCGTTGCTTTTCAATAGGGACAAATGCACATTAAAGGAAAGCTTTCCTGAGAGCCATAGAGTCTGCCTCTGCTACATCTCATTTGGCAAATGCTGGTTCTCCGACTGTCATATTTATCCTGTTGCTTAAATAACCTTTGTTTCTTACTTAGAACACTGCAAATGGGGATGTCTGCCTTTCCTCTGACTTTACAGTCATGAATGTCTGTTCCAGATCAGTGGGGTTAATTTACTAAAGGGTTGACCAGAGCATAGTGAGCTGGGTGAAGCTCTGTTGATTTCCATCATCCATAATGTGAAAGAAAAAATGCTGTTTTTTTTTAATTATTTTTTTTTTGTACCTGATCAGTTTTCTTTACTAATTTAAGCTTCACCGCATTCACTAGGCCCTGGGGGAAATGAGTGCAACTGTACTTGCAAAGTTCACAGTCTATTTGCCTTTTGTAACTCAACCCCTTGGTCTTCTCATTTTTTTTAGTGCACAATGCTGGAGTTTCTCTTTTGCTTATTTTATTGCACCTCAGTGTGATCTAATCCCTCTTTATTTGGACATCAGCTCATGAATTATTTAAAATCTGTGTTATATATAACAGGGATTTTCTAGGCTTATTTTGGACTACATATTTGTGTACGTGTTCGCAATTGTTTAGAATTTCTGTGTCCTAGTGTGCTTTTCATGTGAGTATATAATTCCTTTTAAATGTAATACTATTTTATATTATACATTCAGTGAGCACAACAAATCTAATTCCCCAGTCCTCTAGCAAACAGTCTTTTAGGATATCAATACAGATTGCAGATCAATCAGGTAACCATTAATAAATAAAGAGAATATGAGGGCACAACGTGGTGTAGCATTACTGTAACTATTCTGCAGTGCAGCATTTTGCCAGCAGAATGTGAGCTATAGCAAATTTGTCTGCAGAAGCAATTTAGATAGAACTCTCTCTTGTTGTTGAACATCAGCTCTCAGCAACTCTGTGTCAAAGTACACCATATACATTACAGTTTGATGATAAAAGTACTGTTCAAACCAAATAATACTTAAAATTATCTTTAAATATGCTGGAACATAGGAACATTTCCTTACCAAGCTCTAATATGCTGTACGTAGATCACCAAAAATAACTTTCTTACTTTCTTTTAAATCATATGAATGGCCTTCCAATTTAGCCTTATTAGACATATTTATAACTTCGACTGCTAAATGTGGATTGTCTTTCACCTATATTACTTAGTACACAAAACATATAACTTCCACTGTGGCTAGTTCCCCTTTCATAAAATACATTAATTGCTCTTGAAGCTATTTTCTGTTGATACAAAACATTTTGTAATGCTATTTATATTATATTATTTGTAGGTCAGAGCCCCTCAGGGAGACATGCCCCTCAACCACCTTAAAAATATGTGCTCACATTTTTAAATTGTACTGAGGACCACCTTCAAAAATAATCAAAGAATACCCTTTGGTAAATTCCCAATTTATTAGAATTTGCATGCATTTGAAATGGGTTTAACTGGGATAAGCCTTTACTTGAAGGCAAGCAATTTACACAAGGATCTTTCAAATAGTTTTTACATACTGTAGTTGCACAGATATGCCCTGTACACATGGTCGGATTTTCCGACGGAAAAAGTGCGATCAGATTGTGTTGTCGGAAATTCCAATCGTGTGGGCTCCATCTGACTTTTTCCGTTGGAATTTCCGACACACAAAGTTTGAAAGCATGCTATAAAATTTTCCGACAACAAAATCCAATTGGTTAAATTCTGATCGTGTGTACACAAATCCAACACACAAAGTGCCATGCATGCTCAGAATAAATTAAGAGACGAAAGCTAATGGCTACTGCCCCGTTTATAGTCCAGACGTACGTGTTTTACGTCACCGCGTTCAGAACGATTGAATTTTCCGACAACTTTGTGTGACCGTGTGTATGCAAGGCAAGTTTGAGCCAACATCCATCGGAAAAAATCCATGAATTTTGTTGTCTGAATGTCCGATCAATGTCCGATCGTGTGCACAGGGCATTAGTCCATCTAGTTCAACCAATAAAAGGGGAAAACATATACAATCCTCTATACACAATCCTATACCCACAGTTGATCAAGAGGAAGGCAAAAACCCCAGCAAAGCATGATCCAATTAGCTCCAGCAGGGGAAAAAAGTCCTTCCTGATCCCCCCCGAGAGGCAATCGGATATTCCCTGGATCAACTTTACCTATAAATTTTAGTATTCAGTTATATTATGTACATTTAGGAAAGAATCCAGGCCTTTTTTAAAGTAATTTACTGAGCTGGACAGAACCAGCTCTTGAGGGGGGCTATTCCACATTTTCACAGATCCTCTTACTGTGAAGAAACTTTTACATATTTGGAGATTAAATCTCTTTTTCTCCGGAGGTAAAGAGTGCTCCCTTGTACTCTGTGATGACCTTAAAGTGAGCAACTCAAAACCAAGTTTACTAAATGGAACAATTATGTATATATATAGTACATGTTGATCATATCCCTCCTTAATCTCTTCTTCTCAAAAGAGAATAAATTCAGTTCAGCTAATCTTTCCTCGTAGCTATGCTGCCTCATGCCTCTTATCACTTCTCTGCACTTTCTCCAGTTCACCAATATCCTTTTTGTTTTGTCCTTTCCAAGCTGATAATAATGTCTCCAGAAATTATACTTTTCCATTAAATGCACTTGTAGCATTCCACAGCAACTCGTCTTGATCTCGTACAGGTAAAGGCATTTCAATGGAGAAAATGTTTCTCTCTCATAAATATAATAAACTAATTGTCACACATAATTTACACATCCAATTACTATATTCAAGATGTGACAAGATCAACAAAGCATTAAAAGTTGGCAAAATTATAATCATAATGCCTTATAAATGGTTAGCACATGTGAGAACCAACTGGAAATTGAGATTTTCAGGATTTAGTGAAATCTAAATACTCCATTTGGGCCAAGCAGCAACAAACTGTAGACAGCAATGTGTTCTGGAAGCAGGATGGGAACTTACTATCCTGCTCCTGGAACAAAACTGAGTCAGGCTGAACACTGCTCAGCCATTCACAGGGAGCTTTGTATTCTATGAATAAATATAAAGTTTCCTCTGACTGGCTGTGGTGGGTAGCTTTTTATTCATTCAGAAAATACAAAACATTAGTCAATGTTCTTTTAATCAGCACAAGAGACATGCTGACATTCAATGCAAAGTGTTCCTTGTGCTGCTGGCTGGCCAATTATAGTTCAAGTTCAAGTCCACCATAATCCCACAGTCATAATTTTCCTTTGCTGTTAAGAATAATACCAGCACTGGACCTTTGACAGGCACTCTTCCATCCATTCATCAATGAAAAGCAGTCTATGAAGAGGTGGACCTTTTACTCATCTACCTATCCTCTGTTTATAGACTGTGTTTCAAAACATGAAGTGCTTAACCTCCCCGGCGGTATTATTATTTCAGATTTTTGCGTCTCAAAGTGGTACAATTATTTTGCATAGAAATTTGGCGTTTTATATTGTAGGTCTGTAATTCTTAGCAATAACACACTTATATCTGTCCACCAAGAGTCTAGTAGATATTCCGGGTATGATGAAGTTTGAAACACAAAATCATACATTATAATATAATAAATAAATATAAATAATTTTTAAAAAATAATAATATAACAATAATAAAATAAATTTCCCCACGATTCACTATTGCTCAATTCTGCAAGTGTTCTAATTTATTATCATTGTTTTCTAGCTGATCTAAAGCCACTTTTGACGTAAAGGGACACTTTTTGGTTGCTATGGACAATCTCAAGTTTCCAGGCAGAAAGAACAGTATATATAATATAAAACTGCATGGGCCAAAGCACTGGGGACAAAAGGGAAGTGAAATGATTTGATACAGTACTGTAATCTGTAAGATTACAGTACTGTATGTGTTATGATTTTGACTTCTTTTTAATTTGCCGCCAGGCTCCGCCCCTGTGCGTCACGACGCTCACAGGGAATGGAGCCTGGCACAGAGAGGCTTCGGGCAGAGGATGGAGCCCGCAAACAGCGCAGGGGAACATCACAGTATCCTGGGGACAAGGTAAGTATACCGCACCAGGATCCTGAGATGTAATCCCGAGTGTGGCTCGGGGTTACCGCTAATGGTGCTGAAATTTAACCCCGAGCCACACTCGGGAATACCGTCAGGGAGGCTACAACTATCTGTACATAATTGTACTGTATATAAATAATTAAGGAACTTTACCCTTAAGAACACATCCTGTTCTGTTCGTCCACAGTAATACAAAGCCTGGGGCAGTACTCAACCACATCTCAAAGGAAAAGTATAACCTTCAGCTACAATCCCTACTCATTATCCATACCCCTCTGACATGTTTCACCTTGATTGGGCATAATGGTAGCTGTACAATCAAAGTGGAATCCAAACAGGGACCCTGCGTTTATCATTAAGTTAGCCAAGCAATTCTTGCATTCATAGGCTGTTTAAATTAACTTGTGTTGGTGCTTTATATTTGACTTCCAGTGTAACATTGTTCTCTTTATAGGAAAAGAAAAACATGTTAAAAGAATTTATTTGTTTACACTTATGAATGCCATGTGAAAAAGGGAAGCACAATTTAGAGTCATGACTGTTAGGGCAAAGGTATCTCAATATATCCGGCCAGATAGCCTTCACTAATACCATGTACAGTATATTCTGGTCAGCTGTAACCTGCTTGTAAACATTTTTCCCTTTGTCAGTCATTACAATATTATATTGTATTGGTGTATAGGTGATAAATATTGGTGCTTAGTGCAGTCTATAGTTTTCCACTAAATAGACCAGCCCTCTCCACAAATCTGTTAAGAATAGCGTGGTAAAGCATGGTGAAGTATTTGACTCCCTGTTGTCCACAGTATACAGTTAAAAAACAAGCCATAACCAGTCTGATGCCTTCCTTTGTGCCCCCTCTCTTTCACGGTGAGGACCCAGCTGAAACCTTGAAGGCTAAATTCACTTTTTTGTTGTCATATTTGTGGGCCATTTGGGCCCCTGGAATCCTAAACAGCAAACTCACAGTTTACAACCCCCCACATATTGTCTTGTTGCTAGGATGCAAAGAACATTGGTTTTTGCTTCTGTAATTCTGGAAGTAGTGAACATCCAAGGGTCTTAAGGTCCTAGTATAGAAGGATGTAGGGATTTCTGACTCGACTCTGACCAGGCTTTCAGAGGCCCCCTGACTTCATAGGCTATTTTACTGAAAAATGTGAACTTAACCTTAAAATAAATTAACTCTGTTTTTCCTTCTTCCCTGATTGTTACTTCTTACTGGTCCCTGGGTGTCTCTTTTTTATTCCCTTTATTTAGAGATCCTTTCTATATTCCATAAATCACTCACAAACCCCCTCAGTATTTATTTATTTAAAACAGTTATTGAATCTCTATTTTCACAAAACCATATAGCCATAATGCACTTAATTTCTACCCCAACACAATTTAATGTACTTAACATTTTATAGTTTATACAAAGCAAATAATAATAATACTAGTAATAATTGTAGCTACAAGGTCAAAGAGGCATGTTTTTACACTACTACATATATACTCCCTCTTCTGTGTGTTCTCCACTGCCTTCCTTTATTTACGCCTTTGCATCCAATTAAGGAAGAATGAAATCTAAGCAACAATAAATAGTTCTGTAGTAATTGAATGTTTTTTAATTGAACTGAACGACCGCAACATACAGGGTTATGCAATGTAATACTGACATATAATCACACACATAGGTTGGACTTGATAGACTTGTGTCTTTTTTCGACCTCACCTACTATGTAACTATGTAATTTTTTTTTTCATGAGACTACCGTCATCATGACAAATTACTTTTCTGTTATGGGAATATGAACAACTTAAAGACAGAGTGCAACATTAGGTAGCTATATTATAAAATACTCATTTATGTAGGAAAAAAGTAATTTAACTACTTCCCGCCCGGTCAATAGCATATTGACATCCGGGAAGTGGTTCTGTTATCCTGACTGGGCATCATATGACTTCCAGCAGGATAACATGCTGGCGCGTGCCCATGGGGGCACGCAGCGCGGCGATCGTGAGTGCGGCGTGTCAGTCAGACATGCTGCATCTCTAATCGTGATAAGTAGCCTCTGTCAGAGGTTTTTTACCACATGATCAGCTGTGACCAATGACAGCTGATCATCGTGTGAACCAGGAAGTGCCGGTAAACGGCATCCCTCAGTTTGCGCTGACAGGGAGAGCCAATCGGCGGCTCTTCCTGTCAGAGGGGGGTCTGTGCTGATAATCAGCACATTGATTATCAGCACAGCCCCTTCAGATGTGCCAATCACATGCCAATAAGTGCCCAGCAGTGTCCCCATAATAAAAGACTGCCAGTGCCCACCACAGTGCCAGTCAGTGCCCATTACAGTGCCAATCAGTGCCCAACAGTAACACCTGTCAGTAACACATCAGTACCTCATAATCAGTGCTGCCCATCAGTGACACCTGTCAGTGCCACTCAGTACCACCTTTCAGTGCCCATCAGTACCACCTGCCAGTGCCCATGAATGCTGCCTGTCAGTGCCCATCAGTGCCACCTATCAGTGCCCATCAGTGCTGCATATCAGTGCTGCCTATTGGTGCCTATCAGTGCTGCATATCAGTGCTGCCTATCCGTGCCCATCAATTCTACATATCAGTGCCTCCTCATCAGTGCCCATCAGTGCCACCTTATCAGTGCTGCCTCATCAGTGCCCATCAGTGCTACCTCATTAGTGCCCGTCAGTGAAGGGAAAACAAAATTTTATGACAGAAACTGAGAAAAACTTTTTTGAAAGCTGAAAATTGTCCTGGGCAGGAAGGGGCAAAAGTGCCTGGTATTGAAGTGGTTAAAACATGAACTTCGGTGAGCATTTTAACACATTGCTCTAGGTAGTACAGTATGTAAGTGATCAAAACAAGACTTGAAAAAAAAAGAGATAGCAGCATTTGTAAAATGTAGCGCATAAATTCTAATTATCTGTTTAATTATATCGTTATTCCTAGATGGAGTTTCTGGCCTTAAAAGATCACACTCTAATACACACAAGTATGGAAATTGCTTCTAATTCAAATTTAAAGTGGGCAGCAGCGGCCCTGTGGTGCCTGCTTTGGGAAATGATTTCAGCGTAGGCAAGAGGACACTGTGATTTAAATGTTCAAGGATTGGTGATTCCTGAGCAGTGTGATTTTCTAATTAGAGGCTGAGCCAAAGAGGACCATTTTCTTAATAAGCTAGGGAGTATAAACTCAGCACATTTCTGTGTATTTGCAATCAAAATGCTTCATGGCAACATACAAATGGCTTTTATTACATAAAGGCTGTAATTAGAGTATGTCAAATCAGTTGGAAGTGACTCAAGCTGGAAATGGCTAAGCTGCCTTCTAAATTTTGGTCTAGAGATTAGAGCTACTGTTAAAGCCTATGAGAAACGTCTTTGATTTACTCATAATGCTTGACATAGCAAATATAATCCAGCAGAAAGAAAATGAACATACATTTAGTTGTTAAAATTTCTTTGAATGAATTGAGGAAGTGGCACATTGGAAGTGATTTAAAAAAAGGGGGATGAGGTTCTATTAGGCAAATTTCATTTTAAATAAGCTACTCTTGAAAATTTGCATTATTTTAAGTAACATAGTTCTGTGAAGCTTTTAGAATGCACTTTAAAAGTCCACATGGAATATTTTTGTTCATGCCAATGTGACAGTTAGTGCTTGCCTCATTGTACTTTAAATTATAGTTCCAGTGTGGGACTTTCAGAATGTTGCTTATCTGACATCAGTTATTTAAATGCAACTAAAGCTTGGTAGGTATACATTTGAAGAATAAAAGAGATTGTACTAAAGAAGAGAATTTGTTAATATGTATGCACCAATGCAAAAATTTATATTAACTTTTTCTTTTTGTATTCACAGATATAATATGTTGAAATACAGTAGCTATAATTGTGCTGACTGTTAGTTGTTCTATCAGTCAAAGTATCTATGCAAAAACAAAAAAACAAACATAACTCATTTTATATATATACATTTTTTTATTTTGAGTTTTTAAATTTAAAGTGGAAGTACATCCTAACACTAAAATCTCTAAATCTACAGGCATCCATGATCTAAGACTAACTTATCTAGCCCTGTAAAGAGGAAATCACTATACATACTTTTTTTCTTGTATACTTTTTGATTACTAGTTATGTGTACCCAAATATATTTTATAGAAGGAGTGGAGAAGGTCTAAAATCTCTGTTGATATTTTATTGCTATCTGTGTGCCAATTGCAGAGACTTTCCTTTATTTCTTTTGTGATCACTGAGACAGGAAGTAAGGCTACATCTCAAAATTAACCTCAGATTTGGTGATTGGGAAAAAAAGAAAAGGGAAACTGTCCCACTATGGACACAGCCAGTAAAAAAATTACCTTACAGTAGTTTGAAAACATTCTCATTGCCAAAGAGTTCTTTATTGTTTTTATACCTCTCAACCAATGTTGTGTTTGTAAATATAATTATATGAACACAAGATGATTTTTATTCTGCAGTTTGAGTTTTGTACAGTATATTATAATTAGTCTTTGCACAGTCTAACAGAACAAGCCAGTTAAAAAAGCTTTGCTACACAATGGGTTTAAATCTGCATAATATAATTCTAGCTTATCTACAGCTAGATATAGTGAATCATTCTGGTCTGCGCAGCATTTATATGATTGTTCTATACAACCAAGTATCATCTTTTCAAATTAAGAAGGTTTCTAATTAAGTGCAGACACATGTACTATAGCTAGATATACATGAGTACAAAGAGTAGAACTAGATCACTTGCCCCCTATGCTTTAGGGACATGGTTTATGTAATTTAAACATGACTGTTTGCTGACATTTTGAAATTAGTGAAAAATACTACCATAACCAACCATGGCCACAACAATCTTGTTAATCTTTATTTAGAGCTCCCAGAATTTCCTTTTTGGAATCTCAAACACTATTCTTCCTTAGAGATTTAAAGAAATAAATGCTGATAGTTTGAAACTGGAGTGTCATTCTAAAACTGATATTTTTCCTGAAAGATTATCTTTTTTATTTTTTTGTACTTTCAGAAGTAACTATATTGCTGTGGCATATTAGATAATTTCTAATGTTTTTCTCTTTTGTACACTTATACATACTGTATATGCAGATTTGAGAACTCTGTAGTTGGTGTTCAGGTATAGTTTACATTACATTTTATCAGTATGCTGGGTTAGAGTAATAATGTGTTTTTTATCTCAATTGTAAGAACTGTTTCTACAGTACTTTAAGGAAGAGGCATAATCCACACCGTGCACACCTGTGTTTTCCAAATTTTGGCAACACATGAAACCTATAAAAAACCTGTTCATGGGAATTGCTAATTTTATTATTTGAGAAAAGCAGCCACATGAATTTATAGAAAAGCTATAAAATGTATACTTGTACAAGAGATCAGGGAATAGCTCAGTAGGAATCAACCCGTACTGTGACAGAATCTGAAGCAGGGAAGCTTGGTTTGATTCCCGCATCCGAAGTTCTTTGTGACCTTGGGCAAGTTATTTTATCTTCCAGTGCCTGAGGCAAAGACTCACTGTGCCTGAAAATTCCTTTAGTACTTTGTCAGCATTATATGAAATTAAAGACAATAACAGAATTCATGAACTGGGTATTTGTATATAACATTTGAAAGAGTAAAATGCTGTAGTAGTAGAAAACAACAACATTTAAAATTAGACTGAATTAAAAAAATGGCTACCAGATTACTATGGGATATTAGTTTTGGCAAGTGCTTTTTGGTGAAACTTTCCTTAACAGCAGAGCTTTTGCAGAAATTACCTGAATTATGCATAATATATGAATCAGTTATTGATAGACATTAGAGGATGGTGGACATTAGGGAACAGTCTTTTTCCCACACAATATACATTGTCATTACATTTTTATTAACAATCCATTGTACTAGCAAATCACTTCTTTCTTATATACTTTATGCCACAAAAAATGTGTTTTAAAATCATTACATTTCTATACACATTGCATTATATTCCCATTATGATTTAAACCCAAAATAACATCTAGAACAGGCTTGCTTTCTAACATGAATATAAGCCTGTATAAACGACTGTACTACCAGACCATTTTTCAGTTTTGTAGCACCGAGATAGTGTAATAGTCAAATTAATTTTATATATTTTTTAGACAGACAGAGCTATCTTTTTGTGATATTTAATAACCACTCTTTTTTTACTACATAAAGGAAAAAAAAGATAAAAAATTAGATTGTTTGGAATAAAAAAAAATTAGATTGCTCATATTTATCTTTAATTTCTTTATCTGTAAAGAAAGACCCCACAACTATCGATGGTCATTGAAACTTGAAGCACACACTTTTAAAAAAGCTCATGCCATGTTAACCCCCCACCCCCAAATAAAAAAAAAGAAATCTCATAATCATTGGTGGTTAGTCCCATTCTAAAACCCCCAAATACTTTAAGCCCCCTTCTAAAAAAAAAAAAAACACAATCATTGTCAGTCAGTGTTTTTTCAAAACTTCCCAACTTCACTTTTAGGCCTCATGCACACGGGATGTTAAAATAACATTATGAAAACGCCAGTATCTTTGAAGTGATTTTTTAAAACTTTTTTCAGCTTTTTCAATGTTTTTGCAATAGCATTTTTTAGCGTTTTTGAGTGTTTTTGAGTGTTTTTCTGTGTTAGTGTTTTTTAGCGGTTTTTCGCGGTTTTTTTTTCAAAAATTTTTTTTTTTTCAATGGATCAAAAACGTTAAAAAACATTGGTGAATGGCGTTTTTGAGCGTTTTTGAGCGTTTATCAGCGTTAGAGCGTTTTTACAGCTGGAAAAACGTCTCTCAGAACCCACTGGTCCTGGGTTTTTTTTACAGCTTAAAAACGCCTATGCCATTTGCAGCTCAAAAAATGCCTAGGTGGGTATGAAGCCATAGACTAACATAGACAGGCATTTTTAAGCTGCAAAAAACGCTCAAAAAAGTGGCTGTAAAAACGTCCGTGTGCATGAGGCCTTATTCTGCTGAAATCCTTCTTCTTGAACATGTTTACAAGCACTCCCTTTCCTCCTCCTTACCCCCCCCCCCCATTGTGAATGGCCTGAATTATTGAAAACACAAGTAGTGTTTATTTTTGTAACAGTGATCACAAAGACACTCTAATAGGCCTGTACATTTTGCCAATGATCTGAGCTGTTCAATGACAGCTTTATGACAGCCGTTTAACTGACCCACTGGCTGCCCATCACATGCTTTTTTCTGCAATACTGTTTAAAAACAGCTCTCCAGAAAAGGCTTCAACCTCTTTAGTAATCTTTTACTATATTGAGGTAGTTAAATTGTATCTAAACCCAAAAATTAAAATGTAATATATTGCTGCTTACTGGTCCTTATAGCGTCTGCATTTATTTCTTCCACCCAGGCTTTTTATTTTTACTTGGTAATCCTGAAAATTACATGATCTGTGTCCATGTCCCTTCTTGTAGCCACAAACAGACAAAAAGTGTGTAATCTCCAGGATTATTGGGTGAAAGGAAAAGCACATGAAAAAAGAAAACCAATGGACCTACCACAACTAAAGATTGATAAGTTACAATATATGACATTTTTCTTTAGGGTAGTAATTAGGGGCCTTTATTAGGTAGTAAAAAAGAAAAGTATTACAAACCAGTAGCAGGATACTATAGTAATTTTTTTTCTTTTACTTCTGTTTGGCAAGTGTGGTTTCATTTTAAATATCTGCAAACACTGCATGTACAGTACATTACCTATTTTCCTAAATACTAGTGGATATATAGAAAACGCATGATTTACTAACTTAAGGATCAGGACAATATTGCCCCAAAAAATTAAATACTAAGGAATATTGGCATAAAAACTCTATTCTTGAGAATAATGCTACAAAATTACTATACCCCAAGGTGTATATTGCAGTTCATCCACAACTCTACTAAGTCGGAATGTACTAAAACTGATTCACAAGGAACCTGGTGCAGCTGTGCATATTAACCAATTTGTTTCAAGGTTTCATTGTCAAAGCTTAATTGAACAAGCAGAAGCTGGTTACTACACACTAGAGATGGGCCAAACACCCCCCACCCCCTTGGTTCATGCCAGAACTCGCAGAACATCACAAAAGTTCAGACCCAAACCGCAAATCCTAATAAAGTCTATAGAACCAGAACTCAAAAAATCAAAACTGCCCATTTTGAAGGCTTATATGCAAGTTATTGCCCAAAAAAAATGGCATGGGGGCCCGGGTACTGCCCTGGGGGATATATACCAATGCAATTTAAAAAAAAAAATGTTTTTAAAGGAGCAGTGATTTTAATCATGCTTAAAGTAAAACAATAAAAAATTTAATTATTTTAAATATAGTTCCTTGGGATTGGAATACCCTTAGCCTGCCTGTAAAGTGGCACATCTGGCACATTCGTGTATAGAACCTGCTGCAGCAAAACTGTCATTTATAAAGAATTTCGGAAGATGGCTTCTAAAATTAGAATTTCGTATAGAATGAATTTGAATTTGAATAGAAAAGATTAGAATAGAAAATAATAGAAAAGAATAGACTAGAAAAACAATAGAACAGAACAGAATAAAATATAATATATATATTATATTTTATTCTATTCTGTTCTATTGTTTTTCTAGTCTATTCTTTCTACTCTATTCTAATCTTTTCTATTCAAATTCAAATTCATTTTATACGAAATTCGAATTTCAGAAGATGGTTTTATATATATATATATATATATATATATATATATATATATATATGTATATTATTTTTTCTATTCTGTTCTATTGTTTTTCTATTATTTTCTATTATATTCTAATCTTTTCTATTTCAATTCAAATTCATTCTATACAAAATTCGAATTTCGGAAAATGGTTATATAGAAATAGAATGAAATCAAATTCTAATAGAAAAACCATCTTCCGAAATTGGAATTTGGTACAGAATGAATTCGAATAGAAAAGACTAGAATAGAATATTTTATATTTTTTTCTATTCTGTTCTATTGTTTTTCTATGCTATTCTTTTATATTATTTTCTGTTCTATTCTAATCTTTTCTATTTTAATTCATTCTGTACCAAATTCCAATTTCGGAAGATGGTTTTATATATATATATATATATATATATATATATATATATAATTTTTTTTCTATTCTGTTCTATTGTTTTTCTGTTCTAGTCTTTTCTATTAGAAATCGATTTCATTCTGTTTCTGTATAACCATTTTCAGAAATTCAAATTTCGTATAGAATGAATTTGCATTCAAATAGAAAAGATTAGAATAAAATAGAAAATAATAGAAAAGAATATAAAAACAATAGACCAGCATAGAAAAAAAAATAAGAAAAAAAATGATATATATATATATATATATATATATATATATATATAACCATCTTCCGAAATTTGAATTTCTTATAAAATGAATTTGAATAGAAAAGATTAGAATAGAGTAGAAGAGAAAAGACTAGAAAAACTAGAAAATAATATATATTATATTTTATTCTGTTCTGTTCTATTGTTTGTCTAGTCTATTATTGTCTATTCTATTGTCTATTCTAATCTTTTCTATTCAAATTCAAATTCATTCTATACGAATTTCCACTTTCAGAAGCCATCTTCCGAAATTCGAATTTCGTATAGAATGAATTCAAATTTGAATAGAAAAGTTTAGAATAGAATAGAAAAGAATAGCATAGAAAAACAATGAAACAGAATAGAAAAAAATTACATATTTATAATATATAATATTACATTTATATATATATATAAAACATCTTCCAAAATTCGAATTTCATATAGACCGAAATTAAATTTGAATATAAAAGATTAGAATAGAATAGAAAATAATAGAAAAGAATAGACTAGAAAAACAATAGAACAGAATAGAAGAAAATATAATATATATATTATATTTTCTTCTATTCTGTTCTATTGTTTTTCTAGTCTATTCTTTTCTATTATTTTCTGTTCTAATCTTTTTTATTCAAATTCAAATTCATTTTATACGAAATTCAAACTTCAGAAGCCTTGATCCGAAATTCGAATTTCGTATAGAATGAATTTGAATTGAAAAGACTATTATAGAATATAAAATAATAGAAAAGAAAAGCATAAAAAAACAATAGAAGAGAATAATAAAAAAAAAAAAATATATATATATATATATATATATATATATATATATATATATATATATATATATATATATATATATATATATTCTATTGCTTTATTATTTTATATTCTATCTTATTTTTTTTTTAGAAAAACGTTTTCTATTTTTTTCGAATTCGTTTAAATTCTTTACTTTTGTAATTCGGAAATTCGGATGCATCCGAATTTCCGAATAATGAAAAATTTGTCCGAATTTCGATTCGGAACGAAACGAAATGCACATGCCTATTTTAGTGCACTAAGAACAAGATTAGAGATTTTTTGTATAATTTCTGGTGTCTCTTTGACAGACTTTGGAAGGAAATAACAAAGTTTTGCACCACAGTGAGCAAGCCTTATGTAAAGAAGCCAAATTATAGAACATCCAGGCCAAGATTAACAATTTTGTTAATATAAATTCTGGTGTCAGACTTTGGATAGAAGTAACAGGTGCGGAAAATTTGGACTTTGGGTGTTGGTGGTGTTGGTGGTGTCTTCACCCCATAACCTAGAGGTACTCTTGATGAAAGCAAGAATTGGCTTTGCTGTAAAAAATTGAAAATGTATGCCCACGTCACACAGTTGTGGAAAAATTGGTCTTTGGGTTTTGGTGGTGCCTTCACCTTGTAACCTTATAGAGGTAGTCTTGATGAAAACAAGAATTGGCCTTGCTGTAAAAAGTTGAATTTTGATGCCCCGGTCAAACGGTTGTGGAAAAATGAGTCTTTGGGTGTTGGTAGTGCTTTTACCTCATAACCTTCTGGAGGTACTCTTGATAAAAGCAAGAATTGGCCTGCTGTAAAAAATTGAAATTTGACACCCCTGTCAAACAGGTGCGGAAAAATTGGTCTTTGGGTGCTGGTGGTGCTTTCACCCCGTAACCTTCTAGAGATACTTTTGATGAAAGCAAGAATTGGCCTTGCTGTAAAAAAAATTAAATTTGACGCCCCCAAGGTGCTGAAAAATTGGTCCTTGGGTGTTAATTGTGCCCATGAAACCTATACCAAAAAATCACTTCAAGATAAAATCAACACCCACGAAGCTAGGCAGACTCTACAGTCTTATAGAGATTTGAGATCCCAATAACACTTAATCAGCGACATCAGCATCAGGGGCTTGATAGCTGCTGCTAATCCAGGACTTATTTGTTTTGACAAATGTTAGCTGGTCAAGGGAGTCTGTGGACACACCCACTCTTTTATTTGTCACAAAGCTCATACTGGGCGAGTTCTGGGCTATTCTCATGACTCAGAAACCCAGTGGATCATCTACTGGAAAGCTCTTCATATTTGTTTTCACCCTAAGAAAAGCTTCCACCATATGATGCAGATGGCGCTGATGGAATCTTGAAGCTGACAGCCCAGGGGGACCAAGGACAAAAAACATTTCAAAATGCATCACTGAGGCGGTCCCCTTCTCCACAGCTCCTTCTTTGCCCAACAGGAGCATCAAAACTAGCTTTTCCATGAGACTGTAACCTACCAGAGTCTGGAAAGGTGTTACAAAAACTCCTCTTTAAATTGTCCTGAAGATATTTCATCCTGTGCTACCTCTGCAAGAGCAGGATCAGTTCCGATACTTTCCCCTTCTAATGGTGGTCAAGGAGGGTTGTCAACCAATAATGATCCTTCTCCTTGATGCCACAAATTCTTGGGTACTTTCGCAGGCTTTGAAGATTAAGGGAGCCCATGCACCGCAAGTTTGTGGAGGCATGAGAAGCAGAGTCCCGGGATCACTGAGGATTACAATATCTGGAAGTGCCTCCTTCCAGCCACGTACTGCACCCAACTTGGTTTCTGGGGACTGAAAACCATCTCTTAAGGTTTGCTGTATGTCTTCCTCTGCTTCTATGCCTCCAAAACTTCCAGAATCTTCCTTCTCCTTCTCCATCTCTTCTTGTGTGTTCTGTGGCATCGCAAGAATGGCATCTGCATAAAGCGGTCCTTGAAAGGAAGGGAAGGCCTCCTCTTCCTCCCGCTGCTCTGCCTCGAGTCCCCTGTCCATAATGCCATGCAGAGTATGCTCCAGCAGGAACACAACTGGAATTGTGTCACTATTGCATGCATTGTCATGGCTCACCATCCTAGTTGCCTCCTCAAATGGTGACAGTACAGTGCATGCATTCTTTAACAGCGGCCATTGGTGTGAGGAAAAAAATCTGAGCTGCCCTGAGCCTGTCCTTGTGCCATACTCACACAGGTACTCGTTGACGGCCCTCTGCTGCATGTGCAGCTGCTGCAGCATTGCCAAAGTTGAGTTCCACCTGGTGGGCATGTCACAAATCAGGCGGTTTACGGAAAGGTGGAATTCCCACTGTATTTCAGCCAACCGAACACTGGCTGTGTATTGTGTATGACCGCCTGAAATGGCTACAGACTCTTCTTGCCTGACTTAGAAAATCTTGCAAACCTGGGTACCTGTTTAGAGAGTAACTCCACCTTTGTTGAGAAAAAGCATTCCCTTCTGGGTGTTTGATGAACATTGCAAGGAACAAACTTTGTTGCAGATTCCTACCTTATGTTATTCTGAAGAAATCCATGTGTGTTTCACTGTGTCCCTGTGGAAAATGAATTTATACACTTGCTTACTGAGCACTTAAACCCCCTTCCTGCCAATTTTCAGCTTTTAGTGCTCTCACACTTTGAATGACAGTTGCACGGTCATGCAACACTGTACCCAAATTACATTTTTTTCATTTTTTTCACACAAATAGAGCTTTATTTTGGTGGTATTTAATCTTCACTGGGTTTTTTATTTTTTTGCTAAAAAAACAAAAAAAAAGACCGAAAAAAAAAAAAAAAAAAAAACCAGTGTCATAGTTTGTTATAAAATTTTGAAAACAGGCAATTTTTCTCCTTCATTGATGTGCGCTGATGAGGCTGCACTGATGGACACTGATGGGCACTGATAGGCTGCACTGATGGGTGGCACCGATGGGCACTAATGGTTGGCACTATTGGGCGGTACTGAAGGGCACTGAATGGCACTGATGGGTGGCACTGATAGGCAGCACTGATAGGTGGCACTAATGGGCACTGATGATCACTAATGGGTGGCACTGATGGGCACTGGTAGGTGACACTGCTAGGCAGCACTGATCGGTGGCACTGATGATGAGGCATTGATTGGCATCACTGGTGGGCATTGATAGGTGGAACTGTTGGACAAAGGTAGGTGACATTGGCAGGTGGCACTGGTGGGCACAGATAAGGCAGCCGCGGCTATGTGTGAGGGACTGATATTCCTCTGACAAAAGCTGTGATCAGCTTTTTTTTCTGTTTACATCACGTGATCAGCTGTCATTGGCTGCCTCATCTGTGCCCCTTACACCGATCTGTGATCAGCGGAGTCTCATAAACTCGGTGATCACAGAGCTCACTGCACACGCCCCACAGGGGGGCATGCAGGCAGCTCGTGTACTGAAGGACATTATATGACAGCCCCCCGGCAATTAAGGCCCATGCTGTAGCCATCATTCGGCTATAGCACGGGCGGGGGGAGGCTAATGGGAATGATTTCATAATCATCAATCAGCTGCTGCAGCTGCGGGGATCTAATAAGGAAAACTGCAGGGTCTGCATCCCTTTAGACATGATTTCCTACTGGGAGTATCTCACCAAAAGTGACATTTTGTTGCAGAGGATGCCTGAAATCTGACTTGTATCTTAGTGCAGACATCTGGGAAAATAATTGAGCCAATCACACAAGCAGGAAATTATGTTTCTGGGGGGCGTTTTATTTTTTTATTTTTAATAAAGGACTTGTCCCAAGCCATCTCCTGTGGTTTTTTAACATTTTGACACTTTCTTTTTGTGAAATGGTAGGGGTACAATGTACCCCTTACCAATTCACATGGGGGCAGGATCTGGGTGTCCCTTTTGTTAAAGGGGGCTTCCAGATTCCGATAAGCCCCCTGCCCGCAGTCCCCACAACCACCGGGCAAGGGTTGTGGGGATGAGGCCCTTGTCCACATCAATATGGGGACATTGTCCCCATGTTGAGGGCATGTGGCCTGGTATGGTTCAGGGGGCCGCTCTCTCGTCCCCCCCTCTTTTCCTGTGACCTGCCAGGTTGCGTGCTCGGATAAGGGTCTGGTGTGGATTTTTGGGGGAACCCCATGCCATTTTTTATTATTTTGGCACAGATTTCCCCTTAATATTCATACCAGACCTGAAGGGCCTGGTAATGGAATTTTGGGGGACCCCATGCATTTTTTTTTGATTTTTCAATGACTTTTAATGACTTTTATGTGTATTGTCGGGACCGACAATTCATTAAAAGCCGACACTAGCGCTAGCACTTTTAAATTACTTTTTTTTTCCTTTCGAAATGTCATTTTGCTCCTGGACTGTTATAAACACGGGAAACATGCGCTACTTTACAGGCATACTATAGACACCCCCCAGGTATGAAATTTAAAGGAATATTTCACTTTTATTGTTTCACTTTAAGCATTAATAAAATCACTGCTCCCGAAAAAACTAAGGTTTTTAAAACTTTTTTTCGCATTGATACATGTCCTCTGGGGCAGGGCCCAGGTCCCCAAACACTTTTTATGACAATAACTTGTATATTAACCTTTAAAATTAGCACTTTAGATTTCTCCCATAGAATTTTAAAGGGTGTGCCATGGCTTTTCGAATTTGCCGCGAACACCCCAAATTGTTCGCTGTTCGGCGAACAGGCAAACAGCCAATGTTCGAGTCAAACAGATAGCCCATCCCTACTGAGAGGTTATAGTGGGGGTAGACATGAAAGGTAAGGAGTGATGAGGAGAAGAATTGTGTCCCTTGTGTGTGGCTTTTAGGTTTCTCTTGCCAATGGGCTGAGTGGTAGCAGGTTAAATGCTTTGTGAAGCATGTGGTGCCCAAGTGGCTGGTGTTTTTGCCACGCTTGATCTGCTTGCAACAGTGTGATTGCACATGTGCTAAAAAAGGCCCACACAGCTGAGCTGTGTGATGTGGGCCGGGAGATAATAGCTCCACAATGTGATGGAATAGGGTGGTTACTTTCTACTCTTCCATGATGGCTGTCTCTGGACATCCTGCCTCGTTGGGGTTGTTTCTTCCCCTCACTTTCCTTCTCTGTTCTATCTGACACCCACATTGCATCAGTGCATAGGTGTGCGCAGCCTATTGTATTAGGGTGTGCACCTCAAAGCTCCAACACATCTGCCTTTGTGACATATAAACCAGCCTCTTCCCCACTCGTCATCCTAAAACAATGGGGGGGGGAGCAGGTGAGCACACAGGGGGACCTGGGCAGCAGAAAGAAAAGGAACTGGGACAAGAGAGGTGGCATACATTGGTACCAATCCCCTGTATTTTCCTCCTGTGGCAGCTGAATATCATCGAGAGGAAGAGGAGAAGCCTACTTTCAGCTGCTGCAGAAGAAAATACAGATCGGTCCCTTAATTTCCACTCTAGCCGCCTATCCTGTCAAGGTTCTGGAGGTCGGCAAGTAAGGATCGCGGCTTACCTGTCACCTGCCCACAATTGATGGGTTGCCAACTCCAGGATTAGGGTGTGCCCAGGCACACCTGGCACACCCCTTGCGCACGTCTATGCATCAGTGACTGTTTCATCATTCCCCCACCCTCATCATCACTGGAGCCATCTTCACAGGATGCTGCAGCTCGGGGAACATGACTGCCAATTTGTTATTTATCAGTGCTCTCCCCTCTCTGTAGGTTCAAGTTACTCCCTTCCTCTACCTCTGAACCAGCATCAGAATCATGTAATATCTGTGCCTGTGCATCCTCAAGAAGCAAGTGGCTGACGCTGTGTTCAAATAATAAGCTGTGAACATCCCACCGACTGCCCACAAATTTGGGTGTTTGCTGAACGGGCACAGCTGCACCAGATTCTGTGTACAGTTTTAGTGAATTCCCCCTAAGAGGGTCTCTTGCCAATCAGTGGTGACAGATTTGGAAACATAGAAAACAATATCTCAATGTAAAGACCACAGGACAGAATAAACTGTCAATAAAACCTTTAGCACAGCAAGTTGTACTGGAGGGCAGATTCTGAATTCTTATCAAAGTCAAGTGATCTTGCTGAACATATTTCTTATGCCATATGTTATTAATGCTCTAGTGGAACTGTGTTTTATCTGGTGTGGGATTCATGTGTAAAAACATTCTTGTGATTTATACCATACAACAAACATTCTTACTTTTGCTGCGTTATTACTTAATTTAATAAATATACAAATTCTTCACTATGAAAACGTAGAGTGATGCCTTTTAACGTTTTCTCTTTGCTCTGTATTGGTATCCTTCTTACTTTCCTGAATCATAAATAATTTACTTTTGCACAACTAGTGGTATTTGGAGATATTTTATGTTTGTGTTTGTATGAGGCTGAATCTTGATTCAGTTAAAATGATTATCTGAACCCATGAATTATAATAATAGACTCAGAATGTGAAATGCTGGGTACCATGGAGTGCTTATATTGCAGATGTCTTACATTTGTTATCTAATGTACACATGCCTATGAGCACTTTAAATTTCAAGTCCAAAGAAAAATATGTTTGGAAGGTTAAGGCCGCGTACACACGGATAGACTTTTCAACCGGACTGGTCCGACAAACTTTCCAGCGGACTTTCGATGGACTTTTGACAGACTTCCGACTGACTTTTTAATGAACAGACTTGCCTACACACGATCACACCAAAGTCCGAGGGATTCATACGTGATGACGTACACCGGACTAAAATAAGGAAATTGATAGCCAGTAGTCAATAGCTGCCCTAGCGTCAGTTTTTGTCCGTCGGACTAGCATACAGACGAGCAGATTTCTGGGTCCGGCGGAGTTACGATGTAAAGATTTGAAGCATGTTCCAAATCTAAAGTCCGTCACATTTGCAACTGGAAAAGTCCGCTAAAGGTCCGGTGCAGCCCACACATGATTGTCCGCCGGATTTGGTCCGTCGATGTCTGTCGGACAAGTCCGGTTGAAAAGTCAGATCGCGTGTACGCTGCATAAGTGTTATTGCTGTCTGCGATGCCCTGGAAAAGATTCCCTTCAAATTCTGAATAATCTTTCCATTAAAATACTTTTTTAATAGAGTGAGGAAAGGCTAGACACTCTGTGAGGTTTTTTTGCTATATGTTCTTTCCCCTCCCAATGTGGCAAATCAATGGACTCGCAGTCAGCAATAAAAAATGTGACATATGTTCTTACTTTTTCCCACATTATCCAAAAGTATAAGATAAAAAATAGTTAGTATTGGGCTTTATGATAAATGGAATGCAGACATAATAAACCCAGTATGAGTCATGTTAAAAAAATGGAGCTCCAGGCAAAAAACGAATACACAGATAAAATGCATCTTTTCTGATATTTACACAGTTTTGCCCCATAGCACAGCCCTGTCCTGATCACTCTGCATAGCCCTGTCAGCCATTCTCTGCTGTAGTGATTTACACTTACACGTCTTATCTCTCTACCAGCCTGTGAGTGGACAGTAAAGGGAGAATCAGCAGACTGATGAGTTCATCTTTCCGTCATTTTGCTTTCTCCCCCTCATTTTGCTCCTTATTATGTCTGGAAAAATCCTAAAGAAGAATTTATGGAAGTAAAAAAAGAGAAGCCAATGTATACTGCTATATAATATAGTAATGGTTATAGATGAAAAGCAAAAATGCTAAGGGTTTTACATTAGCATGGATGTACTGTATATTTACAGCTCAATGGTTTCTTAAAAACAAATGGATAGTCAACAACCAACTTTCTAGCTTGGGTAGAATGCTTGTGCCTTGATACAGATGATAGGGGGACCCTTGGACATTATTGGAGAGGCCCTATGGTCATCAGCCCATTGCTTGGGAATCTCTCACGAGCAAAAGTGTCCTTGTGTATTTAGGAAAATATGGCTGAAGCACTAAAGCCAAGAAAACCCTGGTTGGCAACACATCAGATAAAATTACCTTTATTAATGATTCTTCAAATAAAAACAACTCCACAAAACATAATGGGGAATACAGAAAATACAGCTAGCGCGTTTCATGCTTCATCAGTGCTAATTCATAGCTATGACTAAGTGCTGATGAAGTGTAAAACACATTAGCTGGATTTGCTGTATTCCCCATTATGTTTTGTGGAAATGTATTTATATGAAGAATCATTAATAAACGTGATTTTATCGGATGTGCGGCCAATCAGACTTTCCTTTGCTCTATGAAGCCTGCTGTTGTAATGCAAAGATATGCCCTGAGGTGATGGTATTATATCACAGTGGCTTTATAAAAACAGTTATAGACAATGGACACCTTTAAAACTGAACTATAGGCATGAGAAAATAGTGTTAGTTGTGGTAGTGCATCCTTGTCATAGGACAGCTTTCCCTTTTACCCTCCTCCTCCTGTGGAATACAAGATTGAAGTTAAGTTGCCTTTTCTCACTGAAAAGGCGTTTATTTCTTGTATGCCTGCTTCTCATGAACAATGAGACCTGTCATATCATGCCCCGCTGTAGCTGAATGCAGGCGTGCTAATGTCACCAAGTAAGTGCATCTTCAGTAGGCTGAGAAAAACAAAAACATTGGGTTCTGCCTCGGATTGCAAGGATAGCACTGCCCACTTGCCACAACTCTGCTCCACTGCCACTCTGCAATACATCTCTAGAGGGGATGGAGAGCAATTCCTTTCTTTTACTACCCATTCTAATGTGTCCAGGGCTGGACTGGGACAAAAATGTGGCCCTGGACTTCATCCAGATCGGCCCAGGGCACAACACATCAGGGTACAGTGCACATCAGGGCACGTTACAGAGCCCAGCACATCAGGGCACAACACATCAGGGTACATGGCACAGCACATCAGGGTATATCTCATCAGGACATAGCACATCAGGGTACAGGACATCAGGGTACAGAGCCCAGCACATCAGAGTACAGGGCATATCAGGGCACAGTACACCAGGGTACAGAACACAGTACATCAGGGTACAGGGCACAGCACATCAGGGTATAGTACATCAGGACATAGCACATCAGGGTACAAGACATCAGGGCACAGGTCACAGTACATCAGGGCACAAGACACTGAGGCACAGCACACCGGGGCACAGGACATGAGGGCACAGCACATCAGGGCACGGGGCACATCAGGGCACAGGACATTGGGGCACAAGGTACATCAGGGCATGGGACACATCAAGGCATAGGACATCTGGGCACATCAGGGCACATAGCACATGAGGGCACGGGGCACATGAGGACACATAGCACATCAGGGCATGAGGCACATCAGGGCACATAGCACATCAGGGCACATTGGGGCACATAGCACATCAGGGCACATAGCACATCAGGGCACATCGGGGCACATCAGGGCACATAGCACATCAGGGCACATCGGGGCACATCAGGGCACATAGCACATCAGGGCACATCGGGGCACATCAGGGCACATAGCACATCAGGGCATATAGAACATCAGGGCACATCGGGGCACATCAGGGCACATAGCACATCAGGGCACATTGGGGCACATCAAGGCACATAGTACATCAGGGCATATAGCACATCAGGGCACATCGGGGCACATCAGGGCACATAGCACATCGGGGCACATCAGGGCACATAGCACATCAGGGCACGGGGCACATCAGGACACGGGGCACATCAGGATACATGGCACATCAGGGCACATAGAACATTGGGGCACATCAGGGCACGGGGCACTTAGCACATCAGGGCACATAGCACATCAGGGAACGGGATTCATCAGGGCAAATAGCACATCAGGGAACGGGGCACATCAGGGCGCAGGGCACATCAGGGAACGGGGCACATCAGGGCACAGGGCACATCAGGGCACATAGCACATCAGGGCACGGGGCACATAGCACATCAGGGCACATAGCACATCAGGGAACGGGACACATCAGGGCACATCGGGGCACATCAGCGTACAGGGTACATCAGGGCACATAGCACATCAGGGCATGGGGCACATAGCACATCAGTGCATGGGGCACATCAGGGCACAGGGCACATAGCACATCAGGGCATGGGGCACATCAGGGCACAGGGCACATAGCACATCAGGACACGGGGCACAGAGCACATCAGGGCACGGGGCACATCAGGGCACGGGGCACATCAGGACACAGGGCACATAGCACATCAGGGCACAGGGTACATCAGGGCATGGGGCACATGGCACATCAGGGCACATAGCACATCAGGGCACATCGGGGCACAGGGCACATCAGGGAACGGAGCACATGGCACATCAGGGCACATCAGGGGCCACATTATGGGGCACATTATGGGGTCATTTACTAGCCTGGCCAGCATGCAGGAAGCGTCTGTCTGTAGTATGTTCTCTCTCTCATATCACGCAGCGCTGCTCACTCCCCGGCGGTCCCTCCTCTCTTCTCGTCTATCCCCATTGGCTTGTGACATCATATGGGATAGACGAGAAGAGAGGAGGGGCCGGCGGGGAGCGAGCAGCGCTGCATGACATGAGAGAGAGAACATACTACAGACAAACACTTCCTGCGCTACTCTGCATTCTGGCTCTCGATCTACCTGTCAGGCGCCAGATGTCGACGATTGACGGGTATATCACCCCGGACCTCCGAGGCAATAGGAGGCTGCTGAAACTGGCCCACTGAGCCATCGGCCCACCGGGAAACTCCCGGTAGTCCCAATGGCCAGTCCATCCCTGGGTACAGGACATCAGGGTACAGAGCCCAGCACATCAGAGTACAGGGCATATCAGGGCACAGTACATCAGGGTACAGGACACAGCACATCAGGGTACAGGGCACAGCACATCAGGGTATAGCACATCAGGACATAGCACATTAGGGTACAAGACGTCAGGGCACAGGTCACAGTACATCAGGGCACAGCACATCAGGGCACAAGACATGAGGGCACAGCACATCAGGGCACGGGGCACATCAGGGCACAGGACATTGGGGCACAAGGTACATCAGGGCACAGGACACATCAGGGCATAGGACATCGGGGCACAGCACATCAGGGCACGGGGCACATCTGGGCACATCAGGGCACAAAGCACATCAGGGCACATAGCACATCAGGGCACGGGGCACATGAGGGCACATAGCACATCAGGGCACGAGGCACATGAGGGCACATAGCACATCAGGGCACATTGGGGCACATAGCACATCAGAGCACATAGCACATAGGGGCACATTGGGGCACATCAGGGCACATCGGAGCACATCAGGGCACATAGCACATCAGGGCACATCAGAGCACATCAGGGCACATAGCACATCAGGGCACATCGGGGCACATCAGGGCACATAGCACATCAGGGCGTATAGCACATCAGGGCACATCGGGGCACATCAGGGCACATCGGGGCACATCGGGGCACATCAGGGCACATAGCACATCAGGGCACGGGGCACATCAGGACACGGGGCACATCAGGGCACATGGCACATCAGGACACATAAAACATCGGGGCATATCAGGGCATGGGGCACATAGCACATCAGGGCACATAGCACATCAGGGAATGGGATTCATCAGGGCAAATAGCACATCAGGGAATGGGGCACATCAGGGCACAGGGCACATCAGGGCACATAGCACATCAGGGCATGGGGCACATAGCACATCAGGGCACATAGCACATCAGGGAACGGGACACATCAGGGCACATTGGGGCACATCAGCGTACGGGGCACATCAGGGCACATAGCACATCAGGGCACGGGGCACATCAGGGCACATAGCACATCAGGGCACGGGGCACATAGCACATCAGCGCACGGGGCACATCAGGGCACAGGGCACATAGCACATCAGGGCACGGGGCACATCAGGGCTCAGGGCACATAGCACATCAGGGCATGGGGCACATAGCACATCAGGGCACGGGGCACATCAGGGCACATCAGGGCACATAGCACATCAGGGCACGGGGCACATAGCACATCAGGGCACGGGCACATAGCACATCAGGGCACGGGGCACATCAGGGCACGGGGCACATCAGGGCACATAGCACATCAGGGCACGGGGCACATAGCACATCAGGGCATGGGCACATGGCACATCAGGGCATGGGGCACATGGCACATCAGGGCACATAGCACATCAGGGCACATCAGGGCACATCAGGGCACATCGGGGCACATAGCACATCAGAGCATGGGGCACATCAGGGCACAGGGCACATAGCACATGGCGCATCAGGGCACATCAGGGGGCACATTATGGGGCACATTATGGGGTCATTTACTAGCCTGGCCAGCATGCAGGAAGCATCTGTCTGTAATATGTTCTCTCATGTCACGCAGCGCTGCTCGCTCCCCGGTGGCCCCTCCTCTCTTCTCGTCTATCCCCATTGGCTTGTGACATCATGTGGGATAGACGAGAAGAGAGGAGGGGCTGCCGGGGAGAGACATGAGAGAGAGAACATACTACAGACAGATGCTTCCTGCGCTACTCTGCTACTCTGCTACTCTGCAGTCTATGAGTTGCAAAAATATAAGTACTCCGGTAGGAAAATACGTTATGTGTTAATTTGTGTTAAAGTATGTAATTTTTACTTTGTTTGTGAGTTGCAAAAAAAAAAAAAATTTTATATATATATATATATATATATATATATATATATATATAATTTTTTTTTTTTTTGCAACTCACAGACAAAGTAAAAATTACATACTTTAACACATATTAACACATAACGTATTTTCCTACCAGAGTACTTAGACTAAGTTTGTGTTTACATCTACCATTTAAATCTAATCAGTCTAATGCATTCTTTTATTGAATTTTAAACTAGCCCATTAAATCCCCTTTACTATGCTAAAATAAACTTCAGAGACTGTTTCCATTTCATCTTTATTGAATTGATACTGTAGCACTCTCTTTCCTTGCACCACTCTGAGAGGCTGTCAATAATTCAATAGCTATGGCCTTGATGGGCCAAGGCCTAAGTTAGACTTTAAACAGAACCAAACAGCTTGTCAAAGTCTGATGCACTGTCAATGAGTGACTGATCTATACTGCATGAATTCCCCTTTAGCTCTTGATGTGTTCCTGGGAATAAAAAGAGAGTCATTTTAGAAGCGCGCCCAGTGTGAGACACCTGTTTGTATGGAATCTCTAATCAGTATAGGTTGTAATATTATGCAAGCTTCTGTTAAGTCATCACACCATTCAAAACCAAGAGCAGCACCATCATTTCTGTACACTTTTGCAGAACAGTGAGTTTGTTTATACATGACCTCGACAGCATTGGAAGTATAAAGTGTTTATCTTCAATTATTGCCTAAACCTTTACTTTGTTGTTTTGAGATTTTTTTTTTACCTCTTGACTCGAGTTGCTATGGCAACTTTCTTGTATTTCATGTTTGTAAATGCTGCTAGCCTTCTAATAATGTAAAGGTATGTTTTTAGAAGCCCCCTAGAGTGTGACCATAGTTTTGGAAATATACCTATTATTTTTCCCAAGCAGAGAGCAATGTTTTTCTCACACTAAAATGAAAGTAAAAAAAAAATATCAAGAGATGCATTAATATTCTTCTGGCCTTGCTGCAGTTCATTCTAACAGTGTGCACAGTTATGATAAATGCTCTCCACACTTTCATTGGCTTTATTCTGCTTCTGGCTGAGCTAGGCAGTGTGATGATGCTGCAGCTCTTTTATGTTTTTCTGGCCTGTTCGTGATTCTGTTTCTGCTTGCTTTCTTGTAGCTCCAGTTAATATGTACTCAGTCTTAACTTGTCTTTAGCTGTAACATTTATGCCACCAGCATGGACACATTATTGAACTGCTCTTTAAAAAATAAACATATGGCTTATCTTTAATATTTGGTTATTTTGGTAACAATAACCTGAGATATTTTTTTAATGGGAATCTTGCTTGGTGTTCCATATTTGTATTTCTTTTATTACAGTGGTCCTTATATCGACTGTCTCTATATCAAGTAAATGTGATTAGTAACTAACATTAAAGTAAACTTGTTCACAAAATCAGCCCAAAAGGTTCTAATTCAAATACAACATTAAGCTCTTGTTCACATGGAATGTGGCCTTGAAATTGCTCTACTTCAGAGCGATTTCAAAGCTGCCGGTCAGTGCGATTTCATGTGCGGCTTGCTGCCATCTGTGCAATTTCAAGCACAGATGTCATTGCAAGTCGCACATAAAATCACCAAAAACAGTGCAGGAACCTTTTTCAAAATCCGTGCAAGTCAGAGTCACACCAATTTGAACAGTTCCATAGCCATAAATAGAGTGTGACTTGACATGCAAATTTGAACTATAAAACTGCATGATAAATCCCACCAGTGTGAATGGGGGCTAAAATGCAGTGTATAGCAGAGTGAAAAAAAATAATTTTATGACCATCATTCATGGTTAATGCTAAACTGATGACTTCTAAGGGGTTTTAATGTGTCACCTAAGGCAATTTAATACCATGGTTTGTTGCCGTTTCACAGCTTGACATGTTTGGTATCTATTTACTTGATTCCACCTCATATTTTATATTTTGCCAATTAATTTGGTAATATATTTTGTTTTTGAGCACTAAAATTAACTTTAGTGTATTGTTTACTAAAAATATTTTTTTATTTTGTTTTCCAACATTTAAATAAAAACAAGAAAAAAAAAACAACACATACAGGTATTGCATGGGTCTTGTAACAGTCTCGTACACATATTTCCTAAGTGTTAAAAACACATACAGAGATTTTGGCCATCATCCATTTCAGGATTCAGTGAACTACATCAAACCAAAGACTTCTTAACTAATTGGCCATGGTAATGGATTGTAATCCATAGAATGTTAACGTAAGAGAAAAAAAAACATTCAGGTGCCCAAAACTAAAACAGAAAATGGAAAAATAAAAAACAAGGATATCCAGTACTGCTACTTAATAATGCAGACCTGTTGCCGCACATGTATCTAAACACCGCAAATCTGTAAGCTGGCCAAGACTCCCATTTGCTATTGAATACAAGCAGGCTATCCATAATCGTATGGTGCACCCTTTCCATAAGCTGTATAGCTCCCATCCGTCTCAGAACTTGTTCCCAAGGAACCTTAGGGGTGTGCCAATGTACTTCAATTGTACCCCTGTTATTAGCGCAGTTTTAGCTGGCACCCTCTGCCATAATGACTTAATTTCCCTACAGCTTCAGAAAGTATGGGTATAAAAAATGAAAAAAGTCTCTGCCTGCAAAAGGGTTAAAAGAGTTTCTGAAAGTCTCAGGACCCAGTCTATTGCACCCTCAAAAAAAAAAAAACAAACAAACAAAAAAAAAAAACAACCCTAATTTTGCTTTCCCCATTGATTCTAATGCATTTGCTGATACAGAAAAAATTACACCAAAATATTCCGATTTTTTCAGAATATTTGGCGAATCAAAACTGGTCAATCTCCCAAATCCCTATTAAAGACATATAAGCAGCTGCATAGTGAACACATTGAGCCCAAATCAGACAACTCAATCTTAAAATGTAGAGACCTCTTAATATAACAACACTAATTTTATAGAAAATAATCATGCACATTTGCTACATGATACAGAGAACATTTCTACGTCTTTTTTCTTTGCTTTTCTCAGAGGAGCTTTATAAATCTCTCAGACACTTAAATCAACCAACATTATGAAAATCAGTCATTACACTCTTATCTACCATGTGCAAAATTGTATTTTAGATAGAATATTTTTTTAAAGCATAACATTCAGAGGAATGTTTGCAAATTCAGAATGTGTTGCCAAATGCCGTTCTGGTTGTTTTCTTCAGAACAGCAAAGTTAAGCTCAGTTGACACTACAGCACATGAAATAACCCTTACTGGCAAGATTAGATGCATTTGCACAACTGTTCTCTCTAGTCTATTCTCTTGAGATGACACATTAGCACTGAACAGCAGAAATGAGCAAGATTGACTAGCATCGATGAATGCTGCTATGAAACCCCAAGGGCGGTGTTTTACTGCTGTATTACTGTGCAGCCTGTACATTGATGATGATGGCAATAATCAGGCGAGCTCTTTATGTATGGAAGATTAAGGTTTAGTCAGCATTATGACTTCTTCTTTCATGCCAGCTAAGGTCATTTGGCAAGCAGCAATAATGCAAATGCATTAAGAAATGAATATCTGTTTATTGGCTATACTGAATATGGAGCTGTCATCTTGTGATAAACTGTAATGCACATTGAGTGCACCACAGATTTGCTGTGTTTGCTTCTAGGATGCTGGCTACGTCTGTAAAAATATTAAGGTTTAAAAAAAGAGATGGTTTGGTAAAATATGACAGTTCATCAGGATATCATATGCGGATGTGATAAATTCTAAAGCATTCTTAGTTTTTTTTTAAATCACAAAAAATTTTAATATCACAATTACAAGCTGCACAATCCCCGTTTGTATTTACGTTGTAATTGAACTAATGTTGCCCGTACACATGACAAAACAGCACTGATCTCAGATAACAAACATACAGAGTTTTGCATCATGTTAGTTTCTCTTTACAGTATTCAGGAGTCCTGGGAATTTAGAGCTTTTTTTGTGTGTTCAGTCCTGCCCTCTCTTGCCTTTTGTACTTTACAGTGGGCAAATTATTGTGATGGGCAGCCTCACTAGCCAGTGATAAAGCGAAAAGAGCAGAAGTGATGGGGCTGAGCCAGAGACCATGAAAATCAATTGTTGTTTGAAGAACAGAACAACCAAGGTTTTTGGGGCCCTCATGTACTTGACAGGAGATCCAAAGTCATACTTGGACATAGCCTGGACTTGACTTGTGTCTTTTTTCAACCTCACCTACTATGTAGCTTAGGTGCTCAGCGCTGCCTGCTTCTTCCCACTGTCAGAATGCAATGACACAGCAGACATTCCCCTTGAATGTGTGGATGGGGAAATTGGTTCCGTTTTTTGTTCAGCTTTCTGGCTGAATACAGAGCTTAAGGTAACCAACCCAGCTCTATTATCTGGCAGGAATGCATAAATCTCAAGAATGGCTAGACACAATTATAGATACTTTTGGAGCTTAAACACCTGACATACTGTATATGTTTATCAACTGTAAAATAGGCTATTTGCCTGGAGTTCAGCTTTAAAGCTGAACACTATGATAAGCAAACATTATCTAAATAAGGGGGATATGTATTTTCTTGCTTAAATCTTGCTGTTATTTGTATATTTCTTCCAGATCTGTGCAGTAATCCATCATTAATCTTTGCCACTGTGCAGAAACTTCCTGTAATAAGGACTGGTCACTGCTGCTCTCTCATTGTACAGGGTAACTGGCCCCTCCACCCATTCCTATAGTGTTCCACAGGCAGCCTGTAGTGTGTGGGTCTGCTGAGTCTCTCTGCAATTGTACAAGGTACTAACTTGTACAACTATAAAATAAGCCATTTGCCTGGAGTTCAGCTTTAAAGCTGAACACTAGGATAAGCAAACATTATCTAAGTAAGGGGGGGGGGGGGGCATGTATTTTCTTGCTTAAATCTTGCTGTTATTTGTATATTTCTTCCAGATCTGTGCAATAATCCAGCATTAATCTTTGCCAATGTGCAGAAACTTCCTGTAATAAGGACTGGTCACCCCTGCACTCTCGTTGTACAGGGTAACTGGTCCCTCCACCCATTCCTGTAGTGTTTCGCAGGCAGCCTGTAGTGTGTGGGTCTGCTGAGTCTCTCTGCAATTGTACAAGGTACTAACTTGTACAACTGTAAAATAAGCTATTTGCCTGGAGTTCAGCTTTAAAGCTGAACACTAGGATAAGCAAACATTATCTAAATATGGTGGGGCATGTATTTTCTTGCTTAAATCTTGCTTTTATTTGCATATTTCTTCCAGATCTGCACAATAATCCAGCATTAATCTTTGCCACTGTGCAGAAACTTCCTGTAATAAGGGCTGGTCACCCCTGCTCTCTCGTCGTACAGGGTAACTGGTCCCTCTGCCCATTCCTTTAGTGTTCCACAGGCAGCCTGTAGTGTGTGGGTCTGCTGAGTCTCTCCGCAATTGTACAAGGTACTAACTTTGTCCTCAGGGGCATTTGTCACACAAAGTGGATTTATGCCCTTTGGAATATATTTACATGAACATTCTTTAATGCTGCCTTCAGTTAAGGAATGCTGTTGCCACAACCAATACTTTGACAATAGAGTTGGTTGGAGGCAAATATCTGGAGGCTGATTACATCTTATTGTAAAACAGTATAAACTAAATATAGCTGTCCACTAGGGATGAGCCGAACACCCCCCTGTTCGGTTCGCACCAGAACATGCGAACAGGAAAAAAGTTCGTTCGAACATGCGAACACCGTTAAAGTCTATGGGACACGAACATGAATAATCAAAAGTGCTAATTTTCAAGGCTTATATGCAAGTTATTGTCATAAAAAGTGTTTGGGGACCTGGGTCCTGCCCCAGGGGACATGGATCAATGCAAAAAAAAGTTTTAAAAACGGCCGTTTTTTCAGGAGCAGTGATTTTAATAATGCTTAAAGTCAAACAATAAAAGTGTAATATCCCTTTAAATTTCGTACCTGGGGGGTGTCTATAGTGTGCCTGTAAAGGGGCGCATGTTTCCTGTGTTTAGAACAGTCTGACAGCAAAATGACATTTTGAAGGAAAAAACTCATTTAAAACTACCCGCGGCTATTGCATTGCCGACAATACACATAGAAGTTCATTGATAAAAACGGCATGGGAATTCCCCAAAGGGGAACCCCGAACCAAAATTAAAAAAAAAAAATGACGTGGGGGTCCCCCTAAATTCCATACCAGGCCCTTCAGGTCTGGTATGGATATTAAGGGGAACCCCGGCCAAAATGTAAAAAAAAAAAAATGACGTGGGGTTCCCCCTAAATTCCATACCAGACCCTTCAGGTCTGGTATGGATTTTAAGGGGAACCCCGCGCCAAAAAAAAAAAAAAAAACGGCGTGGGGTCCCCCCAAAAATCCATACCAGACCCTTATCCGAGCACGCAACCTGGCAGGCCGCAGGAAAAGAGGGGGGGACGAGAGTGCGGCCCCCCCTCCCTCCTGAACCGTACCAGGCCACATGCCCTCAACATTGGGAGGGTGCTTTGGGGTAGCCCCCCAAAACACCTTGTCCCCATGTTGATGAGGACAAGGGCCTCATCCCCACAACCCTGGCCGGTGGTTGTGGGGGTCTGCGGGCGGGGGGCTTATCGGAATCTGGAAGCCCCCTTTAACAAGGTGACCCCCAGATCCCGGCCCCCCCCCCTCTGTGAAATGGTAAGGGGGTACATAAGTACCCCTACCATTTCACGAAAAAAGTGTCAAAAATGTTAAAAATGACAAGAGACAGTTTTTGGCATGGGGGGAGGCTCCCGCTCTTCTCTTCTTCTCTTCTTCTTTTCTTCTTTTCTTCTTTTCTTCTTCTCTTCTTCTTCATTTTCTTCTCCGGGCCGCTCCGCAATCCATGCTGGCATGGAGGGAGGCTCCCGCTGTGTGACGGCGCTCCTCGTCTGACAGTTCTTAAATAACGGGGGGGGCGGGGCCACCCGGTGACCCCGCCCCCCTCTGACGCACGGTGACTTGACGGGACTTCCCTGTGACGTCACGGGGAATGCCACAGGGAAGTCCCGTCAAGTCACCGTGCGTCAGAGGGGGGCGGGGTCACCGGGTGGCCCCGCCCCCCCGTTATTTAAGAACTGTCAGACGAGGAGCGCCGTCACACAGCGGGAGCCTCCCTCCATGCCAGCATGGATTGCGGAGCGGCCCGGAGAAGAAAATGAAGAAGAAGAGAAGAAGAGAAGAAAAGAAGAAAAGAAGAAAAGAAGAAGAGAAGAAGAGAAGAGCGGGAGCCTCCCCCCCATGCCATGGGTGCGGAGCGGCCCGAGGAGAAGAAGACAGAAGACGCCACGGAGGAGATGCTGGACGAGAACGCCGGAGGAAGAACCAGAAGAACCAGAAGAGCCAGAAGAACCAGAAGATGAAGGAAGATAGAAGAAAGAAGAAGCATTTAAATAAAGGAATTGTCAAAAACTGTCTCTTGTCATTTTTAACATTTTTGACACTTTTTTCGTGAAATGGTAGGGGTACTTATGTACCCCCTTACCATTTCACACAGGGGGGGGCCGGGATCTGGGGGTCACCTTGTTAAAGGGGGCTTCCAGATTCCGATAAGCCCCCCGCCCGCAGACCCCCACAACCACCGGCCAGGGTTGTGGGGATGAGGCCCTTGTCCTCATCAACATGGGGACAAGGTGTTTTGGGGGGCTACCCCAAAGCACCCTCCCAATGTTGAGGGCATGTGGCCTGGTACGGTTCAGGAGGGAGGGGGGGCCGCACTCTTGTCCCCCCCTCTTTTCCTGCGGCCTGCCAGGTTGCGTGCTCGGATAAGGGTCTGGTATGGATTTTTGGGGGGACCCCACGCCGTTTTTTTTTTTTTTTTTTGGCGCGGGGTTCCCCTTAAAATCCATACCAGACCTGAAGGGTCTGGTATGGAATTTAGGGGGAACCCCACGTCATTTTTTTTTTTAAATTTTGGCCGGGGTTCCCCTTAATATCCATACCAGACCTGAAGGGCCTGGTATGGAATTTAGGGGGACCCCCACGTCATTTTTTTTTTTAATTTTGGTTCGGGGTTCCCCTTTGGGGAATTCCCATGCCGTTTTTATCAATGAACTTCTATGTGTATTGTCGGCAATGCAATAGCCGCGGGTAGTTTTAAATGAGTTTTTTCCTTCAAAATGTCATTTTGCTGTCAGACTGTTCTAAACACAGGAAACATGCGCCCCTTTACAGGCACACTATAGACACCCCCCAGGTACGAAATTTAAAGGGATATTACACTTTTATTGATTGACTTTAAGTATTATTAAAATCACTGCTCCTGAAAAAACGGCCGTTTTTAAAACTTTTTTTTGCATTGATCCATGTCCCCTGGGGCAGGACCCAGGTCCCCAAACACTTTTTATGACAATAACTTGCATATTAGCCTTTAAAATTAGCACTTTTGATTTCTCCCATAGACTTTTAAAGGGTGTTCCGCGGCATTCGAATTTGCCGCGAACACCCCAAATTGTTCGCTGTTCGGTGAACTTGCGAACAGCCAATGTTCGAGTCGAACATGAGTTCGACTCGAACTCGAAGCTCATCCCTACTGTCCACCTGTGCGTGGACTATGGATATTAAAGTATTTTTAAAAATAAGTTAAAGAGCTTTAAAGAGCTTTAAAACAAGCCCTCTCTAACCTCTCTAGCTGCATGTATTTTAAGTAATTAATTTTAAAAGATACTGAAAGATCAAAAAGACTTTAAATTTGGGTTTCAAACATTTTCTCTCAACTTAAAAACACCTGTTATGTATTTACATTAGAGGCTGGCAGCCTTCAAAGATTCTCCTTCAATAGAAAGCAAAGGAGGTAAGGTATTTCATTGCCTCTGTTGTTAAGTTTGAAAAGACTCATGACAATGTCTATAGCTGCATAGGTGAATGAGGCTTGTTTAAAATGCTTTTACATGTTCAGAATTTTTAAATACCTTAGAGTGCATAAAATGGACACAAATTCATAGGTAATATCAACAGCCATGAGAAATGAAGGATTTGAGAGCAACCAGCTTATTGAAAAACACTTAAACTCAAAGCAGAAATAGAACATATAACAGCCCACTTCACCGAACACAGTACAAGTGCAGGCAGCACACATCTACCCATACATGTTGGATTTTTCCATTGTATGTGACAAAAAGATGTGACTAGCAGAACTCTATAGAAATACAAAAAATCATTAGGTTATATTTAAAATAGGTGTGGATGAATGAGAAGATCTGGACAGCCGCACACTGGGATAAACAGATTAAATTCTTCTTTTTATTTGTCAAACAGGATCATAAGGTACATGAGACACCACTGGAGTGGTACAGCACAACAGTTGACGCGTTTCACACTTATACAAAGTGCTTACTCATGAGTAAGCACTTTGTATAAGTGTGAAACGCGTCAGCTGTTGTGCTGTACCACTCCAGTGGTGTCTCATGTACCTTATGATCCTGTTTGACAAATAAAAAGAAGAATTGAATCTGTTTATCCCGGTGTGCGGCTGTCCAGATCTTCTCATTCATCCACACCTATACTAGCAATTGCCAGCACCTGGGGCTCTCTGTCTTCTTCTGGAGAACAATGAATCTCAGTTTGGTTTGTCCGGAGTGGTGGTAACTATTTTTATCTCGTCTTTATATTTAAAATACTTCTAGTTAACGAAATACCTAATTATTCCTCCTGTTAACTTCTTATAGTACCAGTTTGTAAACCATTAATTCTTCAGCTCTAGCATGCTAACATGTTTCATGCAGTGGGAACTGAAACTTGGACCTCTGCAGCATGGTAAGAATTGACATTGCTGCAGACTCTGAATAGTGTCGCCACTCTGGCTATATAATATACATATTTTTAGGCATTTTTATTATGTACTTGTTTGTAATTGTTTGTTTGGCTCAAATTTTGCAATTATAAATGAATAATCCAGACACAGTTCTGGTAAAGAAAATAAAAATAAGTGTATGCTGCATTTTTAGTTATTGGTGTAACATTAATTCGCCCAGTTGTGTTTTTGCAGGCATTTTTGGTGCATTGAGATGAAATGTAGTGTACCACACATTTTTAAGTTGAATTATGTTGAATGTTATAATGCATGCAAAAAGACATCAAAATGCAGGTTTATATGCACAAGACATGGTGAATCCTCTTATAATGTACTTAATAATGCATTTGAATATGCAGGCATCCATTGCAAACATGTAAAAAGACCTTAGGATGTCAAAGGGCACTGTGCTTCCTATAAGCCCAAAGAAGGGACAGGAATGCAAGTAATGGGTTCAAAGGTATCAGAATAATTTTATTGCACATCCTTGAATAAAAATTGAAACATGAGAAAAGCATATGAAAAAGCTGTATGCGATAAAAGCATATAAGCATTATGCAAGGTTACATGAAGAATATGGTCAACAGATTAGACCTAAGATTAAATTGCATTTTACACAAGCTGAGTAAACATAATTTGTATACCTACTGTATATGTCCCTTGCTCACGTTCTGTCTTTAATTTGGCACATTACCATCAAATGCTATATAAATTAACAGAGCTACATTAGCTTTGGTAAGCATAAAGAGCTGCATTTGTTAGCAGCTGAGCATCTTAGGCCTCAAAACAGCCCTGCTTATTGTTCAGAATCATTAAAAGCTCAGTATACAGCAAATACAAGAAACTCAAATGGTTAGGTTAAAGTGAATGAAAATGAGGAAGCTTGCAAACTGCTTTCGCTCCAGGGCTGGTTTTAATGAGCCTGTCCCTAATGAGTTGTCCCCGCAACTAGCTTCAGGCCTAAACAGATGAGGCAGGGGTTCTGCTAAATTTTTGATGGGATTTGCACTGTTTTTATGAGAAAGCAACCATACGAGAGTGCAAAGTTGTGTCATGAATCTTTTACGAGACAGGATTTTTGTCCATGTTGCCATAAGGGATGATGAAACATCATTGCTTAAAGAAGATGTGGCACCTACATATTTTACTTGCAAATACAGATAAATAGTTGAGCCTTTATTTTTCTGAAAACATTTAAATTGACAGAGGTTTGACAAGCAGTTTATAAATATTTCTAAGGCATTTGCTCTAGGTTACCAAATAAATGTCATGTCCAAAATCTGGTGCCATGGATGTCAGCATTATAAATCACTTGCTATTAGTTAAATAATATTGTACTGCATGGGAAAGGGCTGTACAAGGATGCACAGTTATTACAGATTATTACCTATAGTCAGGGAAACAATAATCCTTTCTTTTCTGGTAAGAAATTCATTCCTTATGGTTTTATGAATGCTAAGTTGACAATAAGGCAACAAAAAGAAACAGATTTTCTAGCACACATAAACAAAATAGAGATTACTGACATTTTTTTGAGCTAAAAAAAACTGTGTTAAGCTAACAAAAAATTAATCAGTATAATGCTTAAAAAGATCTACATATAGATTGGGTTATATAAAATGTATACATTCACATTTTCAATTCTACTCCTAATATGTTATTATATAGCAGTCTATCTCTAATAAAACACACTAAGGGAAACAGTAGCCAATAGATATTTAGTAAGTAGGCATATGTAATGTAAAATCAAAATACAAACACATAACTTAGTCTAGATGCTACTTCTATGTCCTAGTATATAGTACTTGTACTAGTAAATATGTTTCTCTGGTCATGCCAGAATTTCACAAAATTAAAAAAGAAAAAAAACAAAGCATAACAGGTGTCACTCTTTAATACATTTTACCACCACCAGCCTGAGCTTTCCCTTATGCCCTTTAGCTTTGTGGCCACTTCTTGTTTTTTTTCTTTTACTTCTTTTTGAGACTATATTGTAAATGGTGTGGCCTATTAGCTATTAGTGGCATATTATCTATATGGCTGTCCAATATTCAGAACTGGCTTTATGAGTATACTACAAAATCAGAAATCTAATTAGTCCTAAATTAACTAGTCAACTCAACCTATAAGAAAGAATAATCATTAAATGTATGCCTAGAGAACTTACTAAGGGGTGGCATTTTAGCTGCAAAGTGTCATATTAAGGATTGCACTGGACCACGATAAGGCCATGCAGCCGTTGTGGTGGGAGCAGCTGTAGTAGATAACTATCTACTGTAGTTTTAAACTTCTTTCCCTACTACACAATTGTCTTCGATAAGAGTTTTCAGTCTTAGTAATAATAGTATCTAGAAGAAGGAAAAAAAATGTAAGAGAAGAGAACTAATGCGCAAAACCTAAACTCGCTCAAATGATCAAAATGAATTAAGTATGAGAAGCTGCCAACATATGAAAATGTTCCCACACAGAAAAAACAAATGAATATGAAAAGTATGTGGCGCTAACTAGAAGTGATAAATAATAAAAATTGTGAACAAACAAACGTGATAAACGCACTCAATAAATAGCACTTCCAAAACCGTGCTGAAAAAGATATGCTGGATAAAGTGCAAGTAATCTTCAACATAGTACACGGTAATGTTGTCTCTGTGTCTTCTCTTTTAATATTCTTTACCTTCTTTCTCATTTTACTTTTATTGCATGTTTAGTCACCCAAGAGTTTTTATACTAGCACCGCACATTTCTAGCTTGTTGGTTTTGGAGTAGTCTCCACTGGGTATAGCCTCCTCTACCAGATGTATCAGGTGATGTGGTACTGGCCCCTATTTAGATGGTTGATACCTTTATGGTTTTGGTATTGACATTGTGAGTTTCAATATCTTCTGTTTTGTATATTTTCCCACTTTTTGTTCCGCTTTTAGCGGTTCTTTTGTTCTGACTATTTGTAAAATTTTCAATAAATATTTTGAAAGTAAAGAATGGTCTTTAGCATTATAATAATATTGATTTAAGCATATACATTCTTAGTTAGGAGGACATAATTTCCAGTACTGAAAGGCCATATCCATTATTGAGCATCCACGATGCTGGGGCTGCTATGTCTACTAGCAATGTAACTGTGTGTGTATGATGGTCAGAAGAGGGGTGGGTAAACAATTAGGGACAATGTTATTGATTATTACAATATTTAGGATGTTTTAGCTCACCTTGATTATTAAAGCAAACCTGTAATTTTCCCAAGTAGAAAAAAAAATTTACTTTAAGGCCTCATGCACACTGGATGTTATAAAAAACGCCAGTAGGGTTAGCTGCAGAAAGCTGTAGCTGTAGAATGAGTTTTGCAGCGTTTTTGCAGTAGCGGTTTTCAGTGTTTTTCAGCTTTTTTAGCGTTCTTTTAGCTGTAGTGTTTTTTAGCTGTTTTTAGCAAAACTATACTCCCACAAAAGCTTATGGCTCAAAAATGCTGATAAATGCTGAACAGCTGAGATTTTCAGCGCTTATACAGCTGAAAAACTCTTCTTAAAACCCACTAGTTCTGAGATTTTTTTCCAGCCTGAAAGCACCCCTGACAAAAAATGCTGATAATAGCATATGTGTGCATGGGAGAACATGCTGGGGAGTTTACTGGCTGCTGGAAAATATGCTTTAAGCCAAAAACAGCTGCTGTACAAACATCCCGTGTGCATGAGGCCTAAAGCTCAATCTTCCAGCAGCAGCTAATTAGCTAGTACTTACTCTCCCACTGCTATACTTTTATGCCCCGTACACACGGTCGGATTTTCCGATGGAAAATGTCCGATCGGAGCGTGTTGTCGGAAATTCCGACCGTGTGTGGGCTCCATCGGACATTTTCCATCGGATTTTCCGACACACAAAGTTGGAGAGCAGGAGATAAAATTTTCCGACAACAAAATCCGTTGTCGGAAATTCCGATCGTGCGTACACAAATCCGACGGACAAAGTGCCACGCATGCTCAGAATAAATAAAGAGATGAAAGCTATTGGCCACTTCCCCGTTTATAGTCCCGACGTACGTGTTTTACGTCACCGCGTTTAGAACGATCGGATTTTCTGACAACTTTGTGTGACCGTGTGTATGCAAGACAAGTTTGAGCCAACATCCGTCGGAAAAAATCCTAGGATTTTGTTGTCGGAATGTCCGAACAAAGTCCGACCGTGTGTACGGGGCATTAGGCTTTATATAACAGGGTGTACTAATGTACCCGATACTCATTCCCCTGAGGGGAGGGTATCTAGGGGCCCCCTTCTTCTCTGAACAGTATGCTTAAAAATGTCAAGGTTTTGATTGAGCTGACTTACTATAAACTTAATCTTAGACTGGCAAAGCAAGGAAAGCATGTAAACTACAAAAAAATGCATACAAACTGAAGTGAAATGCATAAAAAACACTTTTTCTTTTTAAATTATTGACAGAAATGGGAATAAGGGAAATTCTGTCTGGACATTCCGCAAAGCATCACACAAACTAATGTATGCATTATTTTAGTCTTATTGGGAAATAGAAAAACTCAGAGGACCTAACATATTTACTTTAAAGAGAGAGCAACTTACAGCAATCTTTCTTATTCAATAGTGCTAATGCTCTTAGCTAAATGTTGTACTCTATTAGTTTATATTCCACTAGATAGAAAAATGCTGACAATGTGCACAAGAATCCTTTTACTTTCTCCAGCACTCAGTGCAAATTAATCTGAGCTTCTGAGAATTAACATCTATTACATTTAAACTATTTCATTCTCAGGTTAATGGGCTTGGTCCACCAGGCTGGATCGATACTCTCCTGACTGCCTAATTATCACAGTAACAAGGTAATCAGTGCTATATATCCTGAAAAAAATATTATATATATATATATATATATATATATATAGTTGTGCTCATAAGTTTACATACCCTGGCAGAATTTCTGATTTAGAGAATATGAATGATAACACAAAAACATTTCTTTCACTCATGGTTAGTGTTTGGCTGAAGCCATTTATTATCAATCAACTTTTTAAATCTTTTTTACTTTTTTAAATCATAATGGCAACAGAAACTACCCAGATGAGCCTGATCAAAAGTTTACATACCCTGGTGATTTTGGCCTGATAACATGCACATAAGTTGACACAAAGTGGTTTAATTGGTTATTAAAGGTAACCGTCCTCACCTGTGATCTGTTTGCTTGTAATTAGTGTGTGTGTATAAAAGGTCAATGAGTTTCTGAACTCCTGACAGACCCTTGCATCTTTCATCCAGTGCTGCACTGACGTTTCTGGATTCTGGGTCATGGGGAAAGCAAAATAATTGTTAAAGGATCTGCAGGAAAAGAGAAAAGGTAGTTGAACTGTATAAAACAGGAAAGAGATATAAAAATATATCCAAGGAATTAAGAATTCCAATCAGCAGTGTTCAAATTTTAATCAAGAAGTGGAAAATGAGGGGTTCTGTTGAAACCAAACCACGGTCAGGTAGACCAGCTAAAATTTCAGCTACAACAGCCAGGAAAATTATTTGGATGCAAAGAAAAACCCACAAATATTGGACCACAGTTGCAGTACGGCCATATATATTATAGTGAGGTGGGTTGACAAGTCCTCCTCTGAAAATACAATGAAAAACAATATTGTCCCTGTGAAGCAGGCCTTGCATGAAAATACAAGGTTCAGCTATTTACTAGCCTCTAAATGTTAAAACCTCTAGTCAAATAATAAAAAAGAGGATGAAAAAGAGAAGATGCTTTCCTTGGACTTCAGCTTGTGGTCCTCTTTCCTTAGTGCTGATGATATCATTCAATTTGACCACAGTGTCCTGGGAAAGCTGGGGATCACAAATTTTGTTTTATGGACTCCTGCACAGTGCAGAGGCTGCAAATCATTCGTATGTTCCCCTAAGACCAGCCACACATTCAAAACTGCTGAAAAATAGCAAGAATACAGCTAAAATATTAAGACTTTTGTTGATTCCTTATAGCTGCTTCAAGGGTGTTAAATCAATTATCCAGATTAATTTGAGCTTGGATTTTTTTGCATATTTCCACCCAGTGTGTATGTGAATATTATGTGAAGACAAGTGAAACGTTAATAAAGCATGCTGGAGCTTGCAGTGCTACAGAGACAGAATGGTATCAGCTTGAATCTCTGGAATTTGGAGTTCTACAGAACAAAAGGAGACATCATCACCACTCACCAACAAGTATAGGAAAGACATTTTTGAGAAATACTGATATTTTTAATTTGTACATGCCAGCAAAGACATGAATGTGATATGCTAGGAGATTTGTAGAGTGCTGCCAATAGGAAATAATAAAACTGAGTGGTGGGGCATAAAATGTCCCCACCCCCACCACATATGGGATTGTGACAGACAAATGATATTGATAATGGCTATAAAAAAAAAATTAGCTATCCAATAAACAATCTTTTGTCACAAGCAGGTACATATATAAAGAAGGCAATGCATCATCAAGCAAGGGGACAGAAAGACAATTTGAAAGAAATCTAGTGCCACTCTCCCCCTTCTCACAAGCTAAGGGACTGCTTGTAACTTGGTTAAGGGAGAAAAAATAGTTGGAATGCACTCTCTAGTGTAACAGACTAAACCTTCCTACCTAAATGTTAGAAGAAGGTAATAGACGACAGGAGGCATTGAAACTTCTTTTAAGGTTTCCATTATGTTTCTGAGTAAAAGGGATTCCCCATTTTTAGGACTAAATCTATACATCTAAATATGAACGAAAATGAACCACTTCCTGCCTGCCATATAGCAGAATGACTGCCGGAAAGTGGTTGCATTATCCTAACTGAGTTTCATATGACCTCCAGCAGGATAAGCCACTCATGTGCACCCGCAGGGATGTGCAGCATGGCGATCGGTTGTGTGGTGTGTCAATCTTACACACCGCATCTCCAATCCCAGTAAAGAGCCTGACGTAGGCTCTTTACCATGTGATCAGCTGCGTCCAATCACAGCTCATCACATGGTAACTAGGAAGTGCCATTGATCAGCTTTTCCTCTACTCGCGATGACAAGGCATAAGTAGAGGAGAGCCGATCGGCTGCTCTCCTGACAGGGGGGATCTGTGCTGATAATCAGCGCATTGATTATCAGTTCAGACCCATCGGAAGGTTCCAACTAGAGCCCACCAAGGATACCCACTAGAGCCCACCAGGGATGCCCACTAGAACCCACTAGGGATGCCAATCAGTGCCCATTGAAATGTCAATCTGTGCCCATCAGTGATTGCCTGTCAGTGCCTCCTAATCAGTGCTGCCTATCAGGTCATCTATCAGTGCCCATCAGTTCCGCCTATCAGGGCCCATCAGTGCCACCTATATGTGCCCAACAGTGCCATCTATCAGTGCCCACCAGTACCACCTATCAGTGCCCATCAGTGCCACCTTTGGGTGACCATCAGTGCCGCCTATGAGTGCCCATCAGTGCTGCTTATCAATTCCTACTATCAGTGCTCATCAGTGCTGCCTCAACAGTGCACATCAGTTCAGCCTCATCAGTGCCCATCAGTGAAGAGGAAAACATACTTATTTAAAAAGTTTTATAACAGAAACAAAGAAAACCCTTTTTTCCCCCAAAATGTTGGTCTTTTTTTATTTGTAGCGCAAAAAATAAAAAACCCAGTGGTGATAAAAACCCGGTGGTGATCAAATACCACCAAAATAAAGCTCTGTGGGGGAAAAAATATACACATTTCGTTTGTGTACAGTGTTGCATGACAGCGCATTTGTCCTTCAAAATGCAACAGCACTGAAAGCTGAAAATTGGCCTGGGCAGGAAGGGGGGAAAGTGCCCAGTATTGAAGTGGTTAAATATACAATGGAAATAAAAATAAAACACATGGATGTAAAATAAATGTGTGTATATGAAACAAATATGAAATATAAGGAGAATAATTTATAAGAAAATGTATAATTTTGGAAGCCTCAACATGCCTTCAGTTGCCCTACAAAAACCTTTTATGAGACCCAAAAAAGAATGAAAGAGTCCCTGGACTTAATAACCTTAAGGAATGACTATAGGAAAAAACAGGAACTGGTGGCACACCACGTAGTCAGAGTTCTTTGAAGATATTTATTGATCATCAAGCCAGACAATAACACAAGATATGTTAATGTGTTTCATTCGAGTCGCTCAAGCTTACTCATAACATTCATTAAGGAATGACTATACATTTAGTACAGTTACCCTTTAAAAAGCTCTTCAACAACCCCCCCCCCCCAAAAAAAAAAAATCCTACAAAGAAAATTATGGGATGCTCCTATTTATCCCTTATACAGGGACCCCATATTTACGTAGGTGTTGGTAGATGCATCTATGCTGTATGGTCAGTGTTGTATTAGGCATTTTCCAGTTTTATCCTAGTACATTGGCTGCTGTAATTCAAAGATCTGCATGGGAGCACATTGATTTACTGTATAGTAGGAACATTGCAAGTGGCATAAATACAAAAAATAAAAATATGTTGAATTAATAATTCATAGGCAGGGTTTAGTAAGAAAAAGTCTGTTAGACAAAACTGTTGTAAATGTTTGCATAACATATGGAAATGGCATTTTTTTCATCAGCAAATGTAAGGTAAATTGCAACAGAGAAAAATGTGGCAACTCAAAAATGTGGTATGGAACAATCTTAAATAAATGTTAATGGTACCTTTAGGCTGCATTCACACCTGAGTATAGTGGCTTTAAACTTTTTTGCTTTTTTATGCGCGACTTGCACATGTTTTTGAGCTCTGGCATTTTTTTATTAGCCAACAGAGAAAACTATAATCTGTTGCAACATTTGTTGCTAGGAATTTCAGCTATTTTGGCTTTTCCATTAGCTTTCATTTATTTTTTAATTATTATTATTCATTTATTATTATTTTTTTCATTAGGGTAAGGGGTTAGAGTTAAGGTTAGGTTAGGATTTGGAGTTTGGGTTAGGGTTAGGATTAGGGATTAATTTTTTATTTACTATTACTTAGTATTCATTTATTGAATTTATTGTTTGTTTATGATTATTTTTATTTATTTGTGTGTTTATTTTACATTTATTTATTCATTCATTATTAATATCATTATTAGTAGTAGTATTAACACCTTAACTCAAACAAAAAATAAATAAATAAATAACCCTATGTCAGGAAGCTAGTTCAGCTAATTCTAATTCTTATACAGCGAATGCAAGATTTTCTGCAGCTAATGCTAATGTTTCTGCAGCTACTGCTCATTCCCTAATGCTCATTCACTAAAACGAATTCTCATGCAGATAATGCAAATTAGTATTAGCTGAACTAGCTTTTGACATAAGGTTATTTATTTATTTATTTGTTAGGGTTAGGTGTTATTACTACTACTACTACTACTACTACTACTAAAAATAATAATAATAGTTAATGAATAAATACATTTAAAATAAATACACAAGTAAATAAAAATAATCATAAATAAATAAAAAAAAAATTCAATAAACGACTACTAAGTAATAGTAAATAAATAGTTATATGGGTTCCTGAATATTAAATCAAGCCACACACAGCTTTTCTTATGTTTATAGCGCTCTATATTGGGGATGTGTTGGTAACTAACTATTCAACTTCAAATTTGACAATGCTTTACAGTGCCCTGGTACATTAATTGACTTTGCCATTAGAGCAGGCAAAGCAGCAAAAGTCATTTTAAAGATCAATACATCTGAGAAAAAAGGCAGTCCATGTTGTAAGTACCCACTTCAGCCCCGGTAGAATTTACCCCCTTCCTGACCAGTGTGTTTTTTGTGATTCTGCACTGCATCGCTTTAACTGACAATTGCGCGGTCATGCGATGTGGCTCCCAAACAAAATTGATGTCCTTTTTTTCCCACAAATAGAGCTTTCTTTTGGTGGTATTTGATAACCTCTGCGGTTTTTATTTTTTGCGCTATAAACAAAAAAATGGCGACAATTTTGAAAAAAACGTATTATTTTTTACTTTTTACTATAATAAATATTCCCAAAAAATATTTAAAAAATGTTTTTTTCCTCAGTTTAGGCTGATACGTATTATTGTACATATGGTAAAAAGAAATCGCAATAAGCGTTTATTGATTGGTTTGCGCAAAAGTTATAGCGTTTATAAAATAGGGGATAGTTTTATGCCATTTTTATTATTAATTTTTTTTTACTAATAATGGCGGTGATCAGCGATTTTTATCATGACTGCGACACTGTGGCGGACACATCGGACATTTTTGACACATTTTTGGGACCATTGTCATTTATACAACAATCAGTGCTATACAAATGCACTGATTCCTGTGTAAATGACACTGGCAGTGAGGGGGTTAACCACTAGGGGGCTAGGAAGGGGTTAAGTGTGTCCTAGGGATGTGTTAGTAACTGTAGGGGGCGTGGCTACATGTGACACGTCACTGATCTCTGCTTCCAATCACAGGGAGCAGAGATCAGTGACACTGTTACTAGACAGAACGGGGAGATGCTTGTTTACATTAGCATCTCCCCATTCGTCCTCTCCGTGAGGCGATTGCGGGTATCCCCGCGGCGATCGAGTCTGTGGGACCTGCGACCTGACTCACGGAGCTCCCGGCCGGCACGCGTGCTCTGCCGCCGGCATGCACGCAATGGTATGGCGGCAAATACAAAGGGACGTATGGGTATATCCATTTGCCCAGCCATGCCATTCTGCCGACGTACATCGGCGTGCGCCGGTCGGGAACCGGTTAAATAAATTTATTAGCTTATTTAGTATTACACTATGGGAGATTCTTCTTTATCCTTTGCATATATCTGCTGGAAATGAACACATCCTAAGCCACCATCCACCATACTACGGTTTAAGAGGGATATCCATTACAACACCCTGCAAAAATCTCCAGCCACACTGAATGTTACACACGAAGAGTGATACACCGGTGGCTGTTTTGAAGAGCACATTGGAGCACTATTTGCACTTTCATTTATCATAGACTTTATCATTTTCAATAAGTGAACTTTCGCATCTGTATTGCAGTAACTGTGTGATATTGGGAATTGTCAGCACACAGTCACAATTTTTAGCACAAGCATTGTTTTATTGGTATTATACATCATTATTTATTTATTTATTTTACATATTTTGTGGTTACACTGAAATTAGGGCATTTATATCTAGGATCATTATTGCATCTGCACAGCTCCTAGCGCACGCACTCTGATTGTTTTATTTAGCACTGCTTATTGTTGCTTTCAGCAATTTTACATAGCAGCATCATGCGTTTTTGCACAGTTGCAACATAGTCATTAAATTTCTATGTACACTAAATATAGGGCTGTTGGTTTGTTCAGCACTGTTTATTTTTGTTTACTGTGATTTTTTCACAGCCCCATTATGCGTTTTTGCACAGTTACAACAAAGCACTTTAGTATTCATCTACACTGAACATAGGGCAACTGTTGCTTCAGTTATTTTGCACAGTATCATTATTTATTTATTTACATAATCGCAATTAGCGATTTTGTAAACCATTTATCGCTTATTGGTAAATATTCCATATATATCATCAAACTGCGCTGATTATCATTTACTTTATACCATTTAAGTGCATTTACACACTTTGGATGTTGCTGCAACTTATCTGATTAGCATATACTTAGCGATTTTACATAGCAGCATCATGCATTTTTGCACTGTTGCAACATAGTCATTCTATGTTTATGTTCACTGAACATAGGGCTATTGGCACTTTAATTTATACTATGTGTTTACATTAGTATATTAATACCCAGAATCACTATTGCATTTGCACAACACTACGTGCACATACTCAGATTGGTTTGTTCAGCACTGTTTATTGTTGTTTTTTAGTGATTTTTACACAGCATCATTATGCGGTTTTGCACAGTTACAACATAGGCACTTTAGTATTCATCTACACTGAACATAGGGCTACTGTTGCTTTAGTTATTTTGCACAGCATCATTAGCAATTTGCATAATCGCAATTAGCGATTTTGCACATCATTTATCGCTTATTGTTAATATTTCATATACATCATCAAGCTGCACTGATCATTATTTACTTTAGTCCATGTACACAAAGAAAATCATGCTTCCATCATTTGCTGGGAGAATTTTTGGACATTGATAACAGCTAGTTTAACCAAAATCACATCAATTAGAACTGAACAATTTAATTTAAGTGAACTGAGATATGACTAAAATTGTGCAAAATGAACAAGAGTGAATATTAGCAAATCTTGGAGATCAAAGCTAAAGAGATCTGTGTCTTTTATTTATAATTGCATAGCACCATTACCATATCTCCCAGCACCAGAAGAGAATACATACAATGTGTGGAGCCCATGCACCGTAGTTAGATTTATGTGCGGCTAAATTGCTCTGGATATTGGGTATGGTCCAAAGGAACATGGTTAAATATAGACTAAGCCTACTTGCAATACACACTGTACACATATGATTTACTCCATGTACCCATAAAATGTTCCTACACCTACTCCTAAAAGAGAACATAGGATCAGCCTAAATATGATCATTTAATAGGTTGTAAACCAAGAGTTGCACAGTGCAACACATTTAACTATAAGCTTTCTCAAGAACATGGAGAAATTCTGTAATAGGCCAAATACAGTACAGAAATGTTTATATCACTATACAGTATCTCACAAAAGTGAGTACACCCCTCACATTTTTGTAAATATTTTATTATATCTTTTCAGGTGACAACACTGAAGAAATGACACTTTGCTACAACGTAGTAGTGAGTGCACAGCTTGTATAACAGTGTAAATTTGCTGCTCCCTCAAAATAACTCAACACACAGCCATTAATGTCTAAACCACTGGCAACAAAAGTGACTACACCCCAAGTGAAAATGTCCAAATTGGGCCCAATTAGCCATTTTCCCTCCCGGGTGTCATGTTACTTGTTAATGTTACAGGTGTGTTAAATCTGGTGTTATCGCTCTCACTCTCTCATACTGATCACTGGAAGTTCAACATGGCACCTCATGGCAAAGAACTCTCTGAGGATCTGAAAAAAAAGAACTGTTGCTCTACATAAAGATGGCCTAGGCTATAAGAAGATTTCCAAGACCCTGAAACTGAGATGCAGCATCGTGGCCAAGACCATACAACGGTTTAACAGGACATGTTCCACTCAGACCTCGCCATGGTCGACCAAAGAGGTTGAGCACCCATGCTCAGCATGATATCCAGAGGTTTCCTTTGGGAAATAGACACATGAGTGCTGCCAGCATTGCTGCAGAGGTTGAAGGTATGGGGGGGTCAGCCTGTCAGTGCTCAGACCATACGCAGCACGCTACATCACATTGGTCTGCATGGCTGTCGTCCCAGAAGAAAGCTAAAGATGATGCACAAGGAAGCCAGCAAACAGTTTGGTGAAGACAAGCAGACTAAGGACATGGATTATAGAACCATGTCCTGTGGTCTGATGAGACCAAGATAAACTTATTTGGTTCAAATGGTGTCAAGCATGTGTGGCGGCAACCAGATGAGGATAACAAAGACAAGTGTGTCTTGCCTACAGTCAAACATGGTGGTGGGAGTGTCATGGTCTGGGGCTGCATGAGTGCTACCGGCACTGGGGAGCTACAGTTCATTGAGGGAACCATGGATGTCAACATGTACTGTGACATACTGAAGCAGAACATGATCCCCTTCCTTCGGAGACTGGGCCGCAGGGCAGTTTTCCAACATGATAACAACCCCAAACACACCTCCAAGATGACCACTGCCTTGCTAAAGAAGCTGAGGGTAAAGGTGATGGACTGGCCAAGCATGTCTCCAGACCTAAACCCTATTGAGAATCTGTGGGGCATCCTCAAATGGAGGAGGTGGAGTAGTGCAAGTTCTCTAACATCCAATAGCTTTGTGATGTCGTAATGAAGGAGTGGAAGAGGACTCCAGTGGCAACCTGTGAAGCTCTGGTGAACTCCATGCATAAGAGGGTTAAGGCAGTGCTGGAAAATAATGGTGACCACACAAAATATTTACACTTTGCGCCTAATTTGGACATTTTTCACTTAGAGGTGTACTCACTTTTGTTGCCAGCAGTTTGGACATTAATGGCTGTGTGTTGAGTTATTTTGAGGGGACGACAAATTTACACTGTTATACAAGCTGTACACTCACTACTTTACATTCTAGCAAAGTATAATTTCTTCAGTGTTGTCACATGAAAAGATATAATAAAATATTAAAATGTGAGGGGTGTAATCCTGATGGTTATTTACCTGCACCTGTGTTATACATGGTGACCTAAGGTTCCAGCATCGGTCACATCCATGACAAAGCAATATGTAAGTGAGCATAAGAATATTCATTGTGGTGTTATTTTAAACATGTAGGATCCTAATTACGTACATTTAAAGAGGATGGAGTTTACTTCAGGTAAACTTTAAATGCTTCCATAAATTAAAGTAGGACCACTTTTCAAATGTGCCTTGATATAGTGGTGTGTTTTACCTATATTTTCAAGAGTATTCAACAAAACCTTTATTGTTGAATGTTCCTAACTGTTTATAGTTAGGTCGCCTGTGCTGGATAGCTGGATGCTGGGTAATTTTGTTTGCTCATTTACTATGAAGTGCTTCACCCACTTGCATATTTCCTCTACTAGTTATAAATTGGCTTTTATATTATATATTGCACACTAATTGAGCTTTCTTTTGGTGGTATTTGATCATCTATGGGTTTTTATTATTTATTATTTAAAAGAAAAAAGACTGAAAATTTGAAAAAAAAACAATATTTTTTACTTCTGCTATAAAACATATTTCATATTTTTTTTCTTTTTTTTTTTTTAAATCACTTTATTTATACATTTTAAACCCTAAATCCAGTGCAGCACCACTTCAAATTCTTCAAAGTCACAACTTATTCATCAATTATATTCATCAAACATATATCAAGTATATGTTTTGTGTTTTATATATATGGATTTAGAGTTAATTTTTAGGAAGTGTAGTGAAAATGCTTTGTAGTGTAGCAGCAACTTTTTATTTTACTACCTTTGGTTTTAGTTGAATTGTGCTAATTGATTATAAATTATTTTTTAATACAGTTTGTTCAAAATGTATTCTGCTACATGTCTTTGGTAAAAAAAGACATGTACACTCCATAAGTGTATATTGATAGGTTTGTGTGAAAGTGATAGCGTCTACAAACTATGGTATATATACTGGAATTTTTTTTTTACTAGTAATGCCGGGGATCAGCAACTTATAATGGAATTGCAATACTGTAGCAGTCAATCTGACACTAACTGGCGCTAGGGGGAACTGTCACTGGCATCACCAGTGCCATTAATACAGTGATCAGTGCTAATAATATGCATGGTCACTGTATTAATGGCACTAGGCAGAAAGGGGTTAACGTCTAGGGTGATCAAGGGGTTAAATATGTGTCTAACATGTGTTTGTGTGTTTACTGCGTGCTGCTTTTACTGTAGATTAGGGTTGTCTCGATACCGATACTAGTATCGGTATCGGGACCCATACCGAGCATTTGCGCGAGTACTTGTACTCGCACAAATACTCCCGATGCCTTAGCCTAAACCTGGCTGGGATGGGAGAGACAGGAAGTCAGTGGGCGGAGCGGAGGGTGGAGTCAGCGGGCAGAGCGGAGGGTGGAGTCAGCGGGTGGAGCGGAGGGCGGCGCTGAGAGCAGAGAGGAGAGCGAGTCCTCCAAGTCTTCAAGCAGGTGGTACAGAGTGCAGGGCACAGCTGCATCATCCATCAGCGACCAGAGATGTCACATTCGGTAATGGAAGTGACGCTCCATGTTGCAGTTACACCATCAGTGTAACTGAAAATCCCGACGCCCATCTTGGTACACCCTGCACTCGGCCACAGTATGCCAGCAGCGGACATCTTGTTACACCCAGCCCATATAGTTCGGGCTGGGTGTAACAAGATGTCCGCTGCTGCTTTATTGAGGCCGAGTGCAAGGTGTACCAAGATGGGCGTCACAGAGGCAGCATAAAAAAATTAATCCTCTCGTGCCCATAAGTGTCAGTCATCAACCAGTGCTCATCAGTGACATCTGTTAGTGCCATCCATCAGTGCCCATCCAGCCAGTGCCACTGCCAGCCATTAGTCAGTGCCAGCCATCAGTGTGTGCCACCTATCAGTGTGTGCCACCTATCAGTGCCCATCAGTGCGTGCCACCTATCAGTGCCCATCAGTGCTTGCCACCTATCAGTGCATGTCACCTATCAGTGCTCATCAGTGCTGCATAATCAGTGCCACCTAGTAGTGCTCATCAGTCAGCGCCATCTAGCAGTGCCAGCCATCAGTGTGTGCCACCTATCAGTGCCCATTAGTGTGTGCCACCTATCAGTGCCCATTAGTGTGTGCCACCTATCAGTGCCCATTAGTGCTACATGACATTAAAATAAAGTATCAGTAATCGGTATCGGCGAGTACTTGACAAAAAGTATCAGTACTTGTACTCGGTGGTATCAGGACAACCCTATTATAGATCCAGTTGTTTTCATTCCCTGCTTAGCAGGGAATTAAAAACCAACTAGATCCCCTGTAACTGAGAACATCTCTGCGCTGTTTACATTCACAGAGCTGTGTTCTGTGAGACTCAGAGCCGAACGCTGGGTGCTGGAAGTCAATTATATATATATATATATATATATATATATATATATATATATACACACAGTAAAAGGTTTGTTCATCTTTTTCCTTTTTGCAGCTAGTAATTGTTTCTTTTTTCTTGTATTACATTGAATCATGTTTGTCCTCGTCTGAATGCTAAAGGCCCATGGGCCAGCACAAAGGTACTCTGTAATAAAAGAGACAACACATTATTCACAATTTAAACATATTTATTAAATGGAATTATATGGCCACGGTATTATCCATGGGGGGCTAAGTTGAACATTACAAATTTAAATAAATATAAAGACACCTTGGCTAAAATACATTTAAACAAAATTAAGCGGTGTCCATCCAGACAATGCTGGACGACTACTCCACCATTCGGACAACATTATGACTTGTTGAAGCTAGGGAGGGCGGGTGGGCACTGCGGTCTGGTCCAACGGTCAGTGAGAATACCTTTCCAGGCCCTTTTATAGGCTTCCCCCACACGGGCTTTTACACTGCCAAATTTGACCAATCAGCTGCTCTGCTTTTTGTACCAATTCCATGGCTGTTGCTGCCCAGGGATACTGCAGCAACCCATGGCAACCTGTAAAATAAAAAAAGGACAGGAGACTGCGGATCCCCTTTGAGCTATCCCATGGTGGTCCAGCATATTGCTGTGACCTTTCATGGGCCAGCACAAAGGTACTCCGTAAATAAAAGAGACAACACATTATTCACAATTTAAACATATTTATTAAATGGAATTATATGGCCACGGTGTTATCCATGGGGGCTAAATTGAACATTACAAATTTAAATAAATATAAAGCCACCTTGGCTAAAATACATTTAAACAAAATTAAGGGGTGACCATCCAGACAATGATGGAAGACTACTCTACACGAGGTCAGTTGTGAAGCTACTGGCTGAGGCCCCCCACCACCATGGCCGACTCAATCAGATTTTGTAAACCCATATTGAATATGTCTAAACCTATTAATGATAGATGAACCATATCCTCTCAAAATAAACCTGGCACAAAGCTTTCTAATTCAGAGTGGCGAAAGGATAATTCACCAGACTAAATGAGAAATCTGTGGATTGTCCTGTTGAGACACCTCCTAATTCTATCCAAATAAAATAGATTACCATAAGGTGACCACAAAAGACACGGGATCATCTCCGAAAATGCCAATACGGCAGTTGGGAACATTAGTTTTATAGCACACATATCTCTTTTCATTTCGCACATTAAATCCCATATTCCCATCTTGACTAAATCGTTTGCCCTGGCATGAATCACTAAAATTTGGGGGAAGGCCATATACTTGCCAAATAACCTAATTGTTTTCCGAGGTCCCGCCACCTTAAGCCCCTAACACCTGACCATAAAACCACAATTGATTCATTGTCCAGACCTAAATTGGTGGAGTAGGTCCTAGTTCCGACATGTCCTACTATCCAAACAATTGTTTTGGAGAGATCTGAAAAATAAAATTCACATGGTTAGCAACTCTGGGCGGACATATAATTTATACCTGTTGCTACCCCAACGATCTATCTTCATCAACTTTGCTTCCTGGAAACCCAAAAAATCAGCTGTAGTGGCCGCACCAATCCTAAACGAATGGGAAGAAAAACAAAAACCAGAGAGGTTTAGGCGTTTCAAGCAAGAGGCCAGGACAGTCGAAAATTGGTACCTGGTTAATGAAGATAGGTCTTGGTGAATAAAAAATGACCCCACAGAACAAGGTCTAACTGACATATACCTTGAGACATGTAGAACCGGACAAATTGTTTGATTACTAGAACTTAACAAAGAAAACCACTGACCATTACCTACCGGCCGAGACTTAGACCTACAAAGGAAAAGGTTAACGGATCTTTGATGTAATAAAACATGAGAACTATGGAGAAAAGACAGGGACCTACGATTCTCGGCCATAAATTCCCCAATCCTAAGCGCACCAAAAAAGGCGACTGAGAAAGAAGCCCTGAAAAGAAGGAGCTCAAATTCTGAGGAACATACTTCTTGCAAAATTCCGAGAAGATCCAATAACAATGCGACCGAAATCGGGTGCCTACTATCTTGGGAAGATTTTGACCTCCTGAAACCTTTTAAAACTTGGTTGACCTGAAAAAAGGAAGTAAGAGCAGTTAAACCTGCAAATTTCTTTAATAATTATACCCCCTCTAAAATCTTGCTAATAGACGCTGGGCTGAGGTGTGACTGTATTAGTGAGGACGTAAATGACAAAGCAACGTAAGAGGACACGTTCAACTCGTCCATACCTAAACCTTGACAAAAGGAAGACCATCTGGACCACGAAAGCCTATAATCCGACCATGTCTTCTGAATTTCTAAAGGTTGGAAAGAATCAGTTCCAAATTAAGCCCCAGAGGAAGTCTGGGCAAGGAGAGCCATGCTGATCGCAGTTGGAGCCAATTCCTGAAATTTCTTGAACTGTGAACAAGACAAAGAGTCAGCAATGTTATTACGTACACCAGCTATGTGTTCAGCCTTCAACCAAATATTAAAATGCATGCAGTGAAGGACAAGAAAATGTAGCAGCTTAATCACAGGTTCAGATTTAGAGGATAATGTATTAATGGCAAAGAAAACACCTTTGTTATCAGTGTGAACTTTGATTCTACAGTTCGTGAATACATCCTTCCAAATTACCAAAGAAACTGTGACCGAGAATAATTCCAGAAGGACGAGGTTCTAATGAACATCCTTCTGCAACCATTCCTCATGCCATTTGCTAGCACACCAATGATCATTCAGAAATGCTCCAAAGCCAGATGACCCGGCCGCATCCGTAGAGAATTCCAGTTGATTGCTATCAATAAATTCTTGCTGCCATACTGCGCCACCATTAAAGTTACACAGAAAGGCATCCCAAGTCCTAAGGTCTTCCTTAACACCCTTGGAAATACGAATATGGGAATATGGGTTCCTAAGACCCCTAATGGCCAGGGAGAATCTGTGAGAGAATACTCTAGCCATAGGAATAATTCTAGCTGTGAACACAAAAAGACCCAGTAATGATTGAGCCTCCTTCAGAAGGACCTTCCTCCTTATTAGAAAAGACGAGATCAACGATCTCATTTTCTGAATCTTGAGCAATGGCAGTCTAAACTCCATAACAGCTGAATCTATGGTAATTCCAAGAAATTCGATAGAATGACCGTTTTCTCATGTGCAAGAGGAATGCCAAAGTATTCGCAAATATTGAAAAACATCTGTAGGGATTCTAAACAAGCAGAGAAGTTATCTGGGCTAACAAATAAAAAATCATCCAAATAATGGAGAAAACCTCCCTGGGGTAACATTTCTGACAAAACCCAGTGCAAAAAGGTGGAGAATGCTTCGAAGTAAAAACAAGACAATGAGAACCCCATGGGCAAACATTTGTCAAAGTAAAATTGTCCCATAAATTGAAAACCTAAGGAGTTGAAACCCTGAGGGTGAACTGGAAGAAGCCGAAAGGCCGATTTAATATCAGCTTTAGCTAACAGGGAGCCTTGGCCAAATGTCTTAACATGACCAAAGCATCGTCAAATGAAGAATAGCACACCGGGCTTCCACATCAGAGACTTCATCATTTAATGAAGAGTCTAAGGGATAAGAAAGGTGGTGTATCATACGATAACACCCACTTTCCTTTTTAGGAACTATACCCAGCGGAGAGAGACAAAAGTTCCGAAACGGAGGAACAGAAAAGAGGCCTGCAATCTTGCCATCCGCCAGTTCCTTGGAGATTTTATCCTGAACCACCGAAGCATATGTATGAGCAGATTTCAAATTTCTGACTATAGTGCAACCCACTGCCTTAAATGACGAAACCAAAAAACCTTCCTTGAACCTTTCAATTGGCAGAGCCGCCATCCTGCGATTGGGATAGCACTCTAACCATGGAAGCATTCTTGCTAGCTTCACTGGAGTCAGTGCCTTTCCCATGAGCGTCTCTGGGAAGTGACTGAAAAGAGGACGCTGCAGATTTACGAAAACACCTACTGGCCGCATGGTTCCCATTACAATGGGAGCTTTCATGCTTATACCTGCAATTTGTTAGATATCTGCATTGCCCTTCATTAAAGGCAAAGCAAAAGCCTTTACGGAACATATTTTGAGGATTAGATGCTAATCTAGGAGTGAACTGGGGTCTAGGTGGTAACATAAGATTTAACCACAAACCCATGTCTTTTGACCCTCAGTGTAATGAGGGGTGAACTGCTAATTTTTGACGAAAATTCTCGTCATATGTGTACCATGTCCTCCAAAATGGCGAAAGGCCTCCGCAATTATATCCAAATGCTGGAATAAACCCGAACATTTCCCAGGGAAGTGTTCTCCCATGACTGCTGCATAAATACAAAAGGCCTGTAACCAATTCTGAAAGGTTTTTGGGATAGCCCTCCTCCGATCCTCCTCTGATCTATCGCCTGGTTGCTTGTCTGTTTTAGACAAAAATTCATTTGAAGCAGGTAAAAGTGATAATATATCAAGAAATTTAGTTTAAGTTTACTGCCTTAGGCAAATGAAAGCCTAATGGTGACAATACACATGGCAGGGGCTCTTTAAAGGAGGATCCCCGACTGTTAAAGCTGAGGGTCTAAGAGGCAAGGGGGGTTTAACCAGCAGTGGAGGTTTAATAACCTTAGAGTGGGATAGAATTTCCCTATCTTCATCTTGCAAAGCAGGTACACACAAACCTTGCCAAACGGAACAAACATCATTCATAAATTCTGAGCATTGTATATTATCCACAGCACCATAAGAATGTGCCCCTGAATGTATTATATGCATGTCATCATAAACCGTATTATCAGCACGAGTGACCTGTGCCCTCTGATATTTTTTAACAGCAGCACCACTCAGCTGCATATCATGCTCTGCACCAACAACTTGTGCCCCTGAAAATTCACATATTCATTCTTTTTGATTGCAAAACATCCCCCGAACAGAAACCTGTGTTCCTTGTGTTTTCATAATCTTATCCGCACCACTGGTGTGTGCTCCCTTGAATTGTTGTAACACAGTAGATAACAAATCAACTAAGCATGAAAAATCAGACACCTGAGATAACATGCATTTTTCACCATCAGTAACTGATGTTGGATGCTCACTCACTTCATCTGAAGGCTGAGTAGCGCTGCTCTTCCTCTTACGAGGTGCACTCTGTGTAACCGTACCGTCAGCTCCCTCCCTGCTTGTCGGGCAAGGAGAAGCAGCTGTTCTAAGATGCTTCTTCTTCCTTCCCAGCTGCCGTCTCGTTCCGCCCCCGATTTGGGCCGACCTTTCCTCCACTTCAGGGGGTGTGGATGAAGGTGGAGCCGAGCCACTCTCCTCCTCCAGGCACCGCATTAGCCATTCCTCACCGTCTTTGCTCTCCGCCTTCTCTAACAGGCGGCATAGGAGAGACTCGTGGCTGCTAGGAGAATGGTGCTTCATGCTGCAGGAGTCCCGCTGCGGTCTGGTCCAACGGTCAGTGAGAATACCTCTCCAGGCCCTTTTATAGTCCTCCGCGCAGGCTTTTACTGCAGCAACCCATGGTAACCTGTGAAATAGAACAAGGACAGGAGACCCGTTGAGCTATCCCATGGTGGTCCAGCATATTGCTGTGACCTTTCATTCAGACTGCAGTGTGCTACCACCCATGCAATAACTGGGTGTTGTTAAGGCAGCCTAGTCATTTGAAAGTGCTGTGAACACACAACAGCAAATACAACAAATACTTATAAAAAAACATAAATGCACATTTTGTTATAATGTAACCCATCACAATGCATAGGTGGTTCACATTCAAAATGTACTGCACTTAGTTCTGTACATTACAGTGCATTGCAGCGTTTGGTAAAATGCACGTTTTACTGTGTGTCACTGAAATGTAATAGTCTGAATAGGCCCTTATTATTCTGAGGACACATGGTTCTATTTATTTTTTACTTATTTTCACATTTTTCATTTGATTGAAATTAGTGAACATGGATCCTCCCTCATCCAAGCTATATAGCTATGCAAGCCAGCAAAGCCAAAAAGTAATGTTCTGTAACAATCTTTATCAAATAATGGAAGGTAGCCCACTTATCCAATGGCTGCTGCTTCCTGACACTTTTAAAATAGTAGCATTACTATCAGTATACAGTATGCACCCACAGGCTCTTATTGCTGTTGTTCTCATGCTGCTTCTGGTCTTGCTTTTTTCTATTATGTTTTTATATGCCCAATCTGTCTAGTTAAAGTGGTATTAAACCCAAACATTTATTATATTGTAGGATACCATTTTATAGATGTGATGACTGCATCCATTTTCTTTTTTAGAATTTCTTTCTCCTATTTTCATTTGGCGATCTGGCCAGTATGTCTGTTGTTTTTCAAAAGAACAAGCTCTCCAGCAGAATGTATCAGTTACAGAGATGAAACAAACCATTTAACACTGACAGGAGTGCTTACAATGATCGGGAAAGATGATGATAAAAAAACACCATAGTGAATCTACTCATGTCTAATGAAGAAAATTATTATTAATATATGATCAAAACGATTCGTCCGTAGGACGGGCTACCTCCCATGTAGCAAAAAATGCACTGGAAACAAGAAAAGGAAGGGGGGTGGGGAAGAGAGACCACCTCAGCCTTGAGAGAGCCAGCAAAAGGGAGAAGCTATCAATGAAAAAGAAACTTTATTGAACAAGACATATGGACATAATTAAAAAGAAGGAAAAGGGGAACCCACATGTGTGGAAATGAACCACACAGGTGGGATCCGTTCCTCCGCGATATCAATAATTTGTGCAAAACAATTAACAATAAATAGACTGGGTACATAAAAACAACGTTGAATAATAAAAACAAAACACTGGTGAACCTGCCCTCCCCCCAAGTCTCTGAATGAAAGTCGTTGAGTGCACTTGCAAGCCTGATTAGTAGGAAAAAATCAATCAAAAAGTCCACCTAAATGGGCTGTGTGGCTAATTGTAGGTCCCGGATGGTGACCAAGAACAGATATGCCCAAACTTGGGCTTGGAGGTAATATACAAATTTAACCTGGTCACAGATGGGACATGAATTGAAGCAATGGTGCAGCTGTTAAGTCCAGAACAGTAAAGAGGTCACAGTGATGATCCAGCCAGTGCGTGTATGAAGCTGTTATAATAATGCTTGAAATTCCTGCAAAAGAACTGAAAAGCAGTAGCTCTTGATATACAGAGCTCCTGTAATATATCACAATGTTCGCTGAGAGTATGTATACTCTTATCAAGATTAAACTGATCACTCACATGCACTGAGGTGTAGATGAATATAATGTGTAAATACCTTGTGACTAATGATCACAGGAAAAGTCCTGCCTGTGTAAATCCGAACTTAATGCACAATTATGTGATGTAAATGGGATATGGTCGTCCCTTTAGGGAAAGTGGATGGAAGTGTGCTTGTTCGGGTAAGGTGAGCATAAAGATCATCATTGCGTATATATGAGTCACTGAGCAGCCAAGTGATCTAAGCGGAATGGGTAAGTATAGAAACATACATCCAAAGATAGAGCCAGTCCTTATAGACTTCTTACTCTTCCTGTAACTCTGTGATTTAAACAGCGGCTTCACTCCATGGATCAGGTCTGTGTATATCCAGTTCACTGAGATGAACCCGCATGCAGGTATTGTTTCTTGCTCTCGGTAGGGGAATCAGCTGATCATGCTGGAGAATGTAGATACTGAAAGCATCCGGGTAAGGTGAACAGATCACTCCACTGTCCTGCTCCGCTGTGGCCCTCTAGGAACTGGTTCGAAAGATCATGTTAACACTGCTGCCAAAGATGTTCATATGATGTAATATCATACTGACGGAATATGGGCTGCACAGAGATGAGAGAGAGAGAGAGGGGTCCCCAGCGTCTGCAGTTAATGAATGAGTTGATTGTATATTCATGACTTGAGTCTGAGTTATGAAACATTTTTGTTCGCTCGACAAACTTACATGTTAGACAGTGACCACAGAGGAACATCCCCTTCACTTTAGGCATGTCCGTGAGCCAGCTCCTGTTTATCAGACGTCGGAACTCCGATTCTACGAATTCATCTCTAATGTTTCTGGCTCTCTTGGCTACCATAAGGGGTCTGTCACCTACAATCTCCTTCAGCTTATCGGATCTTGTAAGGATGTGCCAGTGTTCAGAAGGAATGGAATGTACCTGTTGCCATTGCATTCCATAGGGAGTAATAAACCTCACTGGTTCACTGCTCCCATCCTTGTCTTTTTTTCTGGGGAGTGAGTAAATCAGCTCTAGTTCTGCATCCTGCAATCATTCTAGCCCTTTTAAGGGTACGATGTGTATATCCGCGTTTGCGAAATCACTGATAAAGGAGTTTAGACTCTCGTCTATAGTCTTCCTCTGTGGAACAGTTCCTCCGGATATGGAGGAACTGTCCCACCGGAATGCCTTTTATAAGGGAACAGGGATGGTGGCTATCGGCCCACAACAAAGTATTGGCGGCTGTCTCCTTGCGGAATGTCGTGGGGACCAATTTTCCTTCAACTACCTTTATACAGAGGTCGAGAAAAGAGATTTCATAAGGGTCTGCAACAAATGTGAGTCGTATGTTGCGTGTATTGTGTCCCAATTCATCCATGAACTCCAAGAGTTCCTGGTGAGTGCCTGTCCACACCATGAATATATCATCAATGTACCATAGCCACGCGTGGGCATGGCCACGGTACAGCGATGAGGCATAGACCGTCTCCTCCTCCCACCATCCAAGATGGAGTCAGTCATACGCCGGTGCCCATGGTGCTCCCATAGAGGTCCCCCGAAGTTGTTGGTAATAATGTTCTGCAAATTGAAAGAAATTGTTCTTGAGAGCCAGATCCAATAGCTCCAAGACAAATTCATTTTGCGCACCAAAACTGGGGAATCTCTGATCAAGGAAATGGTGTACTGCCAATGTCCCCCATTCATGTGGGACCAACGTGTAGAGAGACTCCACATCTATCCCCACAAGAAGGGCCTCCTGGGGAATTTGTAGATCAAGAATTTTATTGAGTATGTCCCCGGTGTCCTGGACGTAGGAGGGCAGTAGCTCTTTGATCAATAAGGGTGACTCAGAGGGTTGGATGTGTCATTGCCATCATCCCTCAGATGATTCAGAAACAAATATATACCTCAACATGGGATTTTTAAGGCAATGTAATAAAGAAAACTTATATTTGAATAAAAGAATAATTTATTATATACATTTTTAAATAGGCTTTTTTCTGTTTTTTAGAACCTCAATTCATTTATTGGCTGCCTATGATTGAATTTTTTTTTTTAAATATATCCAGTCATCCTGTAGAGGATTCTGGACAGTCTGGGCAACAAATGACAGAGACCCCTCCTGTTCTTAAGCACTGGGAATATACTTCATCTGCAGCTGCATGGAAAATGTAAGTTGCTCTTATTAAATGTATGTGTTTAATGACATTTGTGCGATATATGTACACAATATATGGTATGTAACATTGATATTTTTGATATTCTTTGAAACTTTAGAATGTGATGCAATCTTTCCCTGAGGAATACTTTTTTGATGCTATAAGTTGAAACGCGTTGGAATATCGCTACTAGACGCCACCGCATCGCTATAGGTGGTGATTGTATCTGGTAGCAGGATGTATCACGATATAGGAGTATTAACTCCCTGCTTTTTTCATGCTATTCAGTGACTCCTTTTATATTGTATGATCACTAAAAATATTTTTGTACGTCATATATTTTCTATGTATTAATAAATTATTATTTTATTCAAATATAATTTTTCTTTATTACATTGCCTTAACCACTTCAGCCCCGGAAGGATATACCCCCTTCCTGACCAGAGCACTTTTTACAATTTGGCACTGCGTCGCTTTAACTGCTAATTGCGTGGTCATGCAATGCTGTACCCAAACAAAATTTGCGTCCTTTTCTTCCCACAAATAGAGCTTTCTTTTGATGGTATTTGATCACCTCTGCCATTTTTATTTTTTTGCGCTATAAACGGAAAAAGACCGAAAATTTTGAAAAAAAATGATATTTTCTACTTTTTGTTATAAAAAAAATCCAATAAACTCAATTTTAGTCATACATTTAGGCCAAAATGTATTCGGCCACATGTCTTTGGTAAAAAAAGTCAATAAGCATATATTTATTGGTTTGCGCAAAAGTTATAGCGTCTACAAACTAGGGTACATTTTCTGTAATTTACACAGCTTTAAGTTTATGACTGCCTATGTCATTTCTTGAGGTGCTAAAATGGCAGGGCAGTACAAAACCCCCCCAAATGACCCCATTTTGGAAAGTAGACACCCCAAGGAAATCGCTGAGAGGCATGTTAAGCCCATTGAATATTTATTTTTTTTGTCCCAAGTGATTGAATAATGCCAAAAAAAAAAAAAATTACAAAAAGTTGTCACTAAATGATATATTGCTCACACAGGCCATGGGCATATGTGGAATTGCACCCCAAAATACATTCTGCTGCTTCTCCTGAGTATGGGGATACCACATGTGTGGGACTTTTTTGGAGCCTAGCTGCGTACGGGGCCCCGAAAACCAATCACTGACTTCAGGATTTCTAAGGGCGTAAATTTTTGATTTCACTCCTCACTACCTATCACAGTTTTGAAGGCCATAAAATGCCCAGATGGCACAAACCCCCCCAAATGACCCCATTTTGGAAAGTAGACACCCCAAGCTATTTGCTGAGAGGCATGTTGAGTCCATGGAATATTTTATTTTTTGACACAAGTTGCGGGAAAGTGACAATTTTTTTTTTTGCACAAAGTTGTCACTAAATGATATATTGCTCACACAGGCCATGGGCATATGTGGAATTGCACCTCAAAATACATTTAGCTGCTTCTCCTGAGTATGGGGATAACACATGTGTTGGACTTTTTGGGAGCCTAGCTGCGTACGGGCCCCAAAAACCAAGCACCGCCTTCAGGATTTCTAAGGGCGTAAATTTTTGATTTCACTCCTCACTACCTATCACAGTTTTGAAGGCCATAAAATGCCAAGATGGCACAAACCCCCCCCCCCCCAATTGACCCCATTTTGGAAAGTAGACACCCCAAGCTATTTGCTGAGAGGCATGGTGAGTCCATGGAATATTTTATATTTTGACACAAGTTGCGGGAAAGTGACAATTTTTTTTTTTTTTTTGCACAAAGTTGCCACTAAATGATATATTGCTCAAACATGCCATGGGCATATGTGGAATTACACCCCAAAATACATTCTGCTGCTTCTCCTGAGTACGGGGATACCACATGTTTAGGACTTTTTGGGAGCCTAGCCGCGTACGGGGCCCCGAAAACCAAGCACCGCCTTCAGGATGTCTAAGGGCGTAAATTTTTGATTTCACTCCTCACTACCTATCACAGTTTTGAAGGCCATAAAATGCCAAGATGGCAGAAAACCCCCCAAATGACCCCATTTTGGAAAGTAGACACCCCAAGCTATTTGCTGAGAGGCATGGTGAGTATTTTGCAGGTCTCATTTGTTTTTGAAAATGAAGAAAGACAAGAAAAATGTATTTTTTTTTTCTTTTTTCAATTTTTAAAAGTTTGTGACAAAAAGTGAGGTCTGCAAAATAATCACTATACCGCTCAGCAAATAGCTTGGGGTGTCTATTTTCCAAAATGGGGTCATTTTGGGGGGGGGATTTCCCATCTGGGAATTCCATGGCCTCCGAAACTGTGATAGGCAGTGAAGAATGAAATCAAAAATTTACGATCTTAGAAAGCCTGAAGGCGGTGCTTGGTTTTCAGGGTCCCGTACGCGGCTAGGCTCCCAAAAAGTCCTCAACATGTGGTATCCCCGTACTCAGGAGAAGCAACAGAATGTATTTTGGGGTGTAATTTCACATATTCCCATGGCATGTTTGAGCAATATATCATTTAGTGACAACTTTGTGCAAAAAAAAAAAAAATTGTCTTTTTCCCGCAACTTGTGTCACAATATAAAATATTCCATGGACTCGACATGCCTCTCAGCAAATAGCTTGGGGTGTCTACTTTCCAAAATGGGGTCAATTGGGGGGGTTTAAACTGTCCTGGCATTTTATGCACAATATTTAGAAACTTATGTCACACATCACCCACTCTTCTAACCACTTGAAGACAAAGCCCTTTCTGACACTTTTTGTTTACATGAAAAAATTATTTTTTTTTGCAAGAAAATTACTTTGAACCCCCAAACATTTCATATTTTTTTAAAGCAAATGCCCTACAGATTAAAATGGTGGGTGTTTCATTTTTTTTTCACACAGTATTTGCGCAGCGATTTTTCAAACGCATTTTTTTGGGAAAAAACACACTTTTTTAAATTTTAATGCACTAAAACACACTATATTGCCCAAATGTTTGATGAAATAAAAAATATGATCTTAGGCCGAGTACATGGATACCAAACATGACATGCTTTAAAATTGCGCACAAACGTGCAGTGGCGACAAACTAAATACATTTTCCTTGTCAAAAGAAGTTTATTGAGTATACAATGTTATAAAGATACATAAAGTAAGTTTACAAGGATCTATAAAGTAAGCTCATTGTTTTACAGTAGGGTTTATGTAGGTAAATATCACGAAATTTCAAATATTAAACATTGGGTTCACGTAAACCTAAATTAAAGATATATATCATTTCCTTAGTTACTTTTGTAGGTATTTAAATGATTTATACCTACTAAACATATTGTTTACAAGTAGAGTGTATATAGGTCAAATAAATTCTGATAATGAGCTTTAATCGTAAGGTGGAGAAAAGGAAAGAGAAAGAAGAAAAAGGGTTGAAAGGTAGAGGTATGGTCCACAAGGTTGTCCCGCTCGTCAGTTTATTATTCTTTTTAGTTCTCTTTGAAGCCTTAGAATGGGTGTCTCTGTAAGTCATTTAATCTGTTACCATGGCAACAGGACAGAGTCATTGAAGTTTGACAGGAACTGTTGTTTTATCCAAGGATGCCAAAGTTTTTCAAATTTTGGAATTTGATTTTGATCGATGGCTACCATCTTAGCATGGGACATTGTATTATTCATTCTGTGAATTGTTTCTGCTAGTACCAATGTAGGAGATTTCCATGCCTTGGCCACTGTTTGTTTTGCAGCCGTTATTAGTTGGATCATAAGTTTGAATTGAGAGAGTGTTAACCATTCCGGTTTTACATTAAGTAAAGTTAAATATGGATCTGGTTGTATTATTTTTTTAAATATTTTAGATGCAATCACGAAGACTTCCTTCCAGAAGGTTTGGATTACTGGGCACGTCCACCATATGTGTAAATATGTGCCTATTTCTGGGCATCCTCGAAAACAAAGAGTTGAGGTATTAGGTGAATATTTTGCCACTCTAGCGGGTACAAGGTACCAGCGAGTTAGGACTTTATAATTTGTCTCCAGTGCTAAGATGTTGGGTGAAGATGACTTAGATGTGAGCCATATGTTAGACCAGTCTGTGTCTTCTAAAGTTCGTCCCAGGTCCTCCTCCCACCTCTGAACGTAAGAGGGTCTATTAAGATTTGCTACTCCATATAATTGATTATAAAGTGATGAAATTGTACCTTTAGCAAATGGATCCTTTGTACAGATTGATTCAAAAATGGATAATTGGGATAATGGTGTATCCCCCTTTAGGAATGGTGTATAGAAATGTTTGATTTGGAGATATCTAAATATCTCAGAGTTTGGTAGATCATATTTTTCTCTAAGCGATGGGAATGAAAGGAATGATTTAGATGCTATGAAGTCATTTAGTGTCTGAATGCCTGATGTTGTCCAAGCTTTAAAAGAATTTGGGTAGATCCATGCCGGATAAAAGGCCGGATTTCTGATAAAAGAAAGGAGAGGATTGTGTGGAGATTGTAACTGATATTTGGTTTTTAGTTTATCCCAGAGAGATAAGAAGTGTTTAGTTATGGGATTATGAATTTTAAAGCGGTCTTTAGGATCAAGCCATAATAAATTTGATATTAATAGAGGGTCATTTTCTGAAAACCTCTATAAATACCCATAATGGGATTTCCTGTTTTGCATGGTATTTGGACAGACTGGCCAAATGTGCTGCTCTGTAGTAGTTAGTAAAATTAGGGTATCCCAGGCCTCCTTTATTTTTGGGAAGATGTAGTGTGTGTATAGGTATACGTGGTTTAGAAGAGCCCCATATAAACGAAGTTGCTCTTTTTTGTACTATTTCCAAAAAATAGGAAGGAATTGGAATAGGGAGGACTCTGAATAGATAAAGCAATTTGGGTAGAATAGTCATTTTGATTGCATTAATCTTCCCTATCCAGGATAAAGGAAGTTGCGACCATTGTTTTATTAGATTTGTGATCTGTCTTAATACAGGAGGATAATTGGTTGAGAATAAGTCAGAATGAGATGCTGTTAAATGAATTCCAAGATATGGGATTGATTTTTCTGCCCATGTGAATGGGAGTGCAGCCCTAGCCGGGATCAATTCCATGTTTGTGAGTGAAATATTAAGCACTAGGCATTTCTTAGGATTAATTATAAGGCCGGATAGGGCTGCAAATCCATCAAGAGCTGGTATTAAGTTAGGACCAGAGACCTGTGGTGATGATAGAAAAAGTAATATATCGTCTGCAAATATACATAATTTGTGTGTAATACCTCCTACTTCAATGCCAGTTATAGTTTGGTTTGTTCTGATGTATTGGGCCATGGGTTCGAGTATAAGGGCAAATAATAAGGGAGATAATGGGCAACCCTGTCGGGTACCTCTTTCGATATTAAAGGCTTCAGATTTGTATCCAGCATATTTTATATAGGCTTTGGGTTTATTATATAATGCTTTGATCCATGTTAAAAAGTGGGGTCCAAAACCCCATTTTTGTAATGAATATTGCATATATTGCCAGGATACTGTGTCAAATGCCCTCTTAATATCGAGAGATAGAAAACATAAAGGGATTTTCTGTTTTTTAGCAATATGTGCCAATAACACTGCCCTGCGTATATTATCGCCTGCCTGTCTATTTGGCATGAAGCCTACTTGATCTCTATGTATTAATTTTCCTATAATGCTATTGAGGCGTTTTGCTATTATTTTTGCTAATAATTTAATATCGAGGTTTAACAGAGAGATAGGCCGATAATTCACACAGGAAGTATCATCAGAAAGGGGTTTTGGGATCATACAAACAATTGCCATTAGTGTTTCTTGCCGAAAAGAATGTCCATCTAGAAGTTTGTTAAAAGTTTCAGTGAGAATGGGAGAGAGTATTTCTGAGAATGTTTTATAGTATAAAGCCGAGTAGCCGTCTGGGCCTGGTCTTTTGTTAAGTTTTAGGTCTTTTATGGCGTTAGCAACTTCATCTATAGTTATAGGCTCATCCAAACTGCTTTTGTGATTCTGAGATAACTCAGGTAAGGTTATTTTTGAGAAGAAGGATTCAGCCTCTGTAGGATTAAATTCATTGTTTGTCTTGTATAAAGTTGCGAGATGTGAGTAAAATTTATGGACTATTTTAACTGGATTACAAGTGTAAACATTTTTTGATAATTTCAAACGTATTGGTTTGAAAGATTTGTTAGTTGAATTTAATGCCTGAGCTAAATATGTACCTGGTTTGTTTGTATTCATGTAGAAATTGTGTTTGGAGCGTTTGAGGGATTTATCAACTGACTGAGTGAGAAATAGATCGTATTCCAATCTAGATTTTTCCAGATGAGATTTTGTACTCTGAGATGGATTATCTTGAAATGATATGTAGGCTGCATTAAAATTGAGTTCTAGTTTTTTTGCTAGATTTTTGCGTTCCCGTTTAAATAGTGCCATTTGTCTTTGTATTGTACCACGCAAGACAGGCTTATGAGCTTCCCACAGTGTTATTGGGGAGATGTCTGTTGTATTATTAATTGATATGTATTCCTTTAAAGCTTGTTCAATGGCCATCTGATGTAGTGGGTGTTTGAGCATTATGTCCGGTAAGTACCACGTTGGGTCATGCGCTTTTGGTATGGCTGAGGCTATAGTAGTGTATACTGCATTATGGTCAGACCACGGAATCGGAATTATATCTGATGCAATAATTTCTGGTATCATTCCTATTGTTAGAAAAATATGATCTATTCTGGTGAAGGTTTGATGAGGGTGCGAGAAATAAGTGAATTTCTTTTTCATTGGGTTACTTTCTCTCCACGAATCTACCAGATTGTATTTGGAAAGAAGTTGAGAAAAAGGTAATCTAGAGGTTATTTTGGATGGTGTAAAAGGTGATTTATCTAGAAATGGGAGGAGGACCTGGTTCGAATACCCACACATTATCACTGTTCCTATTTTGTGTGTATTAATCACTTGTAATATATGTGAGAGGAATGGTGTAGGCTGTTTGTTAGGAGCGTAGTAGGAAATCACCGTGATTGCTGTATCCATTATATAACCCATGAGTATCAGGTATCTACCTTCTGGGTCTTTAATTTCTGATGATAAGGTGAATGGTGTGGATCGGTGAAATGCAATTAGAGTTCCCCTTTGCTTGGTACAGGCAGAAGCCTTGTAAATTTGTTGATAAAAAGGAGAAATATATTTTGGAGTAGAATCTTTGGTGAAGTGTGTTTCTTGGAGGCATACTATGTGAGCCTTCTTGTTATGGAAAGTACGGAAGGCTTTGGTCCTTTTTTGAGGGACATTTATTCCCTGAACATTCAGGGAAAGTATATTCAGTGGTGCCATGGCAATAGATCAAATAGTTTTGACTTACTTTTTGTTATGCAGAGCTGACTGCGCAGATCATCCTGTGTGGACTGAAGAGATGAATAGATAGAAAAGAAACCAGTGAATTCTGGAGTAAAGAGTAAACAAAAAACATATGAGATTAGATGATACATTGTATAAATTATTTTTTGCAAGTAATCACAATTTACCCGTGAAAGAGAATAAATATCTCTCTCAGGGGAATAAGTGCCTTCGTCACACTCCCACATAATATGGTTGGGAGAATGAGGAGGGCTAATGGGGGTACACGGATCTTCCGCTTACAGGAGAGAAGTGCTATGTCAAAAGACATCAAAATGATGTTTCATTAATTGGAGTGCAGAATATAGTTTTTGTTGAAATTATTTATTCCAGGGTGGTTGTATATGGTTAGTCTTGCCCTAGGCTAAATAATTCAGTTAGAAAGGTACTGTTAATAACTTTGGTATTGATGAAGATAGTTTGAATTATTTTGGGATTTTAACCCTTTTAGAGTAAACAATTACATATTTTATTCATATGTAACTGTTTAGATATGTTAACTCATAAAATTGAGGTTGTATTGCTTCAGATTAGAATAAACAAAAACATAATTCTAGGAACTAGTTAGGTAATAATATATTTGTTTTAAGAAAAGAAAGAAAAAGCTTCCATTACTTCTGGATTATTGAACATATTTGTCCTAAAAAGTAATAAATCTATTGTTATTACCTGATAATATATAACTGAACAAGTATTTCCTTATTTCACTTATATATTCTAAGGCTATATGAATCAGAAGTAATAAGAAATATAACTGGAATGTAACATGATCCCACACAGTGTGTGACTATCAGAATGCAGTTACATTCAGTTATAAATACAGGTTTTTTATAGAGAACCATCTCTTAGTATAATAAATGAAGAGATATCAGGAATTAGGATGTCAGTCCATTGAATCTTCTTGGTCCATGGATGATGTGGCATAACGGCCTCTTTTGTGAGAATGATGATTCCCATTTTGTTCTGAAATTTTCTGGGTGCTGCCTGAAGGTGAAGATGATGCCATTCTTCTGCGTGTGGGAGTGTTGCTGCTTGTGGGATCTGTCAGATTTAATTTTAAAAGGGTTTGTTGTAGTTCATCTGCTGATCTGCTTCTGTAAATTGTACCTTGGTAGTTAAATCTGACTGAAAAGGGGAAGCCCCATTGATACATAATGTTGTGGCGTTGCAGTTCCATTAGTTGGGGTTTCATGGATCGTCTTTTAGTAATAGTAAGTTTGGATAGGTCAGCAAAAATTTGATAATTGTGTCCTTGAAAATTAAGTTCCTTTTTTTCTCTTGCAGCAATTAGTATTTGTTCTTTCGTTCTGTAATAATGAAATTTTGTGATTATATCACGTGGGGGTCCATCTTTCTTTTTGGCTGTGAGGGCTCTGTGTACTCTGTCCAGTTCTAAACGTTCAATAGGGATATCTGGCTTTAGTTCTTGTAATAGAGCAGTAATAGTAGATTGCAGGTCTGTCACAGTTTCAGGTATTCCCCTTATGCGCAAGTTTGACCGTCTGGCTCTATTTTCGTAATCTTCGAGCTTAGTTTGAAGTATTAAATTCTCTTTTTTTAATTGTTCCAATTCTGTTATATTTTCTTGGGTTGTAATTTCAATTTCATCCATTTTTATTTCTAAGGCTGCGGTGCGGTTTCCCAGCTCTCTTATTTCTTTGGTTAGGCTTTTTGTTATTTGGTCTGAGGTTTGTTTTAAAGCCTTATGAAGCATCTTTTCAAATTGTAATAATATTACTGGTGATGCTGAGGAGGCTTGTGGAGAAGTTTGTGAGAGGATTTGTTCTGTATCTGACTCAAATGGAGAGTCTTGCTGTGACATTTTCTGTCTGTGAGAGCGCCCTGATGCTGTATCTTGTGAGGTGACTGGAGCTGCTTCAGCTGCAGTGAGTGCCTTTGAGCTCTTTGTGAGGTGATTTTTATTTCTGCCACGGCTTCCTCCCAGTACCATATTTCCTGCCCAAACTTTCACAGTTTGTTCCCTGGGGTAAAAAGGTTCAAATGGATACCTTTTGAGCCTGCAGGCTCCGCTTTGTCCTTCTCTTCTCTCCTCAGCGGTGTGGAGCTCTAACAATGCATGTCTGCTCCGCTAGGCTCCGCCTCCTGCCTCCCAACTAAATACATTTTCAAAAGCCTTTAAAAACCTTTATAGGTTACCACTTTAGATTTACAGAGGAGGTCTACTGCTAAAATTACTGCCCTTCAACTGACCTTCGCGGTGATACCTCACATGCATGGTGCAATTGCTGTTTACATTTGACGCCAGACCGACGCTTGCGTTCGCCTTTGTGCGAGAGCAGGGGGGGACAGGGGTGCTTTTTTTTTTCTTTATTATTTTTTTGCTTTTTTATCTTATTTTTAAACTGTTCCTTTCATTTTTATTTTTTTTTAATCATTTTTATTGTTATCTTAGTGAATGTAAATATCCCCTATGATAGCAATAGGTAGTGACAGGTACTCTTTTTTGGGAAAATTGGGGTCTATTAGACCCTAGATCTCTCCTCTGCCCTCAAAGCATCTGACCACACCAAGATCGGTGTGATAAAATGCTTTCCCAATTTCCCAATGGCGCTGTTTACAACCGGCAAAATCTAAGTCATGAAATGCTCGTAGCTTCCGGTTTCTTAGGCCATAGAGATGTTTGGAGCCATTCTGGTCTCTGATCAGCTCTATGGTCAGCTGGCTGAATCACCGGTTGCATTCTCAGGTTCCCTGTTGGGACAGGAGAGCCAGAGAAAAACAGGGAAGACGGTGGGGGGGTCATTCCCTCCCACTGCTTGTAAAAGCAGTCTAGAGGCTAATTAGCTGCTAGGATTGCTTTTACATGAAAGCCGACCGCTGGCTGAAAAGAATGATACCAAGATGATACCTAAACCTGCAGGCATCATTCTGGTATAACCACTCAAAGTCCAACAACATACCAGTACGTTGCTGGTCCTTGTTGGGCATATATTGTAAACTTTTTTTTCATGCAGCCTGTGGGCTGAACTAAAAAAAGATATTGATCGGTGGGTATGCCCACCATTAGAATACCTCCCTTCATCCACCCACTTCTAATGATGGGCATACATGCACCGTTTATATATGCCGAAGCATGAGGGCATCCTCCCGCAAAAGGTAGGAGCAAATCACTCCTCCACCCACTGCTGCCCCCACGCTTCGGCATATATGCTGAAGTATGTAACTGTGGTGATGAAATCACCTCCGTCAGCGCTGCAGTCACGGCTTTATGTATAGTCGGAGCAAACGCTGTTGCTGTCAAGATAAATAAATCCGCGCTGCAACTGAATGGCGTACCTGCTAAGCAAATGATGGTTAACAAAAAACAAAGTAACATTACAGTATAACAGTAATACTTACCATACCTGCAAAGCAAATACAAAAAAAAACATAGTAAAAGATAAAACATTTAACGCAACCTGTGCCTACCTAAAATATATATATGCCGAAGCATGGGAGCATCCTCCCACAAAAGGCAGGAGCAAATCGCTCCTCCACCCACTGCTGCCCCCACGCTTCGGCATATATGCTGAAGTATGTAACTGTGGTGGTGAAATCACCTCCGACAGCGCTGGAGTCACGGCTTTATGTATCGTGGGAGCAAACGCTGTTGCTGTCAAGATAAATAAATCCGCGCTGCAACTGAATGGCGTACCTGCTAAGCAAATGATGGTTAACAAAAAACAAAGTAGCATTACAGTATAACAGTAATACTTACCATACCTGCAAAGCAAATACAAAAAAAAACATAGTAAAAAATAAAACATTTAACGCAACCTGTGCCTACCTAAAATATATATATGCCGAAGCATGGGGGCATCCTCCCACAAAAGGCAGTAGCAAATCGCTCCTCCACCCACTGCTGCCCCCACGCTTCGGCATATATGCTGAAGTATGTAACTGTGGTGGTGAAATCACCTCCGACAGCGCTGGAGTCACGGCTTTATGTATCGTGGGAGCAAACGCTGTTGCTGTCAAGATAAATAAATCCTCGCTGCAACTGAATGGCGTACCTGCTAAGCAAATGATGGTTAACAAAAAACAAAGTAGCATTACAGTATAACAGTAATACTTACCATACCTGCAAAGCAAATACAAAAAAAAAATAGTAAAAAGAAAACATTTAACGCAACCTGTGCCTACCTAAAATATATATATGCCGAAGCATGGGGGCATCCTCCCACAAAAGGCAGGAGCAAATTGCTTCTCCACCCACTGCTGCCCCCACGCTTCGGCATATATGCTGAAGCATGTAACTCTGGTGGTGAAATCACCTCCGACAGCGCTGGAGTCACGGCTTTATGTATCGTGGGAGCAAACGCTGTTGCTGTCAAGATAAATAAATCCGCGCTGCAGCTGAATGGCGTGCCTGAAAACAAAAAAATGGTTAAAACACAGTAAACTATAAAAAAAATTACATACCTGAAAAGCAAACATGATAAAACATAACAATAAAACATTGCAGAATAGAATACAGTAAAAAAGAGCAGAACAATAGCGAGAAATTAGAGAGAGAGAGAACAACAAAACGACAACTATTTTTGTTTTTTTATTTTCTTTTTTTGTGAATATTTTTTTTTTTTTTTTACATTTTTTTTATAACTGTAATTTTTTAAACTGTAACGGTTCCAGGTTTGGGTCTCTCAAAATGCGATGGCATCTTGGGAGACCATGTGAAAGTGTGTCCTAGTCTGTGCAATGCTGTACCCTACGCTAAAACTCAAATAGTGTATGGTAGCGTTCAAAACATTCACCAATGCAAAGACCAGGATTGCCAGGACAGGAGGGACAATAATACCGGGTGTCACGCCTAAATCCGCGCTTTCTGCAGACACGACATTTTCTTTGGGGGGCTCGTTGGGTAGGGGTACTCTGGAGGACATAAGGAAAATGCCTCTCATGCAGCCGGCTTACTGCATTTGGTTGGGGAAGGTGAGGTGGAGCACCGTCTGGATACAGAAGTGCTCTGACGATCTCTTCCTGGAATTTAAGGAAGGATCCAGTCCGTCCTGAAGCTCTGTATAGCACATGAGCGTTCAGCAAAGCCAATTGAAATAAGTATACAGACACTTTTTTGTACCAGCGTCTGGCCTTACGGGCAATTAGGTACGGCGCCAACAACTGGTCGTTGAGGTCCACCCCTCCCATATTTTGGTTATATTCGTGGACACAGAGGGGTTTCTCCACAACACCAGTCGCCGTAGTAATTTGGACCGTCGTGTCTGCATGAAGGGAGGTAAGAACAAAAACATTCTTATTGTCCCTCCACTTCATAGCGAGCAAATTATTACACTGCAAGCAGGCTCTCTCCCCCAGCCTAAGACGGGAATCTACAAGCCGCTGAGGAAAGCCCCGGTGATTAGGTCGCACGGTGCCACATGCTCCAATTTGATGATCAAAAAGGTGACTAAAAAGTGGCACGCTCGTGTAATAATTGTCCACATATAAATGGTACCCCTTTCCGAATAAGGGTGACACCAAGTCCCACACTATCTTGCCAGCGCTTCCTATGTAGTCAGGGCAGTTTGTCGGCTCCACGTGACTATCTTTGCCCTCGTAAACCATAAAACTACATGTATAGCCTGTGGCCCTGTCACAGAGCTTATACATCTTGACCCCGTATCTGGCACGCTTGCTGGGAAGGTATTGTTTGAATGACAAGCGGCCAGAAAACTTAATCAGGGACTCATCAACGCAGACAACTTGATGGGGAGTAAACAAGTCTGCAAAACGTTGGTTGAAGTGGTTTACAAGGGGCCGATTTTGTAGAGCCGATCGTATTCAGGGTCTCCACGAGGACGACAGAGTTCATTGTCGTTGAAGTGCATGAACCGCAAAATCTGCTTGTATCGTGCCCTGGCCATGGAAGCAGAGAACACAGGCATATTTATGCCCATGTTGAGGGAAAGGCCCAGAAAGAGCTTAAATTTGGAAACCGTAATTGGTTTCCAATCTCTGGCAAGGGAGGACTGGGGATTAGCGGCGATGTGTTGACCAGCGTATAAATTGCTTTGGTCCACAATAGATCTATAGAGATCTTCGGTGAAAAACAGTGAATAAAAATCCAGTGGCGTAAAATCAACTGTTTCCACCTGAATTCCGAGTTGGTCAGTGAATGGGGGCAGTAGGGGTGCTGCAGAAGTGGTGGGTACCCAATTCAGATTGGTGAATGCAACAGGAAGGGCACTATGGGCACGAAGGGCCTGTGTTCGTCTTCTTGGTGGCAGCGGGACACTACTAGTGCTTGCCACCTCACCAGCTTGAACTGCACTTATGGGACTCGCCACGTCACCAAGTGTTACTGCAGTGCAGGATGTATGACCAGGGTGTACTAGGCCGCTGGTGCTTGCCAGTTCACCAGAAGGAATAGCGGCGCTAGTACTTCTCTGCTCCATACGAGGGACCTGCGGTTCTTGCACTTCAAGGACAGAAGAAGAAGATTGGGGTCTGGTATGCCTGACCCTAGCAGGAACCACAACTCCGTCATCAGAGCTATCTGTCATGGAGCCGCTGTCCTCTACAGAATCGTATTCTGAGCCTGAATCTGACAGATGAGTGACTTCCTCTTCACTATCTGTCATGCTCAGAAACGTGTAGGCCTCTTCACTAGTGTACCTTCGATTTGCCATTTTGGGCTCTAAATTTAGGGGTACACTAGTGAGACTCACAGGCAAAAAAGCTCCTGACTGTCAGCGACTGATTCAAAACGCTACCAAAAAACTGTTAGCGATCGCAGGGATCTGGCCTGACTCTGCGAACGCTGCAGTTATGTGTGCTTAGTGTTTTGTAAGTGACAGTTATCGATCGATACTGCACTTAGGTGAGCTGGGCTGGGCCGAGGGGCAAAACGCAGGTGCTAGCAGGTATCTGGGCTGATCCCGCTAACACTGCTTTTTTTTGGGGGACCCTAAACTGCTGGGGAGTATAGATCTGATCGGATCAGATATCGATCCGTTCAGATACTATAGCACTAAGGGAGGTGTATGCTGCGTGCGTGGGTGTTAGCGGTACTGGCGCTAACCTGAAGCTGCCTGGGGCGACGCAGACCTTATCTGATCCTAAAAATGTAACTTATATCACCGCCAGGCAATTAGGGGGTTAAACCTTTATAAGGTAATAAACGGCGGGCGCCCTAAAACTATGATAAACTATAATAAACAAACCAACTAACCAGCGTCACCCGTAACAATTATATGGTGATCACTGGTGAAAGGGTTAACTAGGGGGCAATCAAGGGGTTAAAGGTAGTATATGGGGGTCCCTGTCGCTATAAAACACTGACGGCGAACCTATATACTTACCTCCCTAACTAGCGTCACCTGTGTCACTAATACAGCGATCAGAAAAACGATCGCTTAGTGACACTGGCGATGGGGGGTGATCACGGGGTTAAAACTTTATTAGGGGGGGTTATGGGGGTACCCTAGACCTAAAGGGGGTACCCCAGACATAAAGGGGGCTAACCTAACTGCCCTAACACTTATAACTGTCACAAACTGACACCAATGCAATAATCAGAAAAAAAAAAACTGCTATTGGTGTCAGTGTGACAGGGGGTACAGGGGGGTGATCAGGGGGTGACTGGGGGGTGACAGGGGGGTGACAAGTGTGCCTGCGTGTTCTACTGTTAGTGTAGTGTTGGTGCAAACTTACTTGGATGTCTTCTCTCCTCGGCGCCGGAAAGAAAAGACCGGCTCGAGGAGAGTGACATCACTTCCTCCGCTTCTGTTTACATTCACAGAAGCCGAGGAAGCCCGTCATTGGCCAGGAGCGATCGCGAGGGGGGAGCCACGAATGAGTGGCCTCCCCCTCACCTTTGATCGCCCCTGACCTGAATCTGACCGCTGCAGGCACCGGGGGGGTCCGATCAGACCCCCCACCCGCGGGCAGGCAAGGACGTACCTGTAAGTCCTTTTGCCTGCCCGTGCCATTCTACCGACGTACATCGTCGTGCGGCGGTCGGCAACTGGTTAAAAATCCCATGTTGAGGTATATATTTGTTTCTGGTAGTTCTTTGATCAGGCCATCAATTTGTTTGCCTACTCTCTCTAGGGGGCCTCTTATAGCCGAAACAATTGGCCTCCCCGGGGGGGTTCTCCATATTTTTGTGGATTTTAGGTATTATATGGAGTACTGGGATGTTGAAATCTTCTACTCGTAGGAAGTCATGTTCCTTTTTGGTGATAAGTGAGGCCTCTAAAGCCCAGTGTAGGTGATCATTGATAAGTGCCACCAGGGGACCAAAGGGGTTATGGTCCAGTTTTTTGTATGTTAACTGATCAGACAGCAGACGGTGTACTTCTGCTTCATACATATCCATAGGGTGCAAGACCACATTACCTCCTTTGTCACTAGGTTTGATAATAATTTCATCAGTTTCACGGAGTTCCTTTAAGGCTTTGCGTTCATCTTGCGGTAAATTGTACCCAGTCTATTTATTGTTAATTGCTTTGCACAAATGATAGATATCACGGAGGAACAGATCCCACCTGTGTGGTTAATTTCCACACATGTGGGTTCCCCTTTTCCTTCTTTTTACATATGTCCATATGTCTTTTTAAATAAAGTTTCTTTTTTCATTGATCATATAACGTGGCAGCTTCTCCCTTTTGCTGGCTCTCTCGGGGCTGAGGTGGTCTCTCTTCCCCACCCCCCCTTCCTTTGCTTACAATTATCAGCTTTTATTTATTTATTTGAAACCTTTATCTCAAAGGGAAAACACATGTTGTCCCTAGTTGCCTATAAAGTGTTAGCTAGAGTTTGACTTCAATTTGTTAGCATATCTAAAATTGCTAGTACATCTAAAGCCTGTGTACTGCTGCCTGTTCAACAAAAGCTGGTCTAAAATGTAGCTTCTGTCAAATAGTCTTGCTGAAAAAGCAGCCAATGGCTGCAAGCACTTGGTCAGTGCATTCTGGCAAGGGGGAGTCTCACCTGTCAGAATACAATAGAACAGCAGGAGAGGTCCCCCACATCACACATCGTTGTGTTGATGGAGGGATCTGTCAAGTTTTTTTTATTCAACCCACCGGTGGAACAAAAAGAATGTGCATATCCAGCTTAACACTCCCCACCCCCAAAGATGCCCCCTGTGCTCCTTTATCCAGAGTGGGGGGCAATCTAATACAGGAGGTGTGTTACAGGCCAGATCACCAGGTGATAACAGAGGAAAAAAGCCTAAGAAAAGAAAACGGATGCAGCCACTACATCCAGTGACTGGTAAGCTGCAATACTGTATATTACATTTTTGGTTTTAGGTTTATTACCACTTCAAGGATCCAAAGAGGAAACTTATAGCAGAGCTCCAGCTAAATATAACAAGACAAAAATACAATGACTTAAAAGATATATTAATAAAACCAGCTTTTGCTTCAAGCCAGAGATTTTCACTCCAGTACTTTTCTTAATGACCAGTATCAATCAATCCACTTTCTCTGAGCTCAGGTTGTCCTAGACCCATCCCAGCCTTTGACTTTCCTATCAGCATGCCTCTTGTTAGTACATGAACGTATTTGACTCATTGTGCTGCTACTTCCACTCACACTGTTCATCACTTGTTAACTGGTTCCCTAACCAATGTTCATCCAAACTCATTGTTTCTAGACACGATTTTGCAAACAGCAGGAAACATGATGCTGACATCCTTTCTGTTCTTCTGTGGGGCAAGTAGCCCAAAAGTTCCTCTTACAAAGCATTTTTGCAAGTTAGCACTCTTCTTCTTTGTTGAACACCTAATATACAAAAAAATATTTTTGTCATTCTAGTCTATTTTTTGTTATACATTTAGTGAATTGAAGTATACTGTGTAAACCTTGCAATTTGACCCAATTTATATAGTACAGAATGTCCTGCTTTTGAACTTCTCTCTAGCTTTCTGAGAAATTCACCAGGACTCTGTCAACAAACTCATGTGAAGGGTCTTCCTATTTTTTAGGTGGTTTTAAACAGAAAGGCGGATTGACATTCCTGAGCTTTATTGTATGTTGTCTTTTATTGTGTGGGCATGTTGGGGGGTCTGACAATGCAATCACTATCTGGTAAAAACCAACCATTACTGTCATGAAGTGAGATGAGCTACCAAGAAGTACTTCTATTGTAAGGCTAGAGACAAACTTATCATCCTCTCTTACACTGTATATAGAAGGAAAGGATGTAAGGCTTCTGACACCTTTAGATTAGATGTGTCCTCCTTTCACCAAAATCCTCCTCCTTTGATGTCCTTCCCAATCCCTACTCCTGTAACCTTCCAGTGCAGTGGGTTTTAATATAATTAGGCAGCTCATCAAAAGTGCCTGTCTATGCCCACCCTTTCTGCCCAGCTGCTGCATTCATAGAAGCTGTTACAAAAGCACAAGGGGCAAATCTCACTGAAGGTAAGTAATTGCCCCTTGTGATCATGTTTTATTCATGTTTTTTTGTTTTAGGTAAGCTTAGGCTTTAAGGAAAATCCTTAATGTGAGAGTAAACTCTGAAATGATACAACCAGGTTAACATTCTATAGATGTGAACAAAACCTTTACAATATGGCCCCTCATGAGGTTATATAGTAACAGAGATATAACAGTTCTGCACCCTCATTTATTCTGGAAAAAATAAATAAAGTGGTATTATAACTTGTATAGCATGTAATAGCTGTACTTTAAAATCTCTTCTCTCGTGTAAGATGCTCTTGATGTCATGTACTATTCACCCATTAAGGCCTGAAAATCAATGAATGCTTAAAACAATGCCAAAGACATTTGTCATTATTATAAAGCACAAAAGAAGATAATGCACTTAAAATACCCATGCCAAGACTGCTAGTCAATTAATCCCATTGTTTTGTGAACAAAGACACCATTATGCATTTTAATTAATTTTGACACGAGTGATTTTGTTTTACAAAAAGCAATTGTTCATTTTTGGTCTGTTCTGTCATAATAAGGTCTACTGTGATATGTCTATAATGCTGACATATTATTATATCAGATATTGCTCATAATATGTCATGTATGATGTATGCAAGGCTTAAAATAAAAGAACTAATTGTCACATAATCCTAATTACCATGTTAGTTATGTATCATGGCTAGTTATAAAAGTATGAGTTCCAAAAAAAAAAATGTCCTTTCTTTGTTATGTGCCTCTACTAGCACATATGAAATCAGGTTCGAATATCAAATGGCAAGCTGTTCAGGTAAAACAAACATTTTTTTGCTTTGTTCTAATATGACCACTAGACCTCACGTAATAAGCAAAAAAGAAAAGTTTTTTTTGTTTGAGAGAAATCAATTACATTTCCCTTCCCTACCTCCAACATAACACACAGAAATTAACTACTTCAGCCCCGAAAGATTTTACCCCCTTCCTGACCAGATCACTTTTTACAATTTGGCACTGCGTCGCTTTAACTGACAATTGCGCCTGTCGTTCGATGCTGTACCAAAACAAAATTTGTGTCCTTTTTTCCCCAAAAATAAAGCTTTCTTTTGGTGGCATTTGATCACCTCTACTGTTTTTATTTTTTGCGATATAAACAAAAAAAGCGTCAATTTTGAAAAAAAACAGTATTTTTTTACTTTTTGCTCAAATACATATCTCCAAATTAAAAAAAACTAATTTCTTCATCAGTTTAGGCCAATATATATTCTTCTACATATTTTTGGTAAAAAAAAATCACAATAAGCGTATATTGATTGGTTTGTGCAAAAGTTATAGCGTCTGCAAGCTATGGCAAAGATTTATGGCATTTTTATGGCATATTTATTATTTTATTTTTTTTACTAGTAATGGCATTGATCTGCGATTTTTTGACACTTTTTTGGGACCATTGGCATTTATACAGTGATCAGTGCTATAATAATGCATTTATTACTGTGTAAAGGTCACTGGCAGGGAAGGGATTAACACTAGGGAGCAATCGAGGGGTTAATTATGTGTTCCCTCAGTGTGTTCTAACTGTATAGGGATAGGATTGACTAGGAGAGTTTTTCCTACTTAGTAGTAAAAAAAAGATATGGCTCCTCTCCTCTGACAGCACAGGGATTTGCATGCGTCCCCCGCCATGCAGCGCGCGCCCTCTGGTGGCCAAAAAAGGGAAGGATGTACCCGTATGGGATTTCGCCCAGGGAAGCCATTCTACTGCAGTATATCTGCGTGACATTGTCGGGAACTTGTTAAAAGGTTTGCAATAACTTATTTTTCTCAAAATGTTGTTTGCCATGCTTTCAGACCTCTTGCTTCAATACTCTGAGCCAGTAACTCAGAGCAGTAATATGCTGCAGTGAAGGTAGGAGCGTGATACTCACTCACGCTCCTATATTTACCACTGCTGCTTGGCCACTCTCAGCAGTGCTCCCATTCCTTTTGCGGGGGCAATGAGGACAACACTCACTCCATGCCAATTTACCAGAAGTGGCAGGCCCATGCAAGGTGTCCTCATTGTTGACAGTGGATTGCTTTGTCTCGCTAGCCTTCCTCCTCAGGCAGACTGGCCATCAGCCATACATTCCTGCTACTGGCTCCCCTGCTCTGATTGGCTGCACTTCACTGGTGGCTGATTTCAAAGGGATTGTTACCCTAAAGAAAAAAAAAATGTATCTGAAATACTCTTTTGAATTACCACTTGAACTACACCTCAGATTGTTTATTGGGTTACGCTTGCTCTCTACCTGCCTGACCTCTGAACTGTCCACTGTTTAATGCTTGCTCACTGCTTGACCTGACCTTAGACTGTCCTAGGATTCCACTACCAGCCTCTATTTTGTGCTTGACCAGCTTGTAGACTACGGATACCCTTCCTTGTCATTTTCATTCAGTCTTCTGCCATCTGACCAGGAACTATAGAATCATATTCTAATGCCTGGGGCAGCCAAGTTCTGGTAGGCCTTATTGCCTTGAGGGAATAGGGGCTGCAAAAGCCAGAAGAAGCACCCATCAACTATAGTTTGGGACCTATGCATTGGGTTGTTCATCACACTTATTCTTGAGTCAATTGAGTCCCCTACCCAACACATCAGGTCCAACACCACACTCAATACTCTTCTCCTTCTGCCCAGTTACGACCAATGAAGTTGATAAACTCCTCTCCATGGCCCACCTCACCACCTGTTCCCTGGACCCTGTCCCCTCACAATTACTGCGACCACCTTCCCACTCTATCCTAAACTCCCTAACCCACATCTTCAACCTCTTCCTCTCCTCCGGCACCTTTCCTTTCTCGCTGAAACATGCACTGGTTACCCCCATACTTAAAAAACCCTCACTAGACCCCACCTGTTTGAATAACTTAAGACCCATCTCCCTGCTCCCATTTGCCTCCAAGCTTATCGAACACGTTGTCCATGATCGAATGAGTCGCTACCTCGCGGTCTACAACCTCCTCGACCCCCTACAGTCTGGCTTCCATCCACAACTTTCCACTGAAATTGCCCCACTAAAACTCACTAATGACCTACTAACTGCTAAAGCCAAGGGCCTTTACTCCATACTCTTAGACCTCTCTGCTGCCTTCGACACAGTTGACCACCTGCTCCTCCTCAGCAAACTACACTCCCTTGGCCTCTGGGATTCTGCTTTATCCTGGTTCTCCTCCTACCTATCTCCTATCTATCTCAGCACACTTTCACTGTCACTTACAACTCCATCTCCTCCGCTCCTCTTCCTCTCTTTGTTGGGGTACCCCAAGTCTCTGTCCTTGGGCCCCTCCTATTCTCACTCTATACCTCTTCCCTGGGCCAGTTGATAACCTGCCATGGCTTCCAATTCCAACCCTACGCCAATGACACCCAAATCTATCTCTCCACTCCTCAACTCACCCTCCTTGATCTCCTCACGGATCTCAAACTTACTGAATGACATATCAGTATAGATGTCACACCACTTTCTCAAACTCAATCTTTCTTGTTATATTTCCTCCTTCCCAGTCCCCCCCCATGACTTTACCATTAAGATCAACAGCACAACCATTGGTTCCTCCAAACATGCCAGGGTGCTAGGTGTAATCCTGACCTCTCCTTCAGCCCCCACATCCAATCACTGGCTAAATACTACCACCTTAACCTCCGCAATATCTCCAGAATTCGACCCTTCATGACTAATGACACCACAAAGCAACTTATTCACTCCTTGATTATTTCCCACCTTGACTACTGCAACTCTCTCCTTAATAGCCTACCCTTATGCAGGCTATCCCCCTTTAGTCTATTATAAATGCTTCTGCTAGACATATACACCTCACTAACCAATCCATGACTGCTGCCCCTCTCTGCCAATTCCTTCACTGGCTTCCCTTACCCCACTGTATAAAAGTCAAAATGCTAACCACAGCATTCAAGGCCCTCCACAACATTGCCCCCTGCTACCTCACCAACCTCTTCTGCAGATATCGCCCTAATTGTCCCCTCCACTCCCCCCAGGACCTCCTGCTCTCTAGCTTCCTTGTTACCTCCTCTCCTGCTTGCCTTCAGGACTTTTCCAGAGCCTCACCCATCCTCTGGAACTCCCTGCCCCGGTATATCTGATCAGCCCCTAACCTATCAACCTTTAGGAGATCCCTGAAAACTCACTTATTCAGGGAAGCCTGTCTCACACCCACCTAAAAACTGTCCCCGAGCCACCCCCATCAAATCATTCCCTGCATCTATTACCTTTTGTACCACCACCCCCTCCCTTTAGAAATAAGCTCTATGAGCAGGGCCCTCCTGTTCCTTGTGTATTGAACTGTACTGTAATTGTGCTGTCCCCCCTCTACATTGTAAAGCGCTGCCTAAAGTGTTGGCACTATATAAATCATGTATAATAATAATAATAATAATAATAATAATAATAATAATAATAGTAATAATAATAATAGAAGGTACTAAAGACAATGGATCATATAGCAGACAATCAATGGTATTTTCACAAGGAAGTAAGCATGTTTTTCTCTGATGACAGGTTTACTGTAAGCCGGATATACATAAAGCAATTATTATTAAGTAAAAATTATGTCTGTTTAGCAAGGAACAGCAAAGATTTTAGATAGTCATATAGTGGTGACATGTTCGGGGAATATAATCACCACATAACCCTTTTACTGTCTCCTGGAGATTCCAAATTCCAATTGTATGGGTTTTTAAGCCCCAGATACATACACACACACACACAGACACACACGGTTATGTCTTTATTCCCCTTGTGACTATTGCTTTGCTGAGATGGCAGCCAGGTGAATCTCCTGGATCAGCTATAGATAAATCATTAAGTAATAGTGTAGCCCTCTGAGATCTCAGTGATGCTTCTCCATGTGATATAGTGAGAAAAAATGTCCCAAAGGGCTGTTTGTAGTAAGTAACAGTGATCCACATAAAAAAAAAATACATCATTTTCCATCCTTTGTATATAGAAGTGTGTGTGTGTTTCTGCATGTTTTCATACATTTTGTATATATACACAACTACATGTGTTACACAAAATCACCAAGAACTATTAAAAAAATGAGGTAAATGATCTCTAGAAGTACCTTAGGAAAAAAACTTACTCAAAGGATCAATCTACCAATTTGCAGTCAACATGGTACCACATGTGTTGAATCATGTGGAAAAGTTAAATAAAATGTGTACACAGTCTCCTTAAACACAGGAATACATATGTTTTACAAAGTACCGGCTATATGTTGGGCATATGCACATTTGATGCACATTTCATTAAATGCTTTCAAATTAAGGTTAAAGTGGTTCTAAAGGAAGAAGGTTTTTTTTCTTTACCTTCCCCAAGCCCCCCTAAATACTTACCTAAGCCTAATCTCAATCCAGCCATGTACACAAGAGCAATGGTTTTCCTGGCTCTCTGCCTCCTCATTGGATCAGAGACAGCAGCGGGAGCCAATGGAGCTGGGGGTGGGGCTGAGCCACTCTCTGTGTGTCTTATGGACACACAAAGCAGAGCTCAGGAGCAAGCATGCATGAGTGACCTCATAGCATTCAGTTTTCTTTGGAGGCACTCGTGGGGGGGAGGAGCCAGTGGCACCAGCGGGAAACTCGTGAGGAGGAGGGTTAGAGCTTCTCTGTGCAAAGCCTTTGCAAAGAACAGGTGAGTATAACATATTTATCATTATTTTAAAGAAAATATATCTGCTATCTCATACTTCACTGGTTGTAGGACTGTTTCAAGTGAGTGACTTATGAAGTTGGGATGACAGCCCTCTGGAGTTGTCTGGCTCTGATCTGCACATTTAAGAATAATTTAGGCAGTGGTAGCACCTGTATTTCAATGTTTACAGATTCACTTTAAGGGATAATTACACAATCTTGTCAAAGGAGAAAGAATGTCTAGCCACCTTAAAACTGTAAACTTGAGGCTGAATTCACACTTTGCTTGAACAAATGCGTCCATTTTTAATGTGTGTTATTGCATGTGCTTTTTATGCATTTACACACATTTTTAGAAAAGATAATATCAGTAAGCTGCTAATAAGGCATAATTTATTAAATGCAGTACAATGTACTACGTGTGTGTTTCCTATCATTTCTATATGTCTTTAAACAAACCACGATGCAGTGAAATTCCTGAAGGCTGCATTTCTTCATAACGCACTGTACTGCAGTGCAGAGATATAAACAGGCCTGATTGATTGGTATGACAATTCTAGGTCCGCCGCGGTTTCCCTGCAGTAGCTGACTGCATTTTACTGCTGGGAGCCACTTAGATGTGAACACAACCTTAGTGTTCATGAAAAAAAAAATCTGGCTGCCAAACTTACACTGACAAATAGTAGTACCCCATATTGATTGTACACAAGGTTTTAGTGTGAAGGCATATGGCATAAATCATCCACAGTGTGGATTAAACTAAATACTTGGGTGCATTTATATAGCCTGACAAAAGCTTATTCTGTTTCAGTATGTTTGATCTTGTTTTAGGAGCCTATACAAAAAACAGTGGCTCATTTGTCACTCCTAGTATGAGTAAGGAGGGGGTTATGCCAGAGAGGACCTAAGTTACCCCCAACTAGAGTATCATAAATCACCTCTAACAGCTTAATACTTTAAAATGCTACAGTGTCTGTTGACACCACTGTAGAATTTTTTATCTATCTATCTATCTATCTATCTATCTATCTATCTATCTATCTATCTATCTATCTATCTATCTATCTATCTATCTATCTATCTATCTATCTATCTATCTATCGATCTATTATAATCATTAATCACATAACTCTTTGGATAGCAAGAGCACTATGCAGTTAGAACAGTTCAACAATAATTATATTCACTTTGAAGTAAACTCAAGCTAACATTTAAAAATAATTTTGTCAACAAACCAAATATATGCATTTAGTAATTTGAATTCCTAATATTTAATCTCAGGAAATGGATTACCTGGCTTTTTGTCCACTTCACTATTCAGTCCTTGCCTGGCATTCCATTTTAATAGTATTATCTTTTAGCATAGTTTATTAATATGTCTGATACACTGCATGTGTCATGTTAATGTGAGACCTGGGTTATAATGATTTGCATAATTGTACTGCACAAGCTGGATCCTATCCTGGCATGGTTAAAGGTGAAATGATATTACTTGCGGATTATCTCTTTTATGTTTTAAAACAACTAACAAAGTAGATGGCTATGTATGTATACTTGTTAGATGCATTATATTATCATTAAATGTGGATATATTATATTTTTGAAGCTAGAAATGTTTTCAGTCAACTAGTTCAAAAATGTGCTTGTAAACCTATTCTAATGCCAAGAATAACATACACTAGCCTGCTGGTTATGTTAGTCATGTTCAGGATCCTATTTTTTGTTAGGCATGTGCAGGCACTGTCCTAAAGAATGTTTGATCCATGAAATAGTAGAAAATAAAGTAATCTGCAACCACCAACACCCTTTTCTAGTCTATTTAAACCTTATACAGATATAGAAAGACTTCAACTTTTATCCTCTCCCCTCCCACAATCACCCTTGATCCTCCTTTTCTTTTACTAAGTGAGCACTGGTCATTGGTTGCACTCCCAAACATGGATGCAATCCCTCCTCCCCTTTTCTGAGCAGCAACAAATGTTTCTCCCCTAATAGAGGTCCATGCCACAAAGTTAATTTTTACCCTGTTCTAGGAAAAGCACTCACTGAGATGCAAGCATCTCAAAAAGTACTGTAGGAGCCCACAGTTACAGACACTGCCTGCGTAGTGACTTTACAAGGATTGCCTCAGTGATCACATGACTGTCAAAGCATAATCTCATAAAATGTCTCTTGGCTGCATGGAGGAACATAATGAAAAAGAACTGCTTATTTACAGTAGGTCAGTGTAGGTCACAGTGTAATGTTGTCACAGCCAAAATGGGGATTGCTGAGAGGAGCCCCAGTGTGATGCAGTCCCTTTCTAATGCACAGCACAATATTTTGAATAGCCAAAATTGCTTTTAAAACAAATTGTTGTTGTTCTAAATGTATCTGGTACAGGGGCAGCTGGTGCTCACTATTTGGGGGTGGAGGCAAACAAACCTCCCCCCTTACTCGCACTGTCGCCGGAGACGGGCGGGAAGGTGGCCTTATCCTATGAGATGCCGGGCTAATGAGGGGAATGAGGGGAAGGGCTCCAGCCAAGGGAAGAGCTGTTGCTTCTCCTTCCGGTCAAACAGGAAATGGGTCCTAAAACCTGATTGGCCAGGAGTCCTAAGGAGTCCTAAGACTCCCTGGCCAATCCAGTTTCAGGACCCTCTTCCTGATTGGCCAGGAAGAGAATCAGGAAGAAAATAGTGAATATTAATTCGCTATTGTCACACAACTGGGTGGGCTCAGGACGCAGTGCTCTGCGCCTCGAGCCCACCCTTTTTTGAAGCCAAGTAAATCCTCAGGCTCTAATCATGTGCTTCCCCAAAGAAAAAAAAATTACATCTATGTGTCCAGCACCCTGAATGGAGATTAAGGGGTTGGACGCATGGGCTAGGGGGCGGAACCGCTGCGCTCCGCATTATGGGCCACCACTGATCTGGTATGTTTTATATGATGGTAATTTTCATGTTTCAAACTATCTAGACATTGAAAGAGCCTTCACAAATATGCTCTTGAGCACTATATGAAGCATGTGTTTTAATGCCCAACTCCAGCTAAAACATTTTGTTTAATTTTGTATGAAGCAGGAAAAGCCTAGAGCCTTTTAGAAGAGGAAGTGAAAATAAATTTGTCCAGTGAAAAGAAATATAAGTTACTGCCTTTCTAACTTGTTTAAAAGACTGCCTCACTCCCATTAATTTTAATAAGACCTAATCTGTGTCATAGATGAGCGGTAAAGCAGATTTACTATTTGTGGTTTTATTAGCATGTGTGGCCTTTCCTTCCTTTCTACAGCATGCTTTTCAAATGCCCAAAAAAAGGATCTGATGTTTTTGAAGAAGGCTGTCAGGATCTATACTGGTAAATTTTTAAATAAGTACAGAATTCAAGACAGAATGGTCATTTTAAGGGTATTACATCTCCCAAACCACGTTAGTGTGAGCAAACGCCATTGTTTAAGGTCCTGTTTAATCCAATTCAGCAGGGGGCAAAGTTTAACGCTTATGCCGTGTACACATGAGCGGACTTTCCGGCAGAAAAGGTCAGATGGAACGAATCTGTCGGACATCCCGATCGTGTGTGGGCTTCATTGGACCTTTTCTGTCGAAAAATCCGACGGACCTTAGAAATAGAACATGTTTCAAATCTTTCCAATGGACTCGATCCCTATCAAAAAAAAGTCTGTCTGTATGCTAGTCCGACGGACCAAAAACGACGCAAGGGCAGCTATTGGCTACTAGCTATTGAACTTCCTTTTCTAGTCCGGTCGTATGTCATCATGTTCAAAACGATCGGACTTTGGTGGGATCGTGTGTAGGCAAGTCAGTTTCGTCAGATAGATCTTTCCCCCTCTTTATGAATGACAGATATATAAGCCCTTAGTGAATCTAGATCCCTATCAGAGTAAAGAATTATATGCTGCCAAGAGGTGTGGAGCAAGTTGGGGAGGAACGTTTTGTAATATGCCAAGATAAAGCCATCTGGGCCAGGGGCTTTTCTAGGTTTGGGTTGTTCAATAGCTTTCCCTAGTTCCTCCTCCCCAAGAGGGGTTTTCTGTACATCCTTACCCTCCAAATTTGGCAACAGGCATGCAGGAGGCATAAATATAAGAAAATGCATCCTGTATCTTGTTCTGGGTATATGACGAGTTTAGATCCAGATGTCGATTATATAGGGCCCTATAGAAATCCCTGAATTATGCAGCCATTTCTCAGGAAGTGATCAATCTGCTAGTCAGCTTGGATGTCTAGTGCTGGATGTATGATTTAGTATGGGGTGCCCTAAGAGCTCTAGTCAGAAGAGTACATGGTTTATTTATACAGAGTTCGTTTTCTCAATGCTAGTCTTTGTTTTGTTTTCTGGAACAGCATTATGTTCAGATCCTCTGTGGCTTTAGTCAGCTCAGTGAGGATGATAGAGCCATCGACTGCTTGTGGGCTGATTCCAGTGTGCACACTTTGCATGAGTACGTTTTTTTTAATGCATCCTGGTCTTTTTCAGCCTAGCTCCTATCTTAATTAGGCTGGGTTCACACTATTGCGAATAGGATCCAATTTGCATAGCAGGAGATTGTTGTGAGATTGTTCACATCGGCTCCGGAGCCAGGAACCCTGTTCGTCTTTTGGTCTGTTTCAGGTCCGAATTCCAAAAAAAAATTCTGAAAAGATTTGGGCTGAAATCGGACGTGAAACAGCGAATGGATGCCCTGCTGTGAGCCACTCCATGCTCTAGTTTGAACCCAGCCTAAGAGTGCCACAAAGCATACACGTATGAGTAAGGAAGGAATTCTCAACCAATTCCCTGTTTGTAGTGAAAAACTCTTTAATGTCTTTCCCAATTTCTGCTCTGATTTAGATGTCCTAAACAATAACTTGTTGAGTCTCCAAGTGGGGGGACTGGGAAGGACCGAATCAGTGTCAATTAGGAGATGAAAGGGTGCATGGTTCGAAAGGGAAGCAATGTCTATGCCCAACAAAATTACCCTGGGAAGTTCCTTATGATGCATCAAAAAGTAGTCCAGCTTCACTTTTGGTGAGTAGGAGAGTTAATTGTATAGTCCCTAGCACAGGGATGGGTCAGTCGCCAGAGGTCTACTAAGTTCAGAAGCTAAAGCTCTGTCTTTTAAAGTTTTAGCTAGGAGAAGGAAAGATAAGAAGAGCCTATAGATATGCCCAAAGTGGGCTCAGTTGCAAAACTAAAATCGCTGCCTACCAGTGGTTCCTGAAATTCCAAGAGTAACAGGATATCATATCACAAAACCTGAAGGTTTGGGTGATCATATTGGAGTGGATCTTAAACTTCACAAATATGAAGTGGAGCTGGTCACCCATCTTTAAATCCATAAAGAGCCATGGGAAAGATTTATAAATCAATACACTCACCTACTTGGTCTTAGGGATGGGCAATGGCACACAGTAAGGTAATTGCTATTGGCAAGTTTTGGCATTTTATCTAGTCTAAAATGTGTTTCCTGAAAAAATACGATTTGTGAACATGATCTTTTCAGATTGGAGAGAAGTCTAGAATGTTTTTCTTGAAGGTTTAAACCTCTAACATTTAGTGAGGTAAATTGAAGTAAGCTTATCTTGTGGCTGAGAGATTACAGAGCAAAGTGAGACTAGAGATCTCCCCAGGGAGTCCCTGGGGAGTTCTGGAGGTGCCACCTAAAAAAAACAACCTATATGGGGAAGGAAGCAAAACAGGGAGGAGATGCTCCCACAGCTTATAGATGACAGAAGGGCCCCCACCCAAGCACTTTCTGAAATAAAGGCGGGATTTGGATTTCCTGAGACGCTAACATATAAGGTTCCCTACCCACTTTGTGCTCAGCCACTGTAGTGTCAGTGGCCACTTGATTGTTTTGCAGGGCTTCACCTTACCCAGGAAAGGTTATTACAGTATAGGAGGTAAGACATTTTAACTAGGAAGCATATGTACTGATAGTCAGGAGGTAACACCCTGGACCATGTGACAGGCAGAATTCTGTGATTTTAAAGGAGTTCCTGTGGGAAGGAGGAGGAGAAGGTGGAAAAGAGCACATTAGCAGGCCAAAAATGAATGGCTGCTAAGTACCCATTGGTTGAAGATCCAGGAACTTTCTGCTAAATCATATGGGGGGTTCAGTGCAAAGAATCTGTCCAAAATAAATGGCTAATATGTGCCCTTGAGTAGGAGGAGGAGGAGGAAAAGGCCACCTTGGTAGCACTCTGAATGAAAGTATTTTGCTATGCTCAATTGAGGAAGAGTGCATGCTCTTTGCTGCCAGCTTGTCTCATTCAGGTGCTGCTCACAATGCACTCTTTGGTGCATAGTCATGTGTTGTCTCATGCAATGGCTAGTACTTTTACCATGGCTGATGGGGTGCAGGCAGAGGCTTCAGTCCACAGTGGTGCTGTAAGAAACAGATACATTATAAAGGCCTACATTGGCATTGTCTTATTATTTGCCACATATTCAAATGTCCATGTACTGACCTGACAATACTCAGTTTTTGGTTTTGAAGTGTTTTGTGCACTATGTTTTTAGATTATATTAACCTTTAAGGTAATGCACAAGGGTATTAAAGGGTAGTAAAAAAAAAAAACTCACAAGCTACAATTATTAAACTTTTGTGCCACTGATCAATTTGTGCAAAGTTTAGGGATTTATTTATTTTAGTTTAGTTTTTTGTTACTTTTTGTAGCTTTAAATTTGTTGAGGCTGCTACTTACGGCCATTCATTTAGGTCTAATAAAAATGTATGTGTCTCATCCAAAACTACCTAAAAAGCCCTTATTGCATTAAAGTAAAAGACCTTAACCCTTTAGAACCACTTTAAAATGTAAGTTCCCCTTATGTAAAAATAAAAGCTAAAGAAATACAAAGCTGTTTTTATGATGTTTATATACAACAGAGAACCTGCATAGAGTTTAAATATGTAACACAGGCATTAATTATCCTGAAATAAAAATACAAACCCCTGTGTCAGGGGAAGTATACAACTCTAGACATTTGTTGAAAACTAATTTTCTCAAGCAGGAGAAGATATTAGAATTTAATGGAGTAGTAATTTAGCTTTCTTTAAATTTAAAGCATGCATCATTTGAAAAGTCCATGCACGATTAGAACAATCCATCCTTCAACCACATTTGATCTGTGTATCAAATATTGATGAAAGGTCTATTAATCAAAGGCTAGCATAATGATTGCAAAAATCTGAGCTATATTTTAAAATGCAATTTTTGTTGTAATATTTTTATGAACAGTTAAATACTAAGCTACACAATGCCAATTTACTTTGCTGCATGTTCTGCGGTATATCATTTAAAGCTGCCATGCCTAACTCTGATGTCTAATTTAAATAGACTATCAACACATAAATTCTGAAGTGTCATACATTAAAGGGAGTCCCAGTGGCAACAAAGAGCTTCACCTCTGATGTTGAAGTGGATGTAAACCCTCACATATACCCAGTGAAGTAAACAGCCGCAGATGATACACAGGGATGAAACAAATCTCCCTACATAAGTTTTACATGTATATCTGCTGTCTTCAGCTTTATATACTGTTTAGAAAGTTCAGATCCTGTTATGAAATTTTTTTTCTTCCTGTTCAACACTGCAGTGAAGTCTAAGCATACAGCCAGGGCAGCTGATTGGAGGAAAGGCACGCATCCCTTCTCCTCATAGGTAGAGACTTTCAGAGCTGATCGCTGAATAGCTCAGGGCTCAGTTAATCTATTTATAGCATCCTCTCCAACACAAAACTCAGGCTGCTTTTATCATATATGACAGACTTGTCAGTAGTTATCAGGCTGATAACAGAAGAACAGAGCAGGATACAGCTACAGGACATTGTGCTTTGAAGAGAGATAACAAAACACAGCAAATATATGTGCCCAGCTCAAATTTCATGAATTGGGTTTACATCCACTTGAATGCAGGCAGTTGTGCTGCTCTTTCTACAAAGTTGGAATGGGGGGAGATTTATTTTTGCTAATTTCAGTCAAAGAAACTTTGATGGCTGCTGATTGGCCAAAGCATGCACCTGACCTGCATGCTTTGGCAAATCACAGCATGATCTGCTGTGAGAGCCATGATTGGCCAAAGGCAGGGTGCCTTTGGCCACTCATGGCTCAGGAGGCTAAATCTTCTTACACGGCAGCCATATGTAGTGTGATAAAGTGGAGATTGAGAGTTTGAGCTAGATTGGGCAGGTTATTTAGTGGCATTCAGGAAGTTTTATATATATATATCTATATATATATAGATATATATCTATATATATATAGATATATATCTATATATATATATATCTATATATATATACAGTGGGGACAGAAAGTATTCAGACCCCCTTAAATTTTTCACTCTTTGTTATATTGCAGCCATTTGCTAAAATCATTTAAAGCGGAGTTCCACACAAAAATGGAACTTCCGCTTTTCGGAACCCCCCCTCCGGTGTCACATTTGGCACCTTTCGGGGGGAGGGGAGTGCAGATACCTGTCTAAGACTGTCTAAGTTACGATGCGCAGCGCGACTCACGCATGCGCAGTAGGGAACCGGGAAGTGAAGCCGCAACGCTTCACTTCCTGATTCCCTCACCCAGGATGGCGGCGGCAGCTGCCGAGAACCGAGCGGGTTCTCGGCGTCGCCTGCCGACATCGCTGGACCCTGGGACAGGTAAGTGGCCATTTATTAAAAGTTAGCAGCTGCAGTATTTGTAGCTGCTGGCTTTTAATATTTTTTTTTTAAGTGGACCCCCGCTTTAAGTTCATTTTTTTCCTCATTAATATACACACAGCACCCCATATTGACAGAAAAACACAGAATTGTTGACATTTTTGTAAATTTATTAAAAAAGAAAAACTGAAATATCACATGGTTCTAAGTATTCAGACCCTTTGCTGTGACACTCATATATTTAACTCAGGTGCTGTCCATTTCTTCTGATCATCCTTGAGATGGTTCTACACCTTCATTTGATTCCAGCTGTGTTTGATTATACTGATTGGACTTGATTAGGAAAGCCACGCACCTGTCTATATTAGACCTTACAGCTCACAGTGCATGTCAGAGCAAATGAGAATCATGAGGTCAAAGGAACTGCCTGAAGAGTTCAGAGACATAATTGTGGCAAGGCACAGATCTGACCAAGGATACAAAAAAAATCTGTGGCACGTAAGGTGCCTAAGAGCACAGTGGCCTCCATAATCCTTAAATGGAAGACATTTGGGATGACCAGAACCCTTCCTAGAGCTGGCCGTCCAGCCAAACTGAGCTATCGGGGGAGAAGAGCTTTGGTGAGAGAGGTAAAGAAGAACCCAAAGATCACTGTGGCTGAGCACCAGAGATGCAGTAGGGAGATGGGAGAAAGCTGTAGAAAGTCAACCATCACTGCAGCCCTCCACCAGTCTGGGCTTTATGGCAGAGTGGCCTGATGGAAGCCTCTCCTCAGTGCAAGACACATGAAAGCCCGCATGGAGTTTGCTAAAAAACACCTGAAGGACTTCAAGATGGTGAGAAATAAGATTATTTGTTCTGATGAGACCAAGATAGAACTTTTTGGCCTCAATTCTAAGCGGTATGTGTGGAGAATACCAGGCACTGCTCATCACCTGTCCAATACAGTCCTAACAGTGAAGCATGGTGGTGGCAACATCATGCTGTTTTTCAGCTGCAGGGACAGGACGACTGGTTGCAATTGAGGGAAAGATGAATGCGGCCAAGTACAAGTATATCCTGGACAAAAACCTTCTCCAGAGTGCTCAGGACCTCAGACTGGGCTGAAGGTTTACCTTCCAACAAGACAATGACCCTATGCACACAGCTAAAATAACAAAGGAGTGGCTTCACAACAACTCTGTGACTGTTCTTGAATGGCCCAGCTAGAGCCCTGACTTAAACCCAATTGAGCATCTCTGGAGAGACCTAAAAATGGCTGTCCACCAACGTTTACCATCCAACCTGACAGAACTGGAGAGGATCTGCAAGGAGGAATGGCAGAGGATCCCCAAATCCAGGTGTGAAAAACTTGTTGCATCTTTCCAAAAAAGACTTATGGCTGTATTAGATCAAAAGGGTGCTTCTACTAAATACTGAGCAAAGGGTCTGAATACTTAGGACCATGTGAAATTTCAGTTTTTCTTTTTTAAAGCGGAAGTAAACCCATCCATAAAACGGGATCATTTCAGGCTCGTGCCGGAAATGTAACACTCCCATTGGTTGTGCTCTAAACCAAACTGTGAGACCATCCAATGGCTTTTGTCATAACTGATCACATGTGCAGCATCATGGCAGTTGTAGATTAAACAGAGGCAAAGATGGCAGCTTCCTTGGCTGAAAGCGATAGGGGGGTTTACTTACACTTTAATAAATCTGCAAAATGTCAACAATTCTGTGTTTTTCTGTCAATATGGGTTGCTGTGTGTACATTAATGAGGAAAAAAATTAACTTAAATGATTTTAGCAAATGGCTGCAATATAACAAAGAGTAAAAAAATGTAAGGGGTTCTGAATACTTTCCGTCCCCACTATATATATATATACTTTGCTACACTGTAAAGTAGTGAGTGTACAGCTTGTATAACAGTGTAAATTTGTTGTCCCCTCATAATAACTCAACACACAGCTATTAATGTCTAAACCACTGGCAACAAAAGTGAAAATGTCCAAATTGGGCCCAATTAGGCATTTTCCCTCATTGGTGTCATGTGATTTGTTAGTGTTACAAGGTCTCAGGTGTGAATGGGGAGTCTCAGGTGTGAATGGGGAGCAGGTGTGTTAAATTTGGTGTTATCGCTCTCACTCTGTCATACTGGTCACTGGAAGTTCAACATGGCACCTCATGGCAAAGAACTTTCTGAGGATCTGAAAAAAAGGATTGTTGCTCTACATAAAGATGGCCTAGGCTATAAGAAGATTTCCAAGACCCTGAAACTGAGCTGCAGCACAGTGGCCAAGACCATACAGTGGTTAAACAGGACAGGTGCCACTCAGGACAGGCCTCGCCATGGTCGACCAAAGAAGTTGAGTGCATGTGTTCAGCATCATATCCAGAAGTTGTCTTTGGGAAATAGACATATCTGAAATATGTATTGCCTGCACACTAGTGGCATGATTTTAATGCAAAAAAAAACAATTGTTTAGTCCCTTTAACCTTTAAGCCCGGAAGAATTGGCTGCTCAATGACCAGGTCATTTTTTGCGATACGACACTGTGTCGCTTTAACTGACATTTTCGCGGTTGCACAACGCTGTACCCAAACAAAATTGACATCCTTTTTTCCCACAAGCAGCCTCCCAATGTTGAGGGCATGTGGCCTGGTATGGTTCAGGAGGGGGGTGCTCTCTCATCCCCCACTCTTTTCCTATGGCCTGCCAGGTTGCGTGCTCGGATAAGGGTCTGGTATGGATTTTGAGGGGGACCCCCACACCATTTAAAAAAAAAAATTTGGTTCGGGATTCCCCTGTGGGGAAATTCCATGCCGTTTTTATCAATGAACTTTTATGTGTATTGCCGGACCGACAATTCATTTTTCATATTGTTTCACTTTAAGCATTATTAAAAATCACTGCTCCCGAAAAAAACGTCTGTTTTTAAAGTTTCTTTTTGCATTGATACATGTCCCCTGGGGCAGGACCCAGGTCCCCAAACACTTTTTATGACAATAACTTGCATATAAGCCTTTAAAATGAGCACTTTTGATTATTCATGTTCGTGTCCCATAGACTTTAAAGGTGTTTGCGCGTTCGAACAAATTTTTTGCCTGTTCGCATGTTCTTGATGCGAACCGGGTGTTCGGCTCATCCCTACATCAGAGCAGAGCTGAAGCTGGGGCAGACTGAGTTAGTAGACGTTGAAAGAAGGTAAAAGTTTGCTACCTGTGCTAAAAGCAAAACACTCAGTAAAATGTTGGTAGCAACGTCTGAAAGCTGCAAATTTAAATGCCTATTCTAGGAATGTGGCACATGTGTATATAAAATGCTGAGGTATCTTCCTGTAGCTCTGAACTAAAGAACCTGTTTAGATGAGCAGCAAAATGTCTTGAACATTTCAGAAAAAAATCACTTTAATGTGACTAAATACCACTACCCATGCAACTGGTGGCCCGGCCTCCCTAAGCAATAGTATATGCAGTCTTTTTAGAGAAACAACACCCAAACTACACATACATCAAAGGCATGTATGTATGTATGTATCTCTTGTATCTTCATATCTCATTAATAAACCCAGCATACACAACAGAGGATCTATTTCATACATCAAAAACCCATACAGAGGATATGTTAAATAGTGTATTAGTTAATTCTTATATTTAGACAACAAAACAGTTTTTATGCTCTAGGTAACAAAATATGTCTTGAAAACTTTGTTGGGATTCAGGTTTGCTTTTTATCTCACTTTTTCTGTAACAAAAAATACTTGACTCAAAAAATAAGTGTGTTCGATTGATTTATTTATGAACATATTTCGTATGACAGTGGAATTAACAAGGTTTTTTAAAAAAAAATGTAATGTTTTTTTCCAACATGGGAACTTTGAATATCTGTCCCTAAAATAAAATGAAGGTTACAGGAGAAAAACTAGCATTAAAAAAAATAAAGCACATAATTGGTAAAATGTGTTATGTTAAAGGAACAAGAAAGATTAGACTGAGAGGATAAAATAACTCTGTTCTTTTCCTGGTGTATAAAATGCCTTGCATGTTAAGGAACCACATTCAGAACCACTGACAGCTCACTTCTAGTTCATTTGAGACCAATGGCCATAATTCCTGCTCATATCCCAATTCCCTAATCTAATCTAACTCTGTGGGGTTTATGGGGGTTTATTTAAGTTACTTAAGCTACAATATAATTGTCACGTGTGTCTGTACTGCTTTATACCATCTGGGTATAAAAGGGTAAATACCAAAACATTTTAATTCAATTACATTAGTAAGATAAAGGAGCTTCAGAGCAGTCTAAAGCTGAAATTTGGCCAGCTATGTAGTTAAAGTGGAGGTCCACCCTGAAAAAAAAAATTGCACAACAAAATACCTAAAAAAAATGGAGGAAAAGAAAAAAAATTTTTTTTTTTTTACTTACGTGAAATAGCTGTTGCTAGGCAGTCTTCCTAATCTGCCTCTTCCTATGCTGTGGTGATGTTGTCTCTTCTCCTCTCCATGTTGTCTTCTGGGCGATGGGGCACAGTGTGTTATGGGAACTGTGTGTGTCCCACAACACTTCGCGTCCCATTCACAAAGCGCTGCGTGACTCGCGCATGTGCAGTAGGAAATGGGCAGTGAAGCCGTAAGGCTCCACTGCCTGTTTCCCATAGTTAGGATGGCAGTGCCGGGACCCGATAGCTGAGGGACAGGTCAGCCTCGGGCGGCCAACATCGCGGGCACCCAGGACAGATAAGTACTTATTTAAAGTCAGCAGCTACAGTGTTTGTAGCTGCTGACTTTTAACTTTTTTTTTTTTTTACGGCCGGAATCCCACTTTAAAGTGAAACATTAAAGTATAATTAAACACAGAATCTGTGCTGCTTTAGAAATGGATATATGGTAAATACACATGGCAGCTGTAAAAATGTAAAACATTTGAGAATATTGTGAGAACTTAAAACTGGATGTATCTCTTCATCATATCATACAGGAAGTGAAAAGGATATTGCTAGCCCCTGGTTCCAGAAAATGTATTCTACTTAGTAAAACATAACTTAAGTATGTTATGTCTGTATAGGCTGGTTATTGAAGTCCTTGAATGATTTCCTTTTGCATTATCAGTAATCCTTGCTGCCCTAGCAACCAGTTCTAGCATCCATTGAATGCTGCAGAAGAGGTGATGCTGCTGCAAATAATTATGGCAAATGGTATACATACGTAACATCATCCACACATGCTTTTTAATGCCTCTACTAAACATAAGACAGACTTGCAAAAGTACCTTTGTAAACAATTTACTAAACAAGATTATGATTTATAAAGGCAATGACTAATATGTTTACATTTTTTAGAGGGCATAAATGTGACAAACATAAGAAAAATGCTTGGTAATGTTTAAATGAAAACAGAAAGTGTAAATTAAACAAGGGTGACACAATTTTTGCATTTTACTTGTACAACATAATTCTCATTGATGATGCTTCTTTGTACCTCTCTCTACCAGTGAATTTTTACCAGTATGCTCAGTTTTCCCTGCCCAGGTACCCTCCCTATTCTGATATTGCTTCGGAAGGGGGAGTGTGTGTGTGTATTCCCCACTTTTTCTGGCCAGCCATGCAGTGGTGTCTCCAGCTTTCATATTTAGGGGGGCACATGGGGGGACAGGGACAAAAGTAGGGGGGGCAACTATAAAATGCAAAATATATAATCTCTCCTGGGGCCCTTTACTACGATCCCACAATGGCCCTTTCACATGTTCTGCAGTGAGCTCCCTTCATACTGTATTGGGCCCCCCCCCCAGGGTGGCAGAAAACAAGAGATATATGTCATCAGCATACCAAGAAAATATAAGGGTCCAAAGCAGTGGGAGAACTATCAGGGTTGCAAAGGTTGTCTTGCCACCGGGCCCTGGTGTTCTGCCACTGTGGGGTTCCCCAGGCCCCTCTTGTTGTCCTGCCCCTGCTATTGACAGCGCTGGTCTGGCATCTCTTGGAATTTACAGGCTGGTTCTCCTGTCCTAAGGATGGGAGAAATCCGTCTGTTTTTTCAGTAACTGAGAGTCCTGGTGGAGTCCTTCCTGCAACTCGCTCTTCTCCCTGCCAATGAGGATGCAGGGAAAGGAGCAGATCGGGCGGCCGTGGTTGTGTGAGTGCTCACATTATGCAGTGTCAGCGAGCAGAGGGAGGGGGGAGGAATCACCCGCAGGAGCTGACTGGGGACGCTCTCCCTCTTAGACATTGCCTTTTTGTAACAAAAAAAATATTTTTTTTTAATTGGGGGGCACATGGTGGGGCACAGCATAATGTTGGGGGGTCAGGGCCCCCTCTGGCCCCCGTAGGGACACCATTGCAGCCATGCTGTGTGCTTGAATGTTTGGTATAGATTTATTTTTCATGGGCGACACTCCTAAAATCTATATTAGACCCTAACTGAATAGTTAGTACTGCAATTATCATTCCTATTTATTGGTTGCAATACTGTAAATGCAGTACTAACAATACAGTGCAGCTTATTATTTTATGTGCACTGCCCATTGTCGGTTTATGTCTTGCTCAGCCCTGCTCCTTCAATTTCACACACACCCACCAGAGCTAGATGTATGTGCTCCAACAGACGTCCGGGGCACTGACAGCTTGCATTCCACTAGCTGCTGTGAGCAGAAGGAGCCCCAGCAGCTGGGTCACTTCTGTGTATACAGTGCATTCCAGGAGCTACAGTTTCTGTACAGATGACGTGTGTTTCAGTGGTCTTACCAATTGCATGTGTGGTGTGCTCTCCAGGGGCCACATTTAATGTATAATCATTTGGGGCACAGTACCTAGGAGGGAAACATTACATCTCTAAGATTGTTACTCTATCACTTGTTCTGTACATAGTTTTGATTTTCACTTTTACTCATGTTGATTTTAGATCATTGAGGCATCTAGTGATTTGAAAGTAGTTGTTGCTTTTGGCTATTGAGTATTATAATTATTTAATTGTATACTTTGGTACTTCTCTTGTTTTTGCATATTTTTATTTGTGCTGTATGTTTCCTCTGGGAGATGTATGAGATGACATGTATGTAAGTATTTTTGATCTCTGGAGACCCCTCGCTGGTGTGGGAGGAACAGCCCAGAAAGGTTCACATGGCACCTATAAGTGTGTTTATGTTGTCATGTAACAAGCAGGCGAGCCATGCTTTGAGGGAGTGGGTCCGTTCCTTAAAACATGTCAGCATTTGCATTTGCCTTGGTTTGAGCATGAGACATGCCGATCTTGTGTTGCACTAGATTCAATGTTTATAGCCTTTAGCTTTTGTGAGTAAAACAAAACTGGCAAAGAAATGTAATTTTGCATTTCCTTTCTTGTAAATGCCAGTTTTGCATTTGGTACATTGTATGCATTGTATGCCCTTCACAAATAGGTTTAGGGCATTCCTCAAGCACATTTTCTTAAAGGCATTATTAATGTTTTCCTTCAAACATTCTTAAAATCACTGCTTCCTAAAAATTGTTACTTTAAGTAATTACTGCTTGGATTGCTTTAAGTCTGCCTTGGCAGTGTCCAACACTCTATGCCAATTGTTTGACAACAAATCTCTATACATTCTCTTTAAGTTCAAGAATATAACCTAGTACAGCGAGGGCAGACAACCATAAATACTATTTTTATATAAGTTATTTAAAATGTGCTGCACATTTTGTGGATTTTTAAAGCCAACATTCTGTCAGTTCTTTGGCACTACTTGTGCATTAGTTCTACTTTTACTTCTTCTGTCATTTAGCTTAGAAGCAATAAAACAACAAAAGCCAATTTGAAACCACATGGCATTGCCAGGAGTGCTTAAACAGTTTTACACCACCTGTCTATTGTAGTTTTTGCTAAATGAGCACAGCCAGAGAGCTCTTTGTTAGCTTTTTCTTAAATTCCACTTTAAATACGTGCGTAAATAAGTGCATCTCTGCCTATTTTCAGTCTTACCTGTATGGAAATACCCAACTAGTCAGATGGAAAGCCAAAAAACAGGGTGGGAAAGTTGCAAAGAAAAGGTTTCAAGAAATATTTTTTGAATGTAATATTTCAGCCTGTTCAGTAAATGAGAACACTTCCATTAATGTACATTTCAGTAGCAGTAGAACATGACTGAAAATGGTGGGCTAACTGTTTCTATGAGGTCGCCCATTAAATGAGGGCATCAGATGGGTCACAAGTGAGACATAAGATCCATATGTACAAAAATACTGTTTTGCCTTTTTTATAAAATGCTATTCAATTACTTATTTTTTTTCCCTGAAATATTATGGTTCATACAATCTAATATGCGGGTCTATTGAAGTCTTTTTTTTTTGTCTTTTCCTTTGAGCAAACGCTAAAGACAACACAAGAAGTTGTTTTGGTCATAATATGCAGTTCACTCTAATTGCTGCTCAGTTTGTAGCAGCCTAAAAATTTGCTTTGATAGATAAATTACTTTCTGTTTTCTAAATACACAACATCTTTGTTATAGGATAGTATGAACAACAGTGGAAGAAAGTTTTTTAAATCTGTTTGAATTTCTCACATTTTCTATATGCCACTTTGAAAGTAATTTGTAAATGAGCGCTGTACTAAAGTAGTATGTAATACATTTTTTTTATCTAATCAGCATGTACAAATACCTTCTTCATTTAAATAATTTGCATTTACAATGATATAGGGATTCATGCTGTGTCGATTTTTTTCCAACTTTGGTTTTGCTGAATAATTCTGTGTTAGTTCAGTTGGAAGAGGACTAATTTATTATAACAGCAATTTAGACAACTATCTGGGACACTTTTATTATATTTAGGTTTTGAATATATATATATTCTTGAAATAAAATGCTACTCCTATTTATTCCAGGGTTGTTTTTTCAGCTTTTCCACAGTTTTATTGACTTTTATCAAAACAGAATGCTAAAGTAAAACCTGGTAAATCAAACTGAGCACATGACAGGAAATGCTCAGCTTCAGTGAAAAACCACACATCAGAATAAATCTGAGATAAAGAAGCCTAAAGGTGTGTTAAAATTCTAAATTTTCTTGTTAAATTTTGGTTTGCTCCCAACACTTGCTATTTTAGTCTCCCTATTGGACAATATAGTTGCCCTTAAATTGCCAAAATTAGGGACTTTTAAGAGATGATACATAATATAACTGGATACTAACATTTATAAAGTTAATCAAGGGAATATCCGATTGTTTTTTGGGTGATAAGGAAAGATTTTTTTCCTCTGCTGGAGTAAATTGGATCATGCTTTGCTGTTTTTTTTGCCTTTCTCTGGATCAATTGTAGGTATAGTATTGTATATTTTTTTCCCCTTTTATTGGTTGAACTAGATGGACTTGTGTCTTTTTTCAACCAGACTATGTAACTATGATGGGAGCATGGTCTTACTTAAAGGATAAGTTCACCTTTATTAACATGTTACATGTTACACCTGTATTTAGGGTGTAGAATGTAGCATGTTACTAAATATCTCCTGACCGCACCCTCCTGATCCACTCCACCATGGCAGTGGGTGGGAGATCATCACCCCTCACCCTCTGTCACATTTTGAGAACAGCAGGGCTGTGCAGGGCTCCATCCACAAAGCCGCATCATTCATTCACAAAGTTCTGTGAATGAATGAGCTACAAGTAGCTACAAGTACTGTCTTTCACCACAGTAGGTGGCTTGTTGTTCGTGGGAATCGTAGGGCTCTAGTGAGCTCTCTCATAGTTCTCCCTCTCTCTCATAGTTCATGGATTCGTCCTGCTCTTCAGTAACTGTCTGCCTATAAGGGAGGTACAGGCAGACAGAGAGAGTCTGCAGGAGCCTGACATTTTACTCACAATTTGTAGATTGTGGGTGCAATACAGGATCTTGAAAAAAAATCCATATTTTTTTACCTGCAAAAATATGTGCATTTATTTTTTTTTTTAAATGTAAAATTATTCTTTAATTTTTACAAGCAAAATCAATAATCCACCCCATAGCTGCATTGACACCTCCCTAACATGATAGCTAGGGCCCTTGCTAGGATCTCATGTGAACCAGCAGGAAAAAAGAAGGCCTTCAACCTCTCTGCTACCTTGTTATTGACCAATGCCAAATAAATTGGATGTTGTGAATAAATGTGTGGCATGATCAGGAAAGCTAACAGCAATGTAATATCACTGTTTAGGCAAAACGGGGTGGAAGGAGGAATCATTCCTAGCAATTTTAACAGATGGAGGTCCTATCAACTAACATCTTATATATCCATCTAAGCTGTGCTTTTTTTCTAAAGAATAGGTGCAGGCACCCCCTTCCCTGGGCAATCCTTGTCTCTGCCTCCTCAGTAAACAATGGTCAAGGCTACACTAAGCTGAATGTTAGGTATGGCTTAAATAAGAGTCTGAACCTACTATTTGAATACAACCCATGCATGTGCTGCAGGTTTGTATACACAAAATACCCAGATTTCTGAGCCACAGATGACAGTCTAACAGGCACACACATTTTAAAATAAAATGACCATAACTGTTCCAACACTGTTCTGCACACAGAATGAAGCACCAAGCTAACACTTTGTCTGATACTGCCCTATTAAGAACTTCATTAAAACAGTTTGTTACTGCTTAGCAACCAGCAACTGTTGAGACAAAAACACAGTAGTATGTAATATACACAAAAGCTCATAGAGGGCAGAATTCTAAATTACTCCAACATGTACATGGTACATAAAGGATAAAAATAGGATAGGATCAGGAGTATGTATAACATAGTATATAGAGTGCACAAGCCAAGAATACAACATGGCATATAGAGTGCAAGAGTCAAAGACACAACATGACCTATAGATTATGCAGGTTATGAATAAAACATTGTGTAAAGAGAGTAAGGGTCAAGAATACAAGATGGCATATAGGGTATAAGGCTCTGGAATACAAGAAAGCACATAGAGTGTGAGGTCAGAATTACAATATGATGTAAAGAGTGTGTGGGTCAGGAATACAAAATGGCATATAGAATGTGCAGGTCAGAAAAATAACATGGTTTAAAGAGTGAGTGCGCCAGAAATATGAAAGAACATACAAAGTGTGCAGGTCAGGAATACAGTGCCTTGAAAAAGTATTCATGTCCGTTGAAATTTTCCACATTTTGTCATGTTACACCCAAAAACGGAAATTTATTTTATAGAGATTTTATGTGATAGACCAACACAAAGTGGCAATGGTGAAGTGGAAGGAAAATGATGCAGTTTTCACCATTTTTTTACCCATAAATATCTGAAAAGTATGGCATGCATTTGTATTCAGCCCCCCTAGTCAATACTTTGTAGAACCACCATAGAAACAAAGGTATCACCCTTTGGGACTTTATATGAGGTGTGCACAATAGGCCGATGAAATTGACAAATATAAATACAATAAAAACATGGGTATTGCCCTTTGGGACTTTGTATGAGGTGTGCACAATAGGCCGATGAAATTGACAAATATAAATACAATAAAAACATTTATTGCAGAATTGATCACACATAAAAGAGCAACATAAACAAAGGCAAAGCTGAAACAATTTGTACATGGTTAAAGATTGCATTGCATAAGAAATACATGAGTATACATATACCTGGAAATATCTATCTGGATATATCTGGAAATGAATGACCAAAAAGGTAATGTAACACATGAATAAATGATGGACAAGCAGTAAGAGGGGCCTTACAGAAAAAGAAAAGACCCCATTCTCACCAATCTGCAAGGCCTGGGTGCCTGTGGCTGTGTTCACCAAGGATGGCAGAAATATATGCTTGGGAAGTGAGCTGAGGGAGTGGAGACAACCAAAAATCCTGACCAAGGATCAACGGGAAGGCAAACATGGCATGGGTAGAAATGAGGGACCTTGGCGGTCCTAAAAAGTCTGTTCAGCTATAATATAATATATAATATAAAATATATATAATTAAACATTGCTACATTGGCAAAATAACCATGAAGTATATAATGAAATGCATGAATGCATGTATAAACCAACTGTTGCGATGGTAAGAGGGATAAAGGCCAAGGAGGAATGTGTGCAAAACTGCAAATATGTGAAAAGGAATGTCAAAAAAGGCAATCCCTAAAAGGAAAAAGGGAAAAGTGTAAATATAAAAGAAAAAAGAAAAAAGACATAGCCAGGTACAAGAGAGTTCACGAGAAGGATGAAAGATGTATACCTGTGTAGAATCAGTAGCTTGCAGCAGTAGTGAACTGTCCCATGTGAAGTGAGAGCAAAAAGGAAAGATCTCAGCCATGTATGCTCTCCCATTTTTAACCCCACAAGGGCTCCAACGGGCGCCGCCCCTGGATAATTAGTTCAGGTTTCAACTATAATATAATATGTATGTAATCGACCATTGCTAAGTTAGCAAATTGATCATAAACTAGTATATAATTGAATGCAAGAATGTATGTATAAACCCACCAATTACGATGGTAGGATGGATAATGAGGCCAGGGAGGAATGTGTACAAGACTGCAGATATGTAGAAAGGGATGTCAAAGTGTGAATGTGAAAAACATAACCAGGCAAAATGAAGTGCTAGGTGTGAAGGATAAAAGGTGTGTGTACCTGTATGAGATCAGTGGCTTGCAGCAGCAGAATCAGCTGTTCTATAAAAAAAAATAATAACAATAAAAAAATAACAAAAAATCCAAGCCATGTGTGCTCTCCCATTAAAACTCCCGAAAGGGAGTCCCGCAAAGGGGCGACTCCGCCTTCCTCTGACATCACGTGGCATCAGAGGGGGGATGGGGTCACCCTCTTACTTCACCAGGTGGCCCTGCCCTCGGCTATATAACAGCTGTCACTGAGCAGAAGCATCACGCAGTGGGAGCCTCCCATGGAGGCAGAGCTGTTGTGGCTTTTTTTGCTTTTTTCAGGCTCGTCGGGTGGCGTGAGATGGACATGGGGACAAGGTTATTTGGGGACCCCAAAGCATCCTCCCCATGTTGAGAGCATGTGGCCTGGTATGTTTCAGGAGGGGGGGCGCTCTCTCGCCCCCCTCTTTTCCTGAGGCCTGCCAGGTTGCATGCTCATATAAGGGTCTGGTATGGATATTGGGGGGACCCCTACGCCATTTTTTTTTAAATCTGGCACAGGGTTCTCCTTAATATCCATACCAGACATGAAGGGCCTGGTATGGATTTTGGGGGGACCCCCACGCAATTTTTTTTTAATTTTTGGTTCGGGTTTCCCTTAATATTCATACCAGACCCAAAGGGCTTGGTAATGGACTGGGGGGGGGAACCCATCCCATTTTTTTCAATGAGTTTTATCTATATTGCTGAGGCCCGACAATTCATTACAGCCTCAATAAGTTTTAAATTACTTTATTTCCTTTAGAAATGGCATTTTGCGGTGGTATTGTTCTAAACATGGGAAAATTGCACCACTTTACAGGCGTACTATAGACAACCCCCAGGCATGATATTTAAAGGAATATTTAATTTTTATTGTTTCACGTTAAGCATTATTAAAATCACTGCTCCCGAAAAAAACTGACTTTTTGAAAACTTTTTATTGCATTGATACATGTCCCCTGTGGCAGGACTCAAGTCCCCAAACACATTTTATGGCAATAACTTGCATATAAGCCTTGAAAATGGACACTTTTGATTTTACATGTTCGTGTCCCATAGACTTTAACGGTGTTTGTGTGTTCGTCCAAATTTTTTGCCTGTTCGCAAGTTCTGGTGTGAACCGAACCGGGGGGGTGTTTGGCTCATCCTTACACATATGCTTTGATCTAAACCATTCCATTGTAGCTCTGGCTGTATGTTTAGGGTTGTTGTCCTGCTGGAAGGTGAACCTCTGCCCCAGATTTAAGTCTTTTGCAGACTCTAACAGGTTTTCTCATAAGATTGCCCTGTATTTGGCTTCATCCACCTTCCCATCAACTCTGACCAGCTTCCCTGCTGAAGAAAAGCATCCCCACAACATGATGCACCTACATGATATAGGCGTAAGATTTGCCCTAACTATGTCTTTGAACTGCATACTTTGTTTTTCTTCCAGAGTATCCTCAAAACTTATGGTCTTCTCTATGCCCATGAAGAGGTCCTTTCTATGCTTTTCACTAGTTCTTCATGAGCTGGGTACTCAATGTGCATTATGTATCATGCACTGCTATGGTGATGTTCTCTACCAATATGCTTTTAACACTTTAATTAAAGTCTTTTATGTTTTACTACAGTTTGCATTATAGTTTGCCCTTAATGTCCCACAGTACCGGGAGGTATTTTTTTGCTTTTCCTGACCTGTCTGGTGTGTTCCTTGGCCTTCATGATGCTGTTTGTTCACTAAGGTTCTCTAACAAACCTCTGAGGACTTCACTGAACAGCTGTATTTATTACACACAGGTGGACTCTATTTACTAATTAGGTGACTTCTGAAGGCAATTGGTTCCACTAGATTTTATTTAGGTGTATCGGAGTAAAGTGGGCTGAATACAAATGAATGCCACACTTTTCAGATATTTACTTGTTAAAAATTTTTGAAAACCATTGATCATTTTCCTTCCACTTCACAATTATGTGCCACTCTGTGTTGGTCTATCACATAACATCCCAATAAAATACATTTACATTTTTGGTTGTAACATGACAAAATGTGGAAAATTATAAGTATGAATACTTTTTCAAGGCACTGTACATCTGGCTTATAAAACTATTCAGCACACAGCACAGCAACAGGCAAGAACACAGTACATTCACAACATGGAAAGTCTGAGTTTAAGGATGTAACAGAGAGAACATACATGACAGGCATAGTTTGGCACAGATGGAAGTTTTAGGACAGAAAAAGATGTATTGCTGGCAGAGGCGTACCTAGGGTCTCCAGGGCCCTTGGCTAGAATCTGTATCAGCGCCCCCCTGGAACCCCCTCATTCAGTACAGACCCCTCTACAGTGCAGACCCCCCTACAGTACAGACCCCCCTACAGTGCAGACCCCCCAACAGTGCAGACCCCCCTACAATACAGACCCTCCTACAGTTCAGACCCCCCTACAATACAGACCCCCCTACAGTTCAGACCCCCACTAAAATACAGACCCCCACTAAAGTTCAGACCCCCCTACAGTTCAGACCCCCCTACAGTACAGACCCCCTATAGTACAGACCCCCCTACAGTTCAGACCCCCCCTACACTACAGACCCCCCTACAATACAGACCCCCTACAGTGCAGACCCCCCCTACAGCACAGACCCCCCTCCTACAGTACAGACCCTCCCTACAGTGCAGTCCCCCTTCCTACAATACAGACCCCCCTACAGTGCAGACCCCCCTTCAGACCCATAATGTACCTTGGCTCAGATGATCAGCGCGGGACATGCACAGTCAGCACGTGTAGACATAATGGAGGAGGGGGAGGCGGCTTCACTCTGCTCGGCTGTGTTAAACAGCCGAGACTTATCAGAGGCACGGCCACGAGAGTCCCTCTCTGGGCAGGAAAGCAGGAGAAATCTGTCTGAGTGTAGGAGCCTTTCCTTAGTGGCTCTGACCCTTACTGTTGACAGCTGCTACAGCCTCTCCTTCATATAGTGCTACCTTCTCATGTTCCAACACTCTAACTGCTCTCGGAAGCAGGGCCACAGGATCCACAAAAGGTTTGAGGTATGAGTACCAGCATGTTCCAGTACAAAAAAAAAGCCTGCATCTGTATGGTTGCAGACAGCTTAGTACAGGGCTCAAAATTTCAAGTCCTGAGCTACTAGCCAGAGTTAAGAGTTACTTGCCACCAGTTGACCCACCCAATCCCTACTCTGCCCCCCCCACCCGTAATTCCACTCCTAAACACGCCCTCATAAATTACCTCATGAAATGACACTGTTAAATGATTTATGCAGAATTAAGTTACAAACTTAAATATTAACAACACCATAAAGCATATTTCATTGATCTGACTGTGGTAAATAAAATAAGGAAAAAATATGTTGGCTATTATAGGCACTGTACACATCATCACTGCCTTGTTTAGTAAATATTTTAATGCTATAATAAATATAGCATGAAAAAAATTAAAACCAATGAATGACACTTTCACTGATTTAGGATGCAGAGAGACTTACAGCGGAGCACAGCACTGGACAGCGGAGTGGGAGCTGCCACTATTAACAAGCTGGTGATTGGTTGCTAGGCGGTCTGAGCAACCAATCACCAGCTTGTTAATAGGAAGAAAGCTCCCTTCCCAACCACTCTGCCTGTCCCCACCCTAACTCCACCTCATCTAGTTCTTTACCAACTCCCACTGTATGCCAGGTCTTGCTAAGAAAATGACGGGGTGGAGGCTAGGAGGAGAATCGTCTCCATTCAATCCCCGCCTGTCAGCGGCGCCTGCACCCCCCAATGCTGCTCCACACTCATCCTCACCCTCAGATTATTTTCACTCACCCATTGCAAGCAGGCGAGTGGAAATTTTGAGGGCTGGCTTAGTGTAATATTTTCTCTGTAATATACCACAGTAGGCATATACTACAATTAATTATATTTGTCTTCATAATAAGATTAGTTTAAAGTGGAACTTCTGCAAGCTGTACTCCTCCCTCCCTCTGGTGCCACATTTGGCATTTTTCGAGGTGGAGGTGGGACAGGATACCTGTCTAATACATTCGTATTGACATCACCACCCGGGCTCCCTCCTCCATCCCCGGCCGCTGGGCCAGTAGGAGAGAGGAGTGGAGCCTCGCGCATGCACAGTAGGGCTCCGTGAGGGTTAACTGCCTGGTTCCCTTACTCGCAATGGAGGCGGCATGCACCCGACAGCTGATGGAAACTACAGCTGCAGTGCCGACATTGCTGGACTCCAGGATAGGTAAGTGTCTCATTATTAAAAGTCAGCAGCTGCAGTATTTGGATTTTAATTTTTGAAGCTGTCGGTGGACCTACACTTTAATATCTCTTCAATTTACTATCATTAACAGATGTTATATGTAAAGACTTTTTATAAGAACCGTGATCTTATTTGGTATGTAAATGATAGTGGACAAGGACTTCTGATCAAGATGCGTCTGTATTTTAAAGAACTAAAAAATAAGCAATTCGCTGAAGACTAGGTGCGCCAAACTATGAGATCAAAATCCATGCTTAGAATGCAACCGTGGCCCACATTTTATATAACGCCTTATATTGTGCATTAAAGTAATTAATATTTTAAGGCATCCCGTTTCTTTATATTATTGGTTTATACCTAGTTAAGTATTTTTTGTTAGATTTCATTTATTTCCTACAGCTCTCATAACATTCATGCTGTTAAGCATCTTACCTAGTGCTGCAAGAAGATGTAGTAAAGTATTATCTGTGGCGATTAAGATAAAACACTTTTTTCATAAACTGTATTTATACAGTGGTTTAAAGAACATGACAATAAACAGCAGGTGATGCAGAGTGAATGCCTTACTGACGGCCCCAGACCCTTCAGTGTATTTGAATAGGCAGGAAAAAAACAGATAATCCACTTTAAATTGCAGCAGCGGAAGCTCAGAAGCAGATGTCAAATCTTAGGGCTGTGTTCAAATACAGTGATTTTGAAAGGAAAAAAAATGTAAACAAAGTATTTTTTGTGTGAGTACATTTCAGTGCATTGTATACATTTACTACTCTTGTATATGGAACTTAATGATAGAAAATAAACAAGTGCAGGGAATAATTACTAAATGCATTTTGGGCTAGCATGAATGTGTGGATTCTGTGGCCCCAGTCCACTATACACTGTGAATTTTTTTTCTTAATCTGGCCTCACACATCTTCATCCACTGGGAATTGAAAACCCAGTCACAAAAAAATAAATAATTTATGACCCATAAGTTTGATCTACCTGGGCAATACATTGACAACTTCACTACAGTTCATTGAAAAATTGATTGAAAATCTAACCAAAGTGGGAAAAACACAGATTCATTGAGATCATATTTTTCTGTGGTGTTCAATTAGGGTAGTTTCAATCCCCTCTTTTTTAGAATCCATGGAAACCATAATTCTATGCCTTCTTGCTTTGTGATTGTGACAAAAAAAATGGAATTGAACTTTTAATCAAATTGCTACATGTATAGCCACAATCACCTTTAATTACAATTTTTTAATTCCTGGATTTAAGCACCTTGACGATTTATGTTTTTGTTTATTACCATGATATCACAGTTTATGTAAAGCATTTTTATTACACTTTTTTGCTGTTAACAGTCACACCACACTGAAAGTACCTGAACTTGAAAGCTAGGCAGGGTTGGGCCTGATTAGTACTTGGATGAGAGACATTGGGGGGTAAGATCTTAGTGATTTATCTTTCATTACAATTTATTTTGATAGTTTTGAGTTTGTGACATTAGTTTGCATGTTTTATTCCTATACGAACTTGTACTATGTTGTGTGATATGAATACAATGAAAGTAGGTTTCATTTACCTCTTTCTGGTAAGCAAGCAACATATCATTATACTATTCCAATACAAGAAGCATGTAAAAGTACAACAGTGGATAGAAAGAACAAAAACCATTAGAGAAAATCACATTTTTATTTTAGGCAGTCCACATTGTACCCGGTGTACATGTGGACGCTGGATCATATGCTCTTTATTAAAGCACACATATTATTAATTAAGTTCATCATATGAACACTAAAGGCTGTGCCCACATGTGCACATTGAATTTGGGTGCATGGTACATACTATAAGGATGCTTTTTTTTGTATATTAATTTTCTGTCATGGAAACTGATCCAAAGCAACCTGTTTTTATTAACCAATCAAATATCTTCTTTCACAGATCTGACTTAAGTAACTTAAAGCGGAGTTCCACCCAAAAGTGGAAGTTCCACTTTAAGGACTCCTAACCCCCTGACATGCCACATTTGGCATGTAATTTTTTTTTTGGGGGGGGGGGAGTGGGTACCTAGTTTTGACAGGTACCCAGCTCCCACTTCTGCTTGGGCCACCCAGCCGACACGAGCGGAAATTCTCCTCTCCCCCTCCCTCCCTGCAATGTTCTGGGATATGTCACAGGTCCCAGAAGAATTCCATTAAGGAGGCGCAGCACGTCTCACGCATGCACAGTGCGTACCTGGCTGTGAAGCCACAAGCTGTCACAGCCAGGTGCCAACACTTGTGATGCTAGCGTCGGGGAGAGGCGAGGGAAAGGACCGAGGGTTTGGGCAGCTGAATGCTGGATTTTGGGACAGGTGAGTGTGTGTTTATTATTAGTCAGCAGCTACACTTTTAGTAGCTGCTGACTTTTAATAAACACAAAAATGACTGGAACTCTCTTTTAAAGTGGACTTTCAATCCCAAATAGGAGTTTGTTCCCTTCCCACCCCCCCCCATCAGAAATAGATGGGTTTTTTTTGTGTTTTTTGTAAAAATGGATTTTGTGCTACTTAGTGCTTACTCGTGACTCGAGTCATAGTAGTGTGAAAGGCATTGACTTTTTTCCTGCTCCCAGTGTCTTTCTTGCTGTGTTTGTGGCTTTTATTCATTGATAATAAAGCAAGCGGTAGTGCAACTTGATGGGTCCTTCTTTTTATTACTACTTATGGCTGGGACAGTGGAGCCGGCATCCGATGTGTACAGAGGTGGAGTGGATGGATTAGCAGGCTCACCTAGAACAGCAGCATACACTCTGTCATTCTAACCTAGGTGACAATGACATGTCCCTGATCTTGCAGCCTCATGGGATACAATGTCAAGTCTCCCAGGAGGCTGCAGGACCAAGTAAACAGAGAGACTGGAAGGTGGGCCCAAAGTACATCATTGGGCATTTGCTGACTGAAAGTATTAGAGGCAGCCAGCTCTCAGGTAGGAGGACCAAAATGACTGCACAGAACCATAGCTATGTCGCCTGAACAGAGGAATGTGGTGGGACAATGCTGGATTCACTGGAAAGGTAAGTATATATTTTGAAGAGAACTCAACAATACGAATGAAAAAAGAAAAAACATGGAGGGGAATGAAGTTCCTCTTAAAATCCAGCAGTTTTTCATTTGTCACTTAACCTTTTTCAGCCTTGGAACTTATTCACACTTTTGCTGATCTGCACAAGGCCACACAGAAAGCAATTACCTTCTCAGTCCTGCAGATGAATTTCCCTTCCTGCTGCCCATGTCAATGAACATCCATGGCTGAAGTTTCTTTTGAAATCTCCATGCTACAACAAAGTACAGTAGTCATGTGAAGGTTGGCAGAAAGAACCATTAAGCCCTGCAGAGGACACTGTAGATCAACACTCCTGGAAGTGTGGGCTTCAGAAGAGCCTTTAGCTAGGGATTACTGTTCAGAAGAGTGATGTTTAGTGGCATGGGCAGTAGGAGAAGTAGGAGAATGAAATGTTGTGTAAGTAAAAGAGTTTCTTTATGTAGCGCACTACTTCCTTGGGAGCTGCTGTTAGTTCATACCTTTCTGTTAGTGACTCCGTTTTCCTCCCCTGCATGAATAACATCAGCAGACAGTCCAGTAACCTTAGAACATAAACTTTATTCTTTTCCTTGCTGCATGTCAGAAAATAATTTGCAATATTTACAGTCTATGGCTCCAGGAAGCATGAGTTGCCTCTTAATCTTTGGTTCCTTTAATAGTAGTTCTATCCTTTTCCCTTAATGAACCAACCAGTGCCTCTCTGAAAAACACTTGGGTATGTGGACATTAAAAGTACCAGGCCTCACCTGCCTATCTCGACTCCTGAAATCCTCCTGGGTCAGTTCAGTAAAAGTCCGGGTGCACCCCGATCTACTGCATCCTTTTAGCAACTGCTTCCTGCTCCGCATGTCCAGATCCATCCCAGCCGATGACGTCTGACCCATTGCTCCTGGAGTTTCTTTTGGTGCTTTAGCATTGATGAACCATCCAGCACTGAGGTCTCTGAACCCTCAGGCCTTCAGGTTCAAGTTCTTTTGCTATCCAGCACTGAGAGCATTACACCCCCAGGCCTTGAAGCCTACTCATTGCTGATCACATCTTTGCAGCCTTTCTGGATCAAAATCCCATCTCCAACCACCCAGGAAACATGTGACCTTAGTTTTTATAACAGTCCCGCCTCTGCCCAAGCAAAAACAATGATTGGCTCAGAGGGGTCTCCAAAAACTACCTGCCACTCTGCTCCCTCAGTCCATTCACTTTCTAGAACATTTCAGGGAAAGTAATGGAAATCTTACAGGGCAGAGTGTAGGTGGCCACACCCTCCTCTATTCTATCAAATCTCCCAACCAAATTAACCAACCAGCTTACACCAGCAGGGTAAAATACTGGCAATTTTACCTGACACTAATTCTAACAAACTAACTAGCACCCACCTAAAGGTGGTGGGCGCTACATTTAAAACCAGCCGTAGAGTCTGCCCTTATTCCTGCATCTGACCTTCGTACGTTACTTTTGGTGGATCTGTGGAAACAACTGGAATTGAAAATTCTACCCCTGCCAACTCAGGCTTCGTTACAGGCTTGGAGAATTCCCCATAACCCTAAGGTATCTGACATGAAAAATAAAGAAGTACACTTCCCTATACAAGTCTTAGAAACTTTTAACCTGTCCTAATCTGTTAGGCAACTTCTTCATCATGGTATAACAGAGATCAGTATCCTTATGAGTGGTCAAGCACCCAAAAGTGTGAGAATATGGGCTCCCTATCACTGAACATTTGAATTATATTCACATTTATCATTTTATATCTACCCACGCTGGATCATACTACTACTGGAAGCTTGGAGATTCTATATGTCACCCATGATATTTAAAAAGGAATCTGATCATTTTATAATGTACTCCAAGACAAGAAAGCTGGCCTTCTTTACACCTTCCCAGTGGATTTTGGCCTTTCTATCTACAAGGTGACTCATTGTGTTAATCACTGGGAGTTAACCTGGCAGGGATGTGGGCAAATCGGTAATTTGATGCATATCTTATGGTCCTGTCCTAACCTGAAAAGTTTTTGGAGGAAACTATTTTACCTGTGCACATGTAAAAAGGAATCACTATAGTCTGTGCATACAAACATGCAGAACGATGAAGGTATATGTAGCTAGACTACTATTTACCGCTGGCAGGAGGTGAAGTTTTACATCTTCAAAGCATATGTAAACCGCAGAACAAAAATTTTATAAATTATATCTTACCTGTCCTTAGGATTGGCTGCATTCGTTCTTTTTTAGCTTTATTTTTATCTGGTGATACTGCCAGTAACACACTTCCTGCCCTAGGGTGACAATACTTACTTATCTTACTGTATATGTGGAGAAGCAGAACTATCACCTTAGAGCAGGAAGTGTATCCTCCTCCCCACATTGGGTGTCCATATCGGAGAAGGCTCTCCTAAGGTGGACACCCACGCGGGCGTGCTCCCGAGTCCTTCATCTGTGTACAATCACACAGAATGCCGGAGGCAGCCCCGCCCCCCCACATCATTGGATTTGATTTACAGCAGCGGGAGCCAATGGTTGCGCTGTTTTCAATCTATCCAATCAAGAGCTGAGACAAAGGGCAGAGAGGAAGAGCGTGTCTCTGCCGAGGGAACAAAAGGGCTCAGGTGAGTAAAAAGGGGGGGCTAGGGGGCCGGTCAGTGTCAGAAGTTTTTCACCTTAATGCATCCTAAAAACATGAGGGTTTACAACCCCTTTAATCCTTCAGAAGAAATTACCCTAACAAACTACAGCTACACCTACAATAAACTGTTGTCTCTTAGATGTGATAAATAGGCTTACTTTTCCAAGCAATGCAAACCTTGGACTGATTGGTACAAGCACTGATATGTTTTGTTACACTGTTCAACTTCTGTGCTCTATCTTAGGTATTGCATACTCACCTTTGTATTGTATTGTTCTGTTTACTGCTTACTACTTCTTTACTATGTGAGCTTGATGCACGTGTCAATTTGTATTTCTTAATTTGATAACCACAAAAAAAGTATTGAAAAATAAAACCAAACAGCCAACAGGATAGTCAGTCTACTATTATTGACAGTGGAAATCAGAAATTGAAATGAATGCCTCCAAGTTGTGTGTGAGAGTGTGAATGTTCAAACAGGTGAATGCATTATTGATATTTAATGTACAAAAAAAGCATCGGTGGATGAATATGTGTCTGTGAATGGCCAGTGATTATTCAAATATTGCACAGGTTTTAAACATTTCTTGTGCAATTGTTATTCAGCAAATATAAAAATGACCACTTATAAAAACATCCCATTTGGACCTATTTATAACGGATGCTGCTGTAATGCTACAATTGTTTGAATTTTGGGGGGTAAATAGTTTTTTTAGAATATACAAACCCTAACAATGAACTTCTCATATTGGCACCCCTTTGGTCTGGTAAATATACTATTAAAAGCATTTTGTTATACCTGTTTGATAAGCACAAAGTCATTGTTAATCAAGCCAGGAATCTTGTAAGCTGATAATCTCCTGGGCCTTTGCTGACAGTTATAAGTTAGCATTGTTCTCAGTTCTCTCTGCACTACAGCACACTTCCCCATATATTCTGGAGAAGAAGAGAGAGGGAAATGTTTTGTGGTTTTGATACACTTCCTGCTCTAAGGTGATAGTTCTGCTTCTCCACATATACAGTAAGATAAGTAAGTATTGTCACCCTAGGGCAGGAAGTGTGTTACTGGCAGTATCACCAGATAAAAATAAAGCTAAAAAAGAACGAATGCAGCCAATCCTAAGGACAGGTAAGATATAATTTATAAAATTTTTGTTCTGCGGTTTACATATGCTTTGAAGATGTAAAACTTCACCTCCTGCCAGCGGTAAATAGTAGTCTAGCTACATATACCTTCATCGTTCTGCATGTTTGTATGCACAGACTATAGTGATTCCTTTTTACATGTGCAAAATTAAAATTTGAACGTGATTCTAAGAAGAAATGAAATGAATATTGAATATTTGTTACCGCATATGCAAATGACTATAAGACTTTTTTTTTTCATTTTGAGCAGTATGCTTCTTGGTATTTGCAGGAGATTGAGCCGAGAACACAGTGACAGCCTCGAGTTATAATTTCCTTGATTTTATTGGCTTGTGTATGAACTCTAACATTGTTTTAATGTAGTTTTTATAATACATGTATATGGCTAATCATTGAACTCTGCGTGGCCGAAAAATAATGCCATAATTCACTGAATTGACATTAAGAATAGCCCATAATTCACCACAGTGATGTCACACACTTGAATTATGGCATGCTATATCACAGAGGAAAGAGAAAGTGGTGATGAAAGAGGTAGCGTACTATACACTTCGATGCATTGCGCTATAAAAAAGGGAAAGAGAGCACTGTAAATCAGCTGGCAGGACTATTCTGTAAGTACCACTGCTGTATGTGTGTGTATAAAACATGCTAATGTTCTTCAATGTGGGTGCTGCAATATTCCTGCTTGTGTTTTTTTATATTAGATATTTTAACAATGTAATGGATGAATAATTAGTGGACAGTCTCATAATACTGTAGTATTAGATCAGACTGCTATAGAACTGAGCTGTATAATAGCGTGCACAGTTTTTAACAATGAAAAAACAGTATGCAGTGTGCAGTAACCCATAGCAGCCAATCAGTATTCATCTTTCATCGTTTTGACTGCTCTAAATGAAGGCTCAGATTCAAGACTTAAATCACATTGTTTGCTATGGGTTGCTGTACATCGTTTCTCTTTTGTACTGCCTGATTAACTAGGTTTGTACAGTTTTAGTTAGAATGCGCTTTGCTTCTTGCTTCCTAAGAGTATTATTAAACAAAATGAAGCTTAAGGTTTAATTGCAGTATATAGTATATTACATTATTTGAACTTTTCTTTTGAATTAAAATAAAAATGATAACAATACTAATAATGTTCTAATTACACACTGCTTAGTCTCTACAATAATAGACTAACCCAAGAAAAAAGAATGCATATGGTATGTAAATAGGACACGTGAATATTAAAGGACATATTTATAAAGAGGCAAATCTGACTTTCACCAAACATTAACTGCAGGTCAGTCTGCAAGGTGCATGTGTTTTAAAGGATAGTGTGAACATAAAGTGAAAGTCACATTCACTGCTTCATAAATATGCCCCTAAATGTTTACTGCTCTCTCTCTTGATCTATCTATCTATCTATCTATCTATCTATCTATCTATCTATCTATCTATCTATCTATCTATCTATCTATCTATCTATCTACAGATCTATATATATATATATATATACTGTTTTCTACATACAGCTGCCTTCCCTTTTAGTAATTCAAATGATGGACACTTCAGAAAAGCAGCCTTTGATTTGGAATGCATGGGTGTTTGTGTTTTGCTTCTGGCTTGCTATTGTGAAGCATTTTTTAAGAATCTGGATAGCAGGATTTCAAATAGGATGCAATGTAGAGTTGCTTTTCCCACACATTGCATTGCTTTAATTGCACTATACAAGTCAATATGAGAGAATCTTAGTCATGTACAAAATTGATCTTTATTTTCCCCTAATAGCACCTAAACAATGCTTTCTCATACCCTTACATGTTCCACATGTGTATTTGTCAGCGAGTGTTATCAATAGGGTTTTTAGATACAAGTATAAGGTTCAAGCAGGGATTGCTTTTCAGGCAAAGCCATCTTTGTTCTGCTTCAGTCTGGGCTTGCTGCAGTATTGACATATTCCTGATTTGCATGTCCTTTGGTTATGGCAGGCATACAAAGGAGGGGAGGGAGATTAGAGACATCACCTCATGCAGTTCATGCTCCCTGCAATACCAAATTATAGAAACATAGCGATGGCTCAAAAAAACAAGGGGACCATTGAGTCTGCCCTTTTTTATAATCTTTTTTTCTTCGTATTGATTCATGTTTGTCCCAATTCACTTACTGATAAAGCAGTATTAAACCCAAAACTGTAAATGTATTTTATTGTAGCCTACCAATCATTAGAAGGGATGGTTGCATTGGTTTTCTTTACTTTGGCTTTGTTCCCTCTGGTTTCAGAGGGAAGCTGGTGATCTGGCCAATAACACACCTCTTGTAATAGTGAGACACAACTCTGGAGGAATGAGCAAAGGAGGTTCAAAGGACAGCAGCATTGCCAGCCTAAGGGGAGGGGGGGGGAGTAGTGTTAAATATATTAGCAATTTTAGAACCACTAACACATTTTAGCCAAACTGTATGCTCAATTACAGCAAACTGTTTTTTTTTCACTCCATTTTAATTACTTTTGCCAGTGTTAAGTGGTTTGTCTCATCCATGTAAATTCTGCTGGAGAGCTTGTGCTTTTAAAAAACAACAGACTTGCTGGCTGGATCACCAGATGAAAATAGAAGAAAGAAAGCCTAATAAGCCTAACTTATAACTGTTGAGCTGAGATACCTGGGGCTGCCCCAAACATGCCCCTGGTAAAGTGGAGGTAATAGGACTATCTCGGTACCCAAGGATTAGGAAGGAATTATAATTAAAATAACATTTTATTAATATAATTAATAGAGAAGCATGATTAAAACAATCTTACAAAAAAGAGACTATATACAATCAAAAATTACAACCGTGCATAATTCATACAGAAGGTTTCACAAGGTTGGTGGACCCCAAAGATCATAGGGGGCACTGAAATGTAGATCTTGACACAGTCCTCTACATGTTTCGTGGCTTGGGCCACTTCCCCAGGAGGAGTCAATCATTGTCATCTACAGAATAGGTATAATCTCATAATCAAACAGTCATGGCAAATACTCTGTAGTACAGCAAACAAGAAAGTTGAGAAAATGAGAAATAGATATACATGATATTTGGGGATCAATAAATTTATGGACTATGGAACATGATTTTGCATTGCTGGAAGGTTGGTCAAAGCACTCTGCCAAATTAATAATCTATGCAAGATGAAAGTTAAGGTAGAAAAAAATTAATGTTTGTATATTAATTGAAAACATTGATCACTGATTGATTGTATTTCATTAAAAAAAGGTGCACCTGGAACTGGGTGGTATGTAGGAGTGTAGATGATGCAGGGTGTGTGCTAATTAGGTCAGCTAGTCAACTCCTTCCTGTATCTTCCTGTGGCTTCCGCTTGGCCAAAGAATTAAATTCAAAATACTAACAACTATATACAAAGCCAACATTGATAGTCAGTGGCTGGTGGTAGAAATAACCGCCCCATCACTGGTGGTCAGTGGTTGACTTTACTAATAATATTAATAGTAATAATAATAATTATAACCTCCAGCTTTGGTGTTCAGTGCTTACCCAAACACACTCCCACACCAAGTTCTCACTCCCAGCCAAGTTGACAGTTCCAGTTTTTTCCAGTGCCATGGAACTTGGAACTTTTTTCAGTGCCATAATAACTCAGAGAGCATTACAACACCTGAAACACTGCTGATACTCACCAGTGGCCACACCAAAGCACTCCCTAAGTGGCAGTGCCTGGTGCCAATCGTCCTTCTCCTAGGTAATTCACTGGCTTTGAGACTACCGCATTTCTAAGAGTGTTTCTTTTTTTTCTGCAGCTTGAGCTTGAGTCCATTTTGCATTATGCAGCAAAAGCTGAGATTTGATGAGTGGGGACAGATAACACATTATACCTGTATAATTACATTGGTGAAGGGTGTATTGCATATTTTACCTTGCTGAGAATTATATATAATATGCTGTACAATATAATTTGAAGGTGCACATCAACCACAATTAAAAATTAACCATTGAGATGCAAGGAACACAACCAATCTATTTAGTATTTCTGTCACGTACCAGGTCTGAGGCCGAAGTGCTGAGAGGGCTTCCCTTGGGGCTGTGTGCAGGGCACCCCTGAAAGTGGTGATAGGGAGTGCTATGCCCAAAGAAGCAGGGGTTGCCAGCTGCGATAGGCTGAGTGATGAGATGTCTGCTGGATGGCGGCTGGACGAGCAGGACGCACTGCTGGGCAGAAGTCCCTCAGATGTACCAGATGAGACTTAGCAGTAGGGAGAGCCAGGATCAGGGTCAGGAGCCAGGCCAGAAGTCATACACGGAATATTAGCCAGGGGTAAGGTAGCAAGCAAGGTCAGGAGTAAGCTGGGTTCATACACTGGTAATCAGGCAGCAGAGGAATCAGAAGAGCAAGCCTGAGGTCATACACAGGTACAGCAGGCAGGAGCAGAGTCAATGGAACAAGCCAAGGGTCAAAGCCAGGAATGGAGACAAGACAGGTCACAGGCAACCTGGGTCAGCAACAGGAATAGAGGAACAAACGGGGGGGAGCTGAAGATCATCCAGAAACTAGTGGCTGATGCTGCTGGCTACAAATAGGCCACTGGGAACCAGAATCTGTCAGGCATTGCATGCGCCTTGGCACTGGCACATGACTCTTTGCGGCAGTTTGTGCCCATGTGTGCATACGTAATAGCATTGGCGAATTTCTATGTGCCAATCTGTGATTAGCAGATGTGCCAGTTCTTCTTCTGTGGACTATTCTCTGACAATTTCAGTATTCCTCCTGTTATTGCTGTAATTAGACAACCTCCCCTCATTCTCTTTTTCATAGTCTCACCCTTACTTGTAATCCAGGAGAGCAAACTTCAAACAGCCCCACTGTAGGTACCCACATACAGAAATTCTGATATACAGTATATATATATATATATATATATATATATATATATATATTAGTAATCAGAACTTTCTCAGCAGTCAGATGGTTCAGTCCTACTTTGGAAGATTGCACATAATTAATGCCTCAGACTGCAGCGAATGAATGATAGTTACAAAACATAGGCTTCAGGAAGACTTCAGTTAGACTTTGAGTTGCTCCCTACACTCTTGTCCAGCTTATTACATACAATTTGATTGATGTAAATTAATGTAAATTGAGTGAAATTTATAATTCTGACACTATGCTGTGTTTTATGTACAGCATTACTATTTTAATGACTAATTTTACTTGTTGCCTGGAATAACTCTTTAAGAATAATTTAGTATTTGTGATCTCAGATATAAAATATTGGAAAGCTTTACAAGAAGATAGTTGGGATTTTGAAGGTGGGCCCCATGCTGTTTTATAAGCAATAATATATGACAAAAATTACCCTTGCTAGATTTGTGCTTGGAAAGTTTACAGTATGCAGTTAATCAACTTTAAATTACACATTAAATTATTATGAAAAGTAATCACAAAATTTTATATGTTGCTGTTACCTAGAAAAAAATGCCTAACTAGAGAAAATGAAGCCGCGTAACAAAAAGTTATAAGGTCTTTGATGGCAAGGCAATATTCATAGCAGTTTTTTATACAAAGTACAGTAAACCATAGCTACTAGATTTCAACTTACTATAGTCAGAGCAGATATGAGATGATTTCTGACTGGTGATTATATATTGCTGCCATATAGACTGTATTTTGCAATATGATATAGGGTGTTATAAAATGGAAAATGTATTAAAAATACAGTAGAGTATCAAAAAAATCCATGTCTGTTTGCTAGGTTAACAATTACTGTTAACATCATGCAGCTAAAAAATGTAATGAGTTTTGTTTGCCATTTGGGCGTTTAGTTGTAATTATGGAAATTACAAAAAATTGCAGAAGCTTCCATTAAAACATCTGCATTATAAGTCAACAAAAAGCAATAAAATAACCATGATGCAGTTTAATTTGGTCTGTTAGAAGGGTGAGATGGGGGTTATGCTACTGTTAAAGTGACTATTCCTACAACAATGCTACAGGGGATATACTGCTAGTTTGAACATTCCTATCTCATTTTTAAATTTAACCTACCAATAAAATGCAACATAGAAATGCTTATGGAATGCATATGTTCACAGCAATAGAGTCCATCATTGCCTTATTGACTTGAACTGGCCCTTAACCCATTTACCCATTTAAAACCCCCAGAATATTATATCTTTTTTGAAAACAGAGACCCTGTGGACTAAAATAGTGGCAGTTGCAATTTTCATGTCACGTGATAACTGTGCTGCCATTTATAAAATCTATTTTTTCAGTAACAAATACACTTAAATGTATTTTCTTGAACACAAACACAATATGATAATTTTATTTTTTTGTAAAATATAAAACATGAGGTTGCATTAAGTAAATAGATATAAAAATTGTAGCACTCAAGAAACCGTGATAAACGACAAAATTATGCATAGGTAATACGCTAAAAGCCTTTGCAACTCAGCAATTTAGAGTTAACAGTGAGTGATGGTCGTAGCATTATTTCCCTGTCTGTGGTGTATGCATTGGTACTTAATATGTGTTGTGCAATCATCATTTTTGAGCATGTGTACACATGGTGTGGGAGTTTGAGTTTGAACATACATGTATGTAGGGGCAGGGCGGCTTTAAAAAAAATGTTTGAGGTGTTTTTTTTTTTATTTGTTTTATTAAACCTTTTTTTTTCAACTAAGTTTTACATGATTTAGCTGATAAGCCCCCTTTTGTGACAATATAGTGCAGATGACAGATTCTCTTTAAGGAGGCATCAGGGGTAATAACCCCTCTACACTCCATTAAAGCTGATGCATGATCAACTTCCTCCTCAGCCAGGGTGAGTAGGTTCATGCTACCTAGAAGTAATCAAAAAATGGAGGTTTACTCATCTTCCATTGCTATCCTTCCTGACTCCTGCCATGGAGGTCTCGGGCATCCAGGCAAATGAGCCTGGAACACAAGAAGGGAGATCAGGCAGGGGGGTGTGACCTTCCACACCATGTAGATGTGATTGGGCTGCTGTACAGTGTGACATGAATAAAAAATGTAAACAAAAAAAAATGTAAACAAATTTCAGGCTGCTAGTGTTGTGAGATTGTTTACATAACAACACTGCTGCTGACCTAATAGTTATGTTGGCAACAGTGAAAAGGACATATTATCTTTCCTCTGAAGAAAAATGGGGAATACATTTTAACCATATTTTAGTGTTTTATTGTATGCTATAGTATTATAATAATATGTATATGTATATAATATTAATATAATTATTGTTTACATTGCCAGAATAGGTTTATTGTTATTGTTTTTGTATTAACATTCATCTCTCTATACATGCAGTATACAGTATATATAATACACTCATAATTTGTGTATATATATATATATATATATATCTATCTATATACTGGTATATATATATATATATATATATATATAGATAGATCTATATATATATATATCTATCTATATATCTATATCTATATCTATATATATCTATATATATATATAGATAGATAGATAAGATAGATAGATAGATAGATAGATAGATAGATAGATAGATAGATAGATAGATAGATAGATAGATAGATAGATAGATAGATAGATAGATAGATATAGATATATATATATATATATATATATTTATATATATATAGATATATATATATATCTATATATATATATATTGATATAGATATATATCGATATATATATACTGTTTACAGTATATAAAACTGCAGGAAGGAAAAAAAAAAACATTGTTGTATTTTCTAATGTATAACACATTTTTAACAGTGTTTTGTTTCCTAACATAGATATAGTGCATTTTCTCTTTTTAACAAGAACATAACTAAAATGGCCAAAATGACAATATTTCCTTTTTAATATTTAATATTCCAGTTAGAGAAATGCATGAGAACCAATGCAACACTGAATAATACATATTTCATGGCAATGCTGAATTATAAGGCATGTCTGGTGGCCTTACACTACTCATTATGTATTAGTGCAGTATTAGTGCAGCTTATTTGAAAACATGTGTTAGTATGTGTCAAGGGGAGAGTATCAATGTAATAGTAAAGTACATTAATAAATAAACATGTTTCCTATGATCCCATTCCCAGTGTGTGAACAATACCAATGAAATATAAAAAAAAGTCTTAATATAAATGTAAATTTAAAAGTAAAGTGTTTCTTTATTATACATTTTAATAGTACAAGTGCAAATCTGATTAATGTTAATGATCTGCTTGTAATGGCCATACCTTCCATTATTTTACTATTATCTTCTTGATGTTATTAAGAAATTTGTTATAATGTATCTAGGGTGTAAGGAATTCTTCCTTTTTGTTTTGCAAAAGTATACAGAACAAAGAAACAAAATGAACTAGAATTTCACAACAATCAAGTGAACAAGTGCACTAATAAGTGTTTTAATAATCACATTTTGAGATGTTCTATTTTTTATTTCTTTATGAGCTTACCATTTATTTCTCTAAACGAGAGTATTATAAGATCTCTATGTGCATATATTTTCAGTGGTTGGTGATGCTACCATCATGCCTTAGATGCAATCCAAGTCTCTGAGAGGTCTATTCTATAGCTGTCAACCATACACGACAATTATTTTTTTGTTGTTTAAGCAAGCGGGGCTGAAAAACCTGACGGCTCAGGAGGAGCTGCTGTACTTACAATGCAATGTTAGTACAGCGATCCCTCCTGCTGTGCCATTGCATTCTGATAAGGGGATGCAGATCTTGTTTGGTTGGCCGGCTTCTTTTGGACTGGCTGCAGTACGCACGGGCTGAATGTCGGCCGGTTTCTATTGAAAAGGGAAATGCCACCCGACCTGTGTGTACAAGAGGGTGATCCTGGGCTTAAAAAAAAAAAAAGGTGGACTTTTGCTTTCAGTTCCAAGGATCACTTTCGTACCTTTGTCAAATTTAGGCTGGCAATGTAATCATTGACAATGGTCAGTTTGTATCTTTGAGAAATAGGTCCCACTCATTCCCCAGAGAACCATATATCTGCTTTTTATGCTTGAATGCCAGCAGCAGCCATATAGCTTAATATGATATAATATTTTTACCAAACTGAAAAGGATTTGCCAACAAATGCACAATATGATCTAGCACAGACCTCAAGAGATTAAAATGATAAAACTGATTTAGTTCTGGATAAGCTGATTTAGTCACATATTTGTGATACTAAGAAAACAGCTTGCTAACCATCACTGTAGCCACCACTATCAGTACTGTCACTACTACCACAACTTGCTCTACTCTCAAAATGTACCTGATTACTGTATACATATTTTATTTACAAAGGTCTCAGTAAAATAAAAGCATCAACAAAGATCAACAAATCTCCGGAATATATAGATATATATAGATATATGTATATCTATATATAAATATAGCTGTATATCTATATATAGATATATAGCTATATCTATATATAGATATATCTATATATATACTGTATATTGCTGGGGTGGGATGCACAATAATTATTCTGTGTAAAAAATAAAAAATCCACTACATTTGTATCATTTCTCTGCCAATATCATTTTTGAATTCTGTCAGGGAGAATGGTTATAAAGTCAAAATGCTCTAAACATACATCTCTGTCTATTGTGGTAGCTATTATGTTAAGGCTGTGGTGCAGTCTAATTATTCTTTATTTTACAGGCAAACACATGTTAATTTAAAATTGAATTTTTTGGTTCAGTACTCTAGCCTGTACCAGCATTAGCCTGAAGATCTCAACAGCATTCTGTTTATTCACATCTAGTTTGCCTGACTGACTTCCCACAGCTTAAAATCGCTAACTGAACTTGACAGATTCCGGGCTGACTCCATATGGCAGGGATTGGGCTGTGGCATCTGAATCTGCCTGGGACTCGGAAACTGCACTCACCTTATTAAGATGGCAGTAGTTACATGTGAGCCAGGCTTGTAGAAGGCTGCCTTGATTTTTTTTCTTCCTAAAACCTGGTTTTATTTATGTATTTTTTAAATTAGATATAACACAACAAAAAAAGACGTGTTTTTCTGAAACTAAAATATTTAAAATGACAAGTTACAGCCACACATGGATTTCAGTGTTTAGTGATTTTTATAGGCAAATTGTAATATGACACCGTCTATCTGCCTAAAGGCTGCATTTAGCAAAAAAACAACAACAACAACAAAAAAATGATGTATTTTTCTCCTTAAAGGCTAAGTTCACATTTGTTCACCTTTTTTTAAATAAATTCCAGCTCCCCAATGTACCAATATAGCATTAATGTATTTATTTTGCAAAAATATCAAAGCTTTCTATTAATTCTACATATGCTTACCTCACTGCCTTCATGGATGTTTACAAAGATGTAGCCATTACTTCTGCCTTACTTCCTGGACAGACTATAGGTCATGACACAGGAAGGAGTTGACCAGCTGACCTCATTAGCACACACCCTGCATCATCCACCCTTCTACCTACCCACCCATTTCCAGGTGCATATTTTTTAAATGAAATGCAATCAATCAGTGATCATCTTTCTCACTCAATACACAGGCATCAATTTTTTTTTCCTACCTTAACGTTAATCTAGCATAGATCATACATTTGGCATTTTGAAGTGTGCAGGAAATGAGAGATGAAATAACAACCTATGTGGAGCAGTATTGTAGTATTGAAAACAAGAGTGTGCCATGGGGTTCTGTAAAGCTAAACATATACTATACAATCTGAGTGTACAATCTCCGTTAGATCTATCATCAACTATGTAGTGTAAATTTATATAATAGGAGGAAACACCTATCTAGCCTATCACTCTGTATCCAATCAGGCAGGCCCTTTCACTACTTTGGCATAGTTGATGGCAGATCTATTTAGATAAAATGTAGACTTTAGAAAAAAAAGGTGAACAAGGGTTAACTTAGCCTTTAAGATATGCACAGTGAGTTTTGTGTATACTATGCAATAAAGTATATTGCCATTCATTTCTGCTTACGACTTTTCTTCTTTTAGGCGCCAACTACTGCATATAAAGTGTCAGTTATGTAAGTAGTTGTACAAAGTTAAAACTGAATATAAAAGAGATAATTTAATTTAGCTTTTTCAAATACTACGTCATTACATTTATTTTTGATTGTAAGCAGTGCAAGTACCCAAATGTCAGTGTCTTACAGTCTCTTTACAGCTGAAGAGGAAGAATTAGCACAAGGAGCCAAACAATACATGGTAAAGGTGCTGACAAGAATCATTCTGATAGGAATAGAAAGCAGGGTGACAATGAGATAAATTTATCTCTGTACTGCTTCAATGTCCTGTCATAGGATGGGGTAGGGCCAGAACAGACTGACAGGGTTGGGTTTCCAACCTCCCATTATGTCACAGAAATCAATGACTTTTGTTCCCATTTATTATTGTCCATTGATGGGGTCAAGTACCAGTAAAAACATCTTAGTTTTTTAAAATATATTTACTGTGCATGTGCATTCCTATAGCCAGTCATTTCATGCTCGGCTGATCTCTGGGGCTGAATCCTGTGTGCAGTGATTTTTGATTTTGTGACTGCAGTTCACTGCCTGCTGCTGTTGTCCCTCTGTTGCCATTGAGGAAAGACAGTCCACATGATGATAAAAGCAAAGACAAAGACTGAAGGTGTGGATTTAGGACCTGAAAGGATAAATTTGGTGTTGGGAAGGGAAGGACAAGAGGACTTTGAAACATAATCATCCCCCTGACTTTCTCCTAATGTTTCCACTACACATAGAAGTAGCCCAGACTCCGGAGCAAACAGATGACTAAACAAACAGTTGCATTAGCACACTGTGCTAGCCCGCTCCCTCCTGCACACTTTATTGCAGTAGCACATTTAATTATGTATTTATTACAGGCATTTGTGTAGCACCAGCAATTACTTATTTGTAAATTTATATCAGCCCCTGTCCTCAAGGAGATTACCATATCTGAGTGCAGCAGTAATTCTGTATTTTATGACATCTCCTCTGTGTCCTGTCCATACAGAGGATCCTTCATTGTCCACTTGATGTTAAAGTGACCCTGTCACATCACTATATTAAACTTATTAAATTAAAGAGAAAAGTTAGAAAAACCAACCAAACTTTCCTCTTCTGTTATCTCATTCTGAATACCTGCTTACCGGCTCGTTTATCTGCAATATATAATTCTAATCTGCTTGTTATATGATTTCATTGGACAAACTTCAGTACTTTCTAATAGTCTCTTGTAACAATTCATTGGCTTGTACAAGTCTCTTCCAACATGTCAGTGACTTCTATGAATCTCTCACATCCTGTCTGTAGTCTCCTGTAAGAATCTTGGTAAAAGGGGGCATGCTGGATTCATACTATCTTACCAGGTGTGTAATGTTATAGCTGTATCTGACAAGCCAGTGCCTATTCAGCCACTCTCATATTTAGTAAATAGTTTTTATTTTATCCATAAAAGAGAACTCTTACTTATTGAAAACAATTTTTGCTGTTTAAATTGCAATAGTTTAGTTTGTAACTAGAGTTTTTGTAATAGAGTGTCAGTAAAAAATGTGCTTCTTCAGTAAAGGTTCCAAGTTTTGTCAGTAAAATGAGTTTTCAGGAAAAAAATTCTTCAGCCTTGGGCGCAAAGGTAGTGGTAAAATCACAGTAAAATCATGCAATCAAAATTGCGGGATGCCCGACGCCCAAAAGAAGTTCTTGTACTTCTTTTGGATGTCAGGCATCCCGTGATTCTGTTTGCGTGATTTTACCACGATTTGTCGGGCGACAATCACGGCAAAATTGCACCACAATTTGGTGCCATTCAAAGTAACGGGGATCGAAAGGGTGTCCCGCAATTTGCGGCAATTCCGAATTGTGGCGGTTCTGTCCGCAAAACGGAATGCCATGGTGTGAATGGAGCCTTAAGGCATAAGTTCACTTTTGAAACATGTTATATGTTCCACTTGTTTTTAGGGTGAAATATGTAAAATATACCAGCAGCTGCAGCTCTCCCACCGCTTCCCCCGTCCCTGTGACAGTGGGTCAGGCATCTTTTCCCCACACCCACTGTGACTATTTGAAAACAGCATGGCCATGTGGGGGCTCCACCCCATGACCACGTCATTCATTCACAGTTTCCTTTGAATTAATGTCTACAAGTACCATCAGTCATTGTAGCTGACGGCTTGTAGTTTCAAAAGAGCTGTGAGGGCACTGGTTAACGCCTTCATAGTCCATTGATCTTCCTACTCTCAGGTAACTATCTGCTCATATGAGGTATGAGCAGAAAGCTATGCTGAGAGCCTGCAGGAGCCTGAGATTGCAGGCTGATCATGGGTGCAATGTTCTGCATGCTCCTTCGAAAAAAATAATAAATGCATACATTTATATTTTTAACAGTGAACTGATCCTTTATGTCAAGAAATTTAAAAAATAAACTTTGTTTAAATGTTTGCTTACTGATGAATGGATTGATTTGTCCAAACTGGATTTCCACAGTTATTGCATGAGATGGAACCAGTTATGTTCCCTCTTTTTCTGAGTGTCAAGGAGTTAAAAAAATTATAGCGCAAGTTCCTTGATAAAGCGGTAACTGCTCGATAAAGGGGCATAAAACCCCCCTGGAACATTTGTAGAATTTTAGGGTCTCCTCTTCTTCAGGTCTGGCATTAGAGATGGATAAACTGGACAATTTTCTAGGCCCCTCATGCTCTTAGGGGCCCTCAGGAGCAGCCCCACCTGCCCACAGCTGCCCCTGCACCTGAAGAACTGCATAATCATCAGCTCTCACAGACAATCTGGAGTTTAAACTCTGGCAGAAGAGCAGGAGACCAGCAGCACCAGACACTGCCATCTTCCACTGTGCTGTGATGTATATATGGTGCAGGTTTGTGTGCATGTTTATTCATGTAATGTATGTATGTTTGTGTGTAATGTACAGATTGTGTGTATGTTTGTGTATAATGTGCAGTGCTGTGTGTATGTGTGTACTGACCACAGTCTGGCCCCAAACAGTGCAATGGACACTGAACTGGCTCTTTTTTTGGGGACCCCTGATTATTAGTTGCCTCCTTCTTCACACAGTCTCTGCAAAAAATAAACAGAAATTATATTAAAAGAATACACCGTAACTGTCCATTTTAGTTGCTTTACACTCTTCAGTGAAAAAATGCCCCACTTCCTTTTTGTTTCTTCATTTATCCCACCACTTTATAGATTCTCCTCACACTCACTGGACTGATGTAACCTATAAATGAATAGAAGGTATTACATGCTTTTGATTTTTTTTTGTTCCAGCATTACCTTATAGCTGTCCCTTCATCAACTTTCCACCATTTCTGTTTTTCCTCCAATCACTTCTTCCCTCCTTGCATCTCACATAATGAACCTTCCATGCAAAATGTCTATTTAACTTGTAGGTGATTTTAAATCAAAAGGTAATCAAAAGGTAGAAATAGCACATTATTTTGTACCCCATATAACGAACCGTGTCACAACACCTGCAGTATTTCAGCCAAGAAGGACATGATTTTATTCTTCTATTACAGATCTGCTTTCATACACAAAGTGACCTGATGTTGACCGTATTACTTTATTAGGGACCTATGGTACATTTTTATTAGGTTAAACATGTCACTAGGTCATAAAATCTTGCTGAATAATCCCTTGCACTACTCTCCCCAAGAGAGATCTCCTCAGTGATTTTTGACATCTATTCATTTGATGGATATCATAGATAGTAATTACAATATATGGCATAAGTAGGTGTACTGAATTGTTTGTTAGTGTCAAGAATAGACACAGACTCTTTAAGTACTGCACAATCATGTTCTTGAATGAGACTGAATGTAGACTAAATCAAGGGCTCCAGATTTGCAGCCACTGGCCCATTCTGTTATAACGGTATCAACCTACTTGCTTTTTATAATTGTTAATTAAGTATAGGTACAGTAATGGCAAAAAAGTAGGAAAAAAATGTGATCACAACAGCAAAAAAACATTCTGCACATTTGATGGATATACCTTTTTTGTGACTGCATTAAGGGGTTTGTGTATTTTTAAATCGTTTTAAATTTTTCATACTGCATTTTATGCACCAGTTAGCTTTTTCAACTTAAATTCAGCTGTAAATAGACCCTACTTTAAAGCCCTGGATAGATTACAATTATTTGCCCTGGGTAATTCAAACATGTTGGGGTCTTTTTCTGGGCAATTGGAAGTTTAATGTGGCCCGCCTTACTTCCAGTGCCATAAAAGGGCCAGTATTGCTTGTGTCAGGTGGGCCAACGATGGAAATGTCTGTTATTATATTGGGACTTTGCAGAATTTTTAACATCACAAACAAAAATGTCTAGAGTGGAAGCTACCTGGAACTTTTCATATTAACACGCTGCTGGTTGGTAGGATCACGCCCTGCATCCTAGCAACCAATCACCTGATGGTTAACTTCAAAAGTTAACTCAGGCAGCTTCCGCTCCCATCCTCCATTCAGAATTGTCCTGCCTCATACTCTCTACTCTGCTGTGATAATGACAGAGGCAGAGGCTGGGGAAAGAAATGGCGCAACTGCGGTGGTCCAGATGGGACAGTGGCTTGGTCCGGATCTGGACCACAGTCAGTCATTTAGTGATGCCAGTACTACAGTATGCTTTAAAGTATGCAGTATACCCTGGGCTGCCTAATAAGAGGCTAGTTAAGCATATGTTGACTTCCTTTGCAGACTTTTCATTTAAACAGCACTGTCTCTGTTATAGGGGAAAATGTGTTATGTTCCTCCTTTACGCATCCTTTGTGTGACCTGCGATCCTAATATTGTGTCACAATTCAGCAGTATACAAGAAATCTGAAATCCTAAATTATGCATGCTCCAAGTATTATTATTATTCAGAATTTATATAGTGCCAACTATTTAAGAGACAGTACAGTTACAATACAATAAAATACACTTCATATTATATAATATAAAAACAATGAAAATGTTTGGAGAAATACAATTCATTCCATATAAGTAAAAATAAAATAAAATAACTCCTAAATTATCTCTGATTTCTCCAAAATGCCATAAGCCAATAGGTATAACATGACGGAGACATGATCAAATACCTATGGTTTGGTATTTTATTTGTCACAAAATAAAAGTATCAATATTATTGTTTAGAACATTTATATTTATGATAATATTTCATTGTAATGTATTGTATTATTATTAATAATAAATATGGATGATCATTGATAGTAGTAGTATTAGTTCTAGTAGTAGTGTAATATGTTCTTCCTATGGTGTCTACTGTTACTATGTCTGCACCAGTTAAATACATACAGTGTTGTGAGCTTTCGCTTCTGGATTAGGTTTATGTGCACTGGATTTTAACAGATTATCCCTTAAATCTAATTTATTTAAATACAGTTTAAGAGATCAGAAATAGAATCAGATGGTCAATTGTTAGTACGCATTATAATGTTTTTATGCTTAGAAAAAATAACCCAGTGTGCATTTTTGGAACAGATATTCAACATAGAACAATATTATCCAAATAAAAGTGTGTGCATTAAAATAGAAAAAAAAGACAACATCCAGGCCAGGTTTTGTAGTGGAAATGGGGTATAAATAAAAAAGGGAGAGAGAGTTTTTTTTATTTAACATAAAAAGGGTATTTTTCCCTATATAAATCTAGAAAAAAATAGTTTGCAGTATGATGGTAAAAAAGGGTTTGCAACTACAAAAACTCTCACACCTTAAAGCTGAATTATGGAATAAGCAATTATTGCCCAAATATAAGAGGCATGTATATTTTTACTTGAATTATGGTGTGCTTTGCTTTCTTCTTCCAGAACTGTGCAGTAATTCAGCATGAAACTTTGCCTTTATGCAGGAGCTTGCTTTGATAAAGACCAGTAACAGCTGCTTTCTCTCCTTGTGCAGGGTGACTGTCCATGTATCTGCTCCCCTTCTCGGTCCCCCCCATAGATCTGCTCTTTGTTATGTGCAACACAGTGACAATGTGTAGCTATTGAGAAATGTATTTCAGTTCAGTTGTAATATTCCTAATTGTAAACTAGTGAAAAATATATATAGATTTCTTCAGTCCTATGATTAATCCACGTTTGATAAATTGGATTTAGATGAATTTAAAGTAATTACTGAAATATGGAGTAATTTATCGACAAAGATCACAACAGAAACTCTGAAGTTGTATTTTAGGGCTCAAGCACATAGTCATAAAGGGGCCATACAGTATCCAGAGACTGTGTAAGCACTGCAGCTTACAGCCACCCATAGAAATGAGTAAAGCACACAAAGGGACGTATGCTCTGAAAGTACACAATCTATGTTCAAGACATACGTCTATGCACCTGCGAGTGCTTTATGCAACCCTTGCACATAATTGCTTACAGCCGTGTCTTCTGATTGATGTCTGTATGTAGCTGTACACAGCAGCTGCCAGTCGAAGAAAAGTGTTTACACAAATTCTGGATGCTGTATGGTCCCCGTACAGCTGGGTATACAGTATGTGCTCTTGATGCCTACAGAATCTAGTATTTGTTTTGTTTAAAAAGCTGACAGGCTGCCAAGTCCTCACTGTTAGAAAAAAAACTTGGAGAAGAGGTGGGATTTTATCTGATGTAAATTTGAGATATTTTTTTTCTGCACCTGCAGCTACAGTGGTCAGTGAGTACTTGTTTTACACCTCTTTTACATTTTTTTGTGAATATATAAATACTTTAATAGTCTTAATATGGTCAATACGTACACTTAAAGATATATCTAAGCCAAACTGATTTTTTTATTTATTTTTTTAGAATCTCTGTCAAGTTTAGGCTGTTTACATTTGTGGCCACTGTGATTGGATGTTAAAGCAATCACAAGAGCCACTATGATTAAGTCTAGTGATATCACAATCATAGGCATTGTATGTGTTCAATGTGTGTGTACAAGTTTTTAAATGGTGTTCCAGAAATACAGGTTCCACTCTCCACATTTTTGAGTACTTGTTTTACACCTCTTTTACATTTTTTTTGAATAAATAAATACTTTAATAGTCTTAATATGGTCAGTTATACACTTTAAGGTGTATCTAAGCCAAACTGATTTTTTTTTTACTTATTTTTTTATAATCTCTGTCAAGTTTAGGCTGTCCAGAGAAGGTATTCACATGCAATTAACACAGTCACTTCCAGCGCTAATAGGTCTTCCAAGGTGTGGAGTAACAGATATCAAATAAAATGGTGGCGTGAAAGGTATATATGGTATCCAAAACTGGGTGGATGCTGCCTTCGTCAGATGGGGTAATTCCGAAAGGAAGAACAGAAATGGAAGGCGCGCACACCTAGTGCATTACCAAAGATAATTTAATAATAAAAATGTTTTATATAAAAGTGGGTACTCACAAAATGCAACGTTCAAAAAGGCCATAAAAACAATGCATGGACATGCACAGAACACGGGGTACCTTAGTTGTACCCGTGTTCTGTGCATGTCCATGCATTGTTTTTATGGCCTTTTGTCAGTTGCATTTTGTGAGTACCCACTTTTATATAAAACATTTTTATTATTAAATTATCTTTGGTAGAGCACTAGGAGTGCGCGCCTTCCATTTCTGTTCTTCTTGTATTCACATGCAATTAGTATTGCAACCCGAGACTCAAATGATCTCCAGAATTCAAGCCAAAGCCCAATTAGTTTTAAAACATAAAAACAACTAAAGTGTTATTTAACTTGTAAGTGCTCATATTTTTCATTATAGACCTTTCTCTGAATACTTCTTTACCAAAGAATTTTGTCAAGATAAATTTTAGCCATGCATAAAGAAGTCATTAGAATATGTGCTTTTAGAAAATGTATAATTCAGATTGCCTGTTTTAACAACTTGAGTACTAGCCTGTATTCATTACCAGGTCATTTTTCAGTTTTCAGTGCTGTTTGACTGACAATTAATTGGTCATGCAACACTGTATCCAAATGATTTTTCTTTTGGTGGTATTAATAACCACTGTTTTTTACTAAATAAAAGAAATAGTGCAGCAGTCAGAGTGCAGGGGTCAGGACTATGTATTGCACAGAACAGCTTGCAGATTTCAGTGTTCATGAGTTAGGGCCCCTTATGGTGGTCAATGTGACTCCTTTATGATCATTATGTTCCTGTGTACCCCTTTACCGGCGCTCAGTGGTGGTCATTGATGGTCAGTGGACCCCTTTTATAGTCACTATGCTCCCCATGTGTCCCCCTTTCATAGGTGGAGTGGATCAATGGCAAAGCTGGAAAAGGAGGATTTGTTTCCTTTTTGTTTACATTTGTTGTCACTGTGATTGGATGTTAAAGCAATCACAAGAACCACTTTGATTGAGTCTAGTGATATCACAATCATAGGCATTGTATGTGTTCAATGTGTGTACAAGTTTTTAAATGATGTTCCAGAAATACAGGTTCCACTCTCCACATTTTTTTTACTATTCAGTGGTATAGAGCTGGTTAAACGCTAGAATATTTTTTCTCATTCAACCATTGCATATAACTCACATTCAGTTGTAGAATACACCAAACACTCAAAAAGTGAAATCTATCTATATGACCCATTGTGTAGAAGGAATATTGATATACTAATTTAAAAGCAAAAAGAACATTGTATATATTTAACTAAAAAAAGCATTAAATATGCCATTACAATTATGCTAGTATTGTGGATGACGTGTAGTATTTTAAAACATAATATATATTGCTAAAGTATTAACAAATTGTCAGATGTTTCTTAAAAATACTAGAGAAAATTTCTAAACGCAGTGTACCCACTGACAAGGAGATAAAATCACATTAAAAAAAAAACTACTCAAAATTCATCAGAAGAAAACACATACATTTCAAGACTGGAAAATGTTTAATCTGGTCTTCTTACAAATTTATAATGCTTTCTTACTTGGTTAAGATAGATCCTCCTAGCTTTTGGTGAAATATGGCACACATAATGCTATTTATCCAGTTCAAGGCCTGCTGAAGGTTGGTTCATTTCTTTCCTGTTGTTAATACAATGCCACAGGAATTTGCCATAGGCTTCAATGAAAAACTCAAGAAGTAGGAGCATGTATTGTCTTATTGTTTGAAATGGTTTTTGTTGTAGAGTTGATGGCATGTAAAGTACATATGGTGTATCTTGGCATGTAAACTACAAGCTCTCTATTGGGAGGAAGGCTAAATTATTTAGCTAGATCTAATTAAATAGTTATTCTATAAGTTAGGATATCAGCATTAATAGAATAAATAAAGCACAGTTTTAGAGGGAATCTGGGGGGAGTTCTAGTTATACATTCCTAATAAGTATTTCTAATTCTTGGTGATTTATGTTTTTTTTTTTTTTTTTTTAACTAAAAACACTAAAAATATGAACAGGCACTCATTGAAGTGTTCTTTTGTACCCTGAAACAAAATAAACAAAAAAAGTGATGTTGTAGAGGTATTTTTAGATAATGGCTTCCCTTGGAGGACCCCTCTAAACTGGGAACATTGCCACTTTTTTTTAAGTCTTGTATGTTAGTGCTTGCAGCTTGTATATCCCTAGCCTTAATATTTGTTATTGTGACTGTTACTAATATTACTCCCATACTGAAAAACATTATCAGAAGTAAGATTATGCTAGTCAAAAGTATAGGTTTCTATACTTATATCTGCCAATGCACAGTACATTACGGTATGCTTATATTTTCCTTTTTGTTCCAGATAAAAGGAATAAAGGACCTTAATGTTTAATTTTATATCACAAAGTCCCATGCTGAGTGCTCTGTAGGTGCTGAATTTTCTCCAGCACACACTGTATAATGGTGCATTTACATAATAAGGAAAAATGCATGATTTTGCCAATTCAAAGCAGTGAAGCTGTTAAAGTTTGTAGGAAAATCCCCAAGGTTTAAAGTAGCAGGAATACAAGATAATGTCTGACTGCTAATGTGTTTTAAATGATTTCTGTTTTTAATTTTTTCATCAGCATGCACTGAACCTGAGATACTTATGTTAGAAATGGTGCTGTAAAATACTGTACATGATGGCTGAAACATCAACACTCCTTAATTAACAATGAAGCTGCATAGTTTCACCCAATTATTCTGGTTTGTTCTGATAGCATAATAATACAACTGGCCTGGAAATATGTGACTCTTAGCTTATCAAATTCACCTAGGAACACAGAGAATGCTTAACAACCTCAGGTTCTGTAATATTAAGGCTATACCAATGAACACTTCAAAATTTATTGGTAACTAAGTCAAAGCATGTTTCATTTTATTCATCATAGAAATCAAGAATAACAAACAATCTTTGGTGTTTAAAAAAGTGCTGATTATGCATACACATCCATGCTTGCCTGGCTTGATAATAAAGGTTCAAACACAAAGAACAGAAATTAGGAGCATGAAACAGAATCAAATATAAATCCAAGAAACTATAAAGAATAAACTGGCATTCTAGTAACACATTTAATGCAAAATTTTTGCCATAAAAAAGACAATCTCTACATCTTTTGTGCAGGCAATTGGTAGAAATCTTCTTTGCAATAATGCCCTGCCCACTTCTTGTCACTGAACTTCCGGCACTGTGGGGGATTAATAGCTTTGGGTCTTTTGTGAAGCTGTTGTAAAAACATTCCTGGTGAGGATCCAAGCCTTTCTCTCTTCTCCTCTATTGCAAAAATTTTTCTTTAATATTATCCTTTTAACACAATCTGTAAATGGGAGAAACTCTGATGAGTCACAGGATTCTCACCCCCATTGTGTTATAGTAAAACCAATGAAAGAACATTTATTAATGAAGGAGAAGGGAGGAGAGGGCAGGTCTTTATCTGGATTTTTTTCACACCAGCTTCAGAGAAGACCAAATGCTATTAACTCCCACATCACTGGAAGTTCGGAGACAGGTGAGGACGAGACATACTTTCTTACAGGTAAGGTAGAGCACCAAAGCAATAGATCAGTTTTTTAAATGTCAGCTTTAAAATATTTATAAACACGTAATATATAATTATGTAGTACAAACAAGTATACCAAGACAATAAAAATATCATATACAAAGCTACCTCGATAGAGTTGTATAGCTCCTTCTATTTTCTATCCTCTACCCCACAGATATCTTGCCATATATTTCTGGGACTCCATAGACTAAAATTTCGGGTATCTTGAATTGCCTAATGAGTATTTTTTCAAATACGTTGTAGATTACACAACGTAAACCACTACTTGGTTTCCACCCAATCCTTAACGCTCTGTCTAGCATTTCATGCTATTGTGGAGTTTAGAGGTTGATTTAATAAAGTTAAATAGACTGCTCAATTTGCAATGAAAGTTATATTTTGCAAAGGAATTATCTCCAGAGCTTGATAAATGAGTTGAAGCTCTGTTGATTTTTATAATCCAATCATGTGCAAGCATACATTTTATCTTATTTTTATATTACTTGCATGTGATTGGGTATTTTTTGCAAAGTGAAATTTCACCTCATTCACTGAGTTCTGGGGTATATTTACTTGCAAAGTGCAACTTCCATTGCAAAATGAACATCCTATTTGCCTTTAGTAAATCAACCCCTATGACTCCTGGATTGTTTGGGATTCACAGCAGAGGAACATGTGATTGGTTACATCAAAAGCTTAGCAAACACGGGCCAAATGTCAGGTGGCATCGACCGGTTTAATAGAAACTGGCTGACATTCAGCCAGTGTGTACTGTAGCCATTACCCTTCTGTCAAAGGGGCATGACCAAACAAGGTCTGCCCATCGACTCTCGCTCAGTGTTCTCAGCTGTGAGTGCTGACCAGAGTGTTCTGGCAGGAGGGCCCTGTGTCAGAACACAATAGCACAGCAGGGAAGATTGCTGTACTAACATTGCATGGTAAGTACAGTGGCTCCTCCTGAGCTGTCAGTTATTTTTTTCATTCAGCTCTGTTCAGTTGAATAAAAAAAAATAAAACTAGTTCTATACACATCAAAAGATGCATGTTAAACTGCAAGCTGGCAATCCTGATGATAACAGAAGATATGAATTGACCCTCACTTTTTAGATTGTAAGCTCTAATGAGCAGGGCCCTCTGATTCCTCTTGTACCAAATTGTAATGTAACTGTAATTTATTACAGTTTATTAGAAATAAACTGCTTTTATTTTGTTAAGCACTGCACAAACTGTTGGGACTATATAAATCCTGTATAATAATAATAATAATAATAATAATAATAATAATAATAATAATGGTAATCTGTGCCCTATTGTGGCTTTACCCAGTATATTTGTATATGTATACATTCCAGGCTTCTGGGGGGAGGGCGGGTGTGAGGGTTGGGAGTAAGTATAAATTCTGTAAATGTAAACCTGTCTGGATTTACCTTAACTAGGCATATGTGAGATTTTGCATAACAAATATAGTCAAGTAATATTTATAATCAATTGATTAAGAGTGTTATCTACATAATTGCATTTACTTTATTTCACAGTGTGGTTATCTATGTCTCTATGAAACAGTTAATTTATCAGTGTAATCCTTTATCTCCACCAAAATGGCTCCGTTCAATAAACCTTATTAGAACTCACTGTTATTGCCAGCTAGAAACAAGCAATATATTAAGCTGCACTGACCTCCTGTACAATTTTTTTTAATTGACTTTTGCAATGACAATAATGCATAAGGTATAATGTGCATGTGGCAAATTCAACAAATCTATACAGTAAAACCCTTGCTAGACTGAAAGCATAATTTCTAATCATAAAGATTATTAAACAACAAAATAATATGTGGTAATAAAAACACAATCTTTATTATGCTTTAGTGAATTGACCACTTCACTGTTGGTGTACACTATTATACCTCATTAATAAAGATGACTAAATATTTGAAAATCCACACTGTATATTCAGCCAGGTTAGTCCATCAGTTCCCTATATGTTTATAGAATTTTCATTGAGCACAGAGTGGTACATCAATGCATGTTATACAGAGATAGAGTAAAACCTAAATTGAAACAAATACACACATGCATTGATGTCAACATTCAGAATACAATATTTTTTTCTAGTATGGAAATTTAACAAATTGCACATTAAAACCAATAAATGTAAACAAAGAAATACAAAAACAATTTACTGTGTAGTGACATAAGGTTGACTGTTTTAAACAATAAAAAGTTGACTGTTTATTTTACAAAAAAGAAAAGGTCCTTCAAATGGGTCTATTGTTTCATTCTTTATAAACTCTACTGCTAGGGTGGTATCGATGACAAGAATAACAAACTGAGGCCTGATATTAACTTGAGTAAATATAATTAACCTTACTTGAGAAGACTGTAGGCCATTAGAAACAGACAGGAACTGTGGAATTTCCAGATTGTACCAAATGGAACAATAAGGGGAGATGTGGAACCTGGAATAGGGATATTGGGGTTGATTTACTAAAGCTAGAGAGTGCAAAATCTGGTGCAGTTGTGCTTAGAAACCAACCAGCTTCAGGGATTTATTGTCAAAGACTAACTGAACTAGCTGAAGTTAGAAGCTGATTGGCTACCATGCACAGCTGATTTTGCACTCTCTGGATTTAATAAATCAACCTCACTGTTTGTAAATTGTTAATGACATGGAGAAAATAGCATTACCATCTTAAATTGTTTCTAAAGGTACACATTTTGCATTACCTGCATTTAGGTAAAACAAGTGTTTTAATTTGCTGTGCCCTCCCCCTAAAAATACTTACCTAAATCCTGTATCAATCTTGCAATGCTCCCATCTGTCAGTCTTCTCTCCTCTCTTCACTTTCTCACAGGCTTGGCTGAGAACAGTGGGAGCCATTTGCTCCTGCTTTTTTCAGTCAAATCCTGTGAGCAGGTAGTGTGGGGGATGAGCTGTGCTGTGTGCGTCAATGGACACACATAGCTGGGCTTAGGATTGAGCCCACACATCTGCCTCCATAGCAAGCACTGACTATGGAGGCAGATACAGAAGAGAAGGTGCCAAGATCACTAGTAGGGAAAATAAAGTAAAGAGAAAGGCACCTAAAATAGTAAGAGGTCATAGGCATATAGTGTCACTCAGCATCTCTCCTGCTCTGTTCCTCCACACTCACTGGAGTGCTGAGCTGTGGAGGAGCGGGGAGTGGCCACCTCAGTGGCTCACTGAGAGGCTGAGACTGACATCAGTCAAGGCAACTGGTGGATCCAGACTTCTGAGGCGCTGCCCTGACTGATTGTAGTGACGTCAGTGGAGAGCGGACTTCAGACCGCTCTCCGCTAACAATAGGTCACAGGAGTGCAAAACGAATTGCACTCCTGTGACCCATAGGAGAAGCCCAGCCTAAATAGCTCAGGCTGGACTTCTCCTTTAAGTATGGAGAGTCTGTCTATGAACAAGGTTCATTAGCATTTCAAATGATGACACCACTGTGGCCTCAATGGCTGTGGAAATAACCACCAATGTACTTAAACCAACTCAGAAGTATAGTAATACCTCTGAATATCTGGCAGATCCAGGCCATCCTGAAAGAACAGAAGCTACGTAATAGATAAGCAGAATCTAAGAGGCTTGGAACGCCAAATAAAGAGAAAGGGAAATTATTGAATTTCTTAAAATAGCTTTTTGATCATATACATGGGGAATTGAAAAGGAGATATAGGAATTTTGAAAGAAAAATAATCTTAAACAGATTGACTTTCCCTATAAAAATAAAGGGTGGCCCTGTTCAAACTGAGATTTTTCTCTTCAAAACATCAGTGATGGAGAACAATTTTTTTCAATAAATTTTAAAAGCTTTAGGTGTATCTCTTTTCCCAAGTATTGTCCGTAGCTTGTCAGTCAGTTCTATTAGACAACCATCAGGCGAGCCACTCTGGGGATAGAGTTGTCCTGATTGACTTTGAAACCTGAATGACCGCCACATTGCTGGACTATAGACATTATTTTGTCAATCTGTGTTATTAACCTGTCAAATAATTTAGCATATAATTCTCATATACAGACCCTTTTTTTTAAAATCACCCACTTGCACTTACCTAATTAGTGTGGTTTGTCTTATGATTGTTGCCAAAGATTCTATTGCCAAGGTGAAGAATGGGAAAGAGGTCTGAAATAATTCCATTGACTCAAGCTGAGGGTTGCATATTAAGTATTTATATCCAGGTTAAAAAGGAACGCCTACAGCAAAATGTCCTCAATATACTCTTTATGTAGGGCCATCCAATCAAATCAAAGGCTCTGTGAATATCCAATGCCAATATAGTCTAAGGGTAGTGGAAGAATATGGGAATTTAAGATTGTGAAAAGCCTATAAATGTTTATGCTTGTGGATATGTCCAGGATAAACCTAGTCTGGTCAGAGTTAATGAGATCTGGAATTACAGAATTTAATCTTCTAGACGGTATCTTGGCTGGGCTTTCAACATTACTGTTGAATAATGGTCTGTAGCATTCACGGTACAATGGGTCCTTGTTGAGCTTAGAGACTACTAGTATTATTATTACTACTATTATTATTTCGCCCCAAATAGATGGGAGGAGAAAAGCATTTTTAAGAATGTAATTCTGCAATGTACAACAACAGGTGTGGAACCAATTAGACTTTACAATATGTAGTATACCCTTGATAAGGAATCCATCTATCAATGTAGAAAAGGGTGATTAAGGAGTTTAAAAGCTTTTTTTCTGCTGAATATCAAGGTTAAGTAATTCAAATTAATTAACCTCCCTGGCGGTTTTCCCGAGTGTGGCTCGGGGTTAAAATTCAGTACCATTAGCGGTAACCCCGAGCCACACTCGGGATCGCATTGCAGGATCCTGGGGCGGCGTTACTTACCTTGTCCCTGGGATCCTGCGATGTCACCCGCTGTGTCCAAGGGCTCCGTCCTCCTCCGAAGCCTCTCTGTGCCAGGCTCCGTTCCCTGCGAGCGGCGCGACGCACGGGGGCGGAGCCTGGTGGCAAATTAAAAAAAAAGTAAAAATCATAACACATACAGTACTGTAATCTTATGATTTCACATCCCTTTTGTCCCCAGTGCTTTGGCCCATGCCCTGCATGCAGTTTTATATGATATATACTGTTCTTTCTGCCTGGAAACTGGAGATTGTCCATAGCAACCAAAAAGTGTCCCTTTACGTCAAAAGTGGCTTTAGACCAGCTAGAAAACAGCGATAGTAAATTAGAACACTTGCAGAATTGAGCGATAGTGAATTGTGGGGAAATTTATTTTATTACTATTTTTTTTTTTTTTTAATTATTTATTTTTATTTATTATATTATAATTTATGTTTTTGTGTTTCAAACTTTATCATACCCGGGATATCTACTAGACTCTGGTTTGGACAGATTTAAGTGTGTTATTGTTAAGATTTACAGACCTACAATATAAAACGCCAAATTTCCATGCAAAATAATGGTACCGCTTTCAGCACCTAAAATCCGAAATAATCATACCGCCAGGGAGGTTAAGGTAGGCCAGTAATTCTGAAGGATTAAGATGTGTTTGTGTTTTCTATAGTCTGATGTAAAAAAAAAAATGTAAAAGTGCCTCCATAACATGTTCATTTCAAGGTTGTAGGATGGGATTGTCATCAGAAATTCTAGATATAGTGAAAGGTTCTCATAAAGAAGCCTTGTTTAAGTATTTTCAGCTAGGGCTGGATCATACAGTCTTTGAGAATTCATCCAAGCCTGAAAATTGTCAGGTAAGGCTTCTAAGGCAGTCCATACAATCCTATATATTTTTTTTTTTGCTCAACCAGCTATAGCTGTCAGCACTGATCGATCGGGAAAAACCTGACAGTCAGTAGTTTGACTTCTGTATAAACTTGGTGCCCATACATGAATCAATATTCAGCGGGTTCAGCAGAATTTGGATCCATGTATGGCTAGCTTAAAGCTGCCTGGCCAAGCTGGTTTCATTTCTCCCCAATGGCCTTCCTCAGTTTTTGCACAGGAGTCATATAGAAATCTAGTTTGACCTTCTCATCTTAAGCCCTCTAATGTTTGCACTGCATTTTCTCACAAAAAACAGTCCATGTCATACTTGCATCCATTTAATACCATACTGTCATTCAACCAATAAGGACCCATTCTTCAGGGCTTAACCTCCCTGGCAGTATGATTATTTCAGATTTAGGTGCTGAAAGTGGTACCATTATTTTGCATGGAAATTTGGCATTTTATATTGTAGGCCTGTAATTCTTAGGAAAAAATCACTTAAATCTGTCCAAACTGTCTAGTAGACATCCCGGGTATGATAAAGTTTGAAAAACGAAATCATACATTATAATATAATAAATAACTATAAATAATGATACCAAATAATAATATAATAATAATTAAAATTACTCAATAATGTAATCAAATCAAAAACAATGAAATTTGCTCAGTTGCAGAATTGTCGCTGTCATTACTTTTCAGTGTTTGATGACGGATCTCCCCACAAATCACTATCGCTCAATTCTGCAAGTGATTTTAATTTATTATCGCTGTTTTCTAGCTGGTCTAAAACCACTTTTGATGTAAAGGGACGGTTTTGATTGCTATGGATAATCTTCAGTTTCCAGGCAGAAAGAACAGTTTTTATAATATAAAACTGCATGCAGGGCACTGGACAAACCACTAGGGACAAAAGGGATGTGAAATAAATTCATACAGTAATGTAATCTGAAAGATTACATTATACTGTATGTATTGTATGTGTTTCACTTTTTGAATTTGGCGCCGTTCTCCATCCCCGTGCGTCGGAACGCTCGCAGGGAACGGAGCCCAGCTCTGTGATGAATCAAGCGGAGAATGAGCCGCTCACACTGCGGGGAGACATCACAGGGAGGTTAAAGTGTTACTAAAACCACAAAAACAGTACAATCAACCTGAAAATGCAGTAAAGCTTGCTTGTCATACTCTCTGTGGAACATAAGGAGTTAATCCTGCGCATTGTGTAAAAAGGCTGTTTGATCCTGTCTTCTCTGATTCTCCCCTTCTTTTACTGTCCCCAATCCATCTGCTAATAGTATAGAGCCCTAGGAGGCACTCTGCCCATGTTAAGTTTGGTGTGTATTGCTAGAGAGTTTTTTTTGTTGGGGGGATGCATGTGATTGGCACAGGGCCAATCAGCACGGGCCAAACAGAGGTCGGGGGTAATGCAGCCTCATAGGACAGTCAGAGGAGAATGAAAACTCCTCCAACAAGTTGCTTGGCTGCTCCTCCTACCAGTGCTTGGCTGTACACTGATAGAAGTCACAAGACTGCTTTATACTGCTGAGGAGAAAAGACATTTAGCAGTTTATCTTTACTAAAATAATTGCATTTCCATGTCCTGTGTACTGTGGGAGACCACATATAGTGAATGCAGGGTCCTGGGTTTAGTAACACTTTAAGGACCAGGACGAGTGGAAATAGAAGTGATAAATTGAGTGTGAGTTCCAATGGAGCATGGTCTGATATGAATATTGGCAAATATGCTATGTAAGCAACCTAAGAAAACATTTCTACAGTTGTTAAAAACTAGTCCAATCTGGATAATGGGTAAAGGGATGCAGATTGGAGTGAATATTCCCTACTATCAGGATATCTGTATTGCCAAATACCTATCAGGTTGTACCCCCATGTCCATCCCCAAGGAGCAAAGTATATATTCATACACAGCTGAATTGGTGAAAAGAGGATTCCATTACTGTTTTAAAATCTCTCACTAGAAAAATTTGGTCTTTAGTAGGATCAATACATTTGTGCATACATACTGTACATACAATTTAATCATATCAAACAGGGTCATATATATATTGATCAATATTGATTAAAAATCTAAATATACAGTATCTCACAAATGCGAGTACACACCATTTTTGTAAATATTTTATTATATCTTTTTATGTGACAACACTGACAAAAAATACACTATGCTACAATGTAAACTAGTGAGTGTACAGCTTGTATAACAGTGTAAATTTGCTGTCCCCCCAAAATAACTCAAAACACAGCCATTAATGTGTAAACCGCTGGCAACAAAAGTGAGTAACCCCCTAAGTGAAAATGTCCAAATTTGGCCCAAAGTGTCAATATTTTGTGTGGCCAGCATTATTTTTTCAGCACTGCCTTAACCCTCTTGAGCATGTAGTTCATCAGAGCTTCACAGGTTGCCACTGGAGTCCTCCTACACTCCTTCATGGCGACATCACGGCGCTCCTCCACCTTACATTTGAGGATGCCCCACAGATGCTCAAAAGGGTTTAAGTCTGGGGACATGCTTGGCCAGTCCATCACCTTTACCCTCAGCTTCTTTAGCAAGGTAGTGGTCATCTAGGAGGTGTGTTTGGGGTTGTTATCATGTTGGAATACTGCCCTGCGCCCCAGTCTCCGAAGGCAGGGGATCATGCTCTGCTTCAGTATGTCACAGTATATTTTGGCATTCATGGTTCCCTCAGTGAACTTTAGCTCCCTAGTGCCGGCAGCACTCATGCAGCCCCAGACCATAACACTTCCACCACCATGCTTCACTGTTGGCAAGACACACTTGTCTTTGTACTCCTCACCTGGTTGCCGCCACACAGGCTTGACATCATCTGAACCAAATAAGTTTATCTTGGTCTCATCAGACCACAGGACATGCTTCCAGTAATTCATGTCTTTAGTCTGCTTGTCTTCAGCAAATTGTTTGCGGGCTTTCTTCTGCATCATTTTTAGAAAAGGCTTCTTTCTGGGATGACAGCCATGCAAACTAATTTGATGCAGTGTGCAGCATATGATCAGAGCACTGACAGGCTGACTCCCCACCCCTTCAACCTCTGCAGCAATGCTGGCAGCACTCATACGTCTATTTCCCAAAGACAACCTCTGGATATGATGCTGAGCACGTGCACTGAACTTCTTTGGTCGACCATGGCGAGGCCTGTTCTGAGTGGAACCTGTCTTGTTAAATCACTGTATGATGTTGGCCACCGTGCTACAGCTCAGTTTCAGGCTCCTTACAATCTTCTTATAGCCTAGGCCATCTTTATGTAGAGCAACAATTCTTTTTTCAGATAGTCAGAGTTCTTTTCCATGAGGTGCCATGTTGAACTTCCAGTGACCAGTATGAGAGAGTGAGAGCGATAACACCAAATTTAACACACCTGCTCCATATTCACACCTGAGACCTTGTAACACTAACGAGTCACATGACACCGGGGAGGGAAAATGGCTAGTTGGGCCCAATTTTGACATTTTTCACTTAAATGTCCTCACTTTTGTTGCCAGCAGTTTTGACATGAATGGCTGTGTGTTGAGTTATTTTGAGGGGACAGCAAATTTACACTGTTATACAAGTTGTACACTACTACATTGTTGCAAAGTATAATTTCTTAAGTGTTGTCACATAAAAAGATAATAAAATATTTACAAAAATGTGAGGGGTGTACTTACTTTTGTGAGATAATGTATATATATAATGTATATATATATATATATATATATATATATATATATATATATATATATATATGTATATGTATATATATATATATATATATATATATATATATATATATATATATATATATCCATACTGTGTAATAGTGCTTAAATCACTGAAGCATTATAATAACAAAGAAATCCTGGGGATCAGTTTTTACTTCCTATACATTAATGGATTTAGAAATTAAGAAAATGTAGAAAAGATAGAGTGAAAAGTATGCACTATGGAGGGCCTTTTCAAAGACATTACCCTAGCTTTGAAATTGTCCCCTGAAGGAATGCAATATTAGGTTTCTTTCATTATGTATGGTAAAACACCTCTTAATCTTATGCCCCGTACACACGGTCGGATTTTCCGACGGAAAATGTTCGTTGGGAGCTCGTTGTCGGAAATTCCGACCGTGTGTAGGCTCCATCGGACATTTTCCAACGGAATTTCCGTCACACAAAATTTGAGGTATGGATCTCAAATTTTCCGACAACAAAATTTGTTGCCTTAATTTCCGATCATGTGTACACAATTCCGACGCACAAAGTTCCACACATGCTCGGAATCAAGCAGAAGAGCCGTACTGGCTATTGAACTTCATTTTTCTCAGCTCTTCATATGTGTTGTACGTCACTGCGTTCCTGACTTTTGGAATTTCCGACAAGATTTCTGTGACTGTGTGTATGCAAAACAAGTTTGAGCCAACATCCGTCGGAAAAAATCCATGGATTTTTTTGTCGGAATTTCCGATCGTGTGTATGCAGCATTAGAGTTTAGACTTCAAACATTCCAGGTCAAAAGTTTAAGACTGCGTGTTATTGGAGGAAAAGGTATGAATATAAATCATGGGTAGAAACAGGTTAACTAAGGTCAAAGGGTACTGTTGAGCTGATTCAACACATGCACTTTCAACACTGCATATTACATACAAATTAGACAGATGAAATATTTAACAAATAAAATATACCTACTCCTGGCCAACTGCCCCAATCTGCTCTGATCATGAAAAGACTACAGATGTAGGTAGGGAATGCTGAGACCCACCTTATGGAATTCAGTCTTGTAAATATAACAAAGTAACTAGCAATAAACTGTACCTGACAAAGTTGTCAGAGTAACAAGCAAAGAAACAATATGATTGAGCATTCATCTAGTGCCACCTTATGACAGAATCAATGTACTTTAAGCAGCTGAAAAAGGATGAGCCACTAGAAGCAGTCTGAGTAACTGTGACATATGAGTAACCTTTCTTTGTTGAGAGGATAGAGCAGAACTGTGTAGGCCTAGTAAGACAAGGTTAGGTCCTTAGACACATTTGACAGCAATCCAGTGGAAGGATCTTTGTAAACTGTCCAGCTTTAACACCATGGATCCAAGCTTACCCAGTGCCAAACGTATCAAATTGTAGCCTCAACAGAAAATATTTGTCTCACTGGTACACCACTAAAATTGATAATAAATAAAATTAGCATGCAGGAAAGTGAAGTAATGATACTCCCACCAGTGGTTATTGCTTACCCAAAATAAGGGACTGTATTGACATGGCAGAGGAGTCCAAGATGGCAGAGGTGGAGAAAAGTCAAGGTCATTATTAATAATCCAACATCAGCAAGGTTTCAAAAGGTATACACAGTGAAATGACAGAACTGAAGTAACAGGTAGAAATATATACAAAATTCAAAACCAGTGCCACACATTTGAGATTGATTTACTAAAAATGGAGAGTGCAAAATCTGGTGCAGCTGTGAATGTCAGCCAATCAGCTTCTAACTTCAGCTAGTTCAATTAAGCTATGACAATGAAATCTGGAAGCTGATTGGTTTCTATGCAGAGCTGCACTAGATTTTGCACTCTCCGGTTTTAGTAAATTAACATCTGTGTGGTAAAATAAGAAGAGGAGCATTGCACATTGATGAAAAAATAGACTTTCATGGTTTCTAGTGGTATTTAACAACAGGAAGAAGAGTATTGCAAATTAAAATAATGGACACTGATATGCAATTTTGTTGGACTAACAGTGTTTTTTAGTTTATTTGTCACTGTTTTATAAAATTTTTGGTATCATTATTTTTGATCATTCACTTTTAATCTAGAATTTTGTATTTCACTAAGTATTTGTGGGAACACATAGAGTGTGAGCAGCAATAATAATAATGGTGTGAAAAAGGTGAAAAAAGTTAAGGTTGTGCTGGAGTTTTTTTAATTAAGTATTAGGTAGAAATATACAAGGGAAAAAAGTGCTTTTACTACAGGGTCCTGTAATGTGCAAAAGACATATATTTTTTTAAGTTGGCCTAATAAACTAACCACAACAAATTAAAGATATTTTAGGAACATGAATGGTGGGGAAAGGAATTATTTAATTTGTGACACAAAAAATCTCAACCTATACTGTGCAACACAAATTTAAACATGGCAAACAAAAATGTGTACATTTTTCATATAGAGTAGCAGGTTGTCTTAGAGACATGGTGCTAATAAAGTAATGCATAGTTCAAGCTGTACAGGAAAAAAAGGTACAAAATAACATTGATCTGGAAAAGGTTATTAAAACAAGGCCATCTACCTGTCTTTAATTTGTAGCCTATGAAAACTAGAAGTGCACAATAGAAATAGAGATATGTATATTTATATTTCTTCCTAATTAAGAAACAGTATGCTGTATAGGTGTGCACTCATAATTCCACAGCCCACTTACTACAATGTAACTCTTGCACACATTTACACTTTTTGCAACAGTTTGCTTTACTAGATTTTGTAGCTTTATTTTCTGAGCAACATTGAAGAGAATGTGAGGGAGATTAATACCCAGGTTCCTCTTCAGCTTCACTTACCCTATGTAGGCAATCATGGAGCTTTCCTCTGGTTGTAGTGTATCTCTCTTAATATTAAAGTTCCACCATAAGCAAAGCTTCCTCTGGACAGTATACTACCAGGGAAAGTTTTTCCAACAGCAGCTTACCCTGAATACAAATCACCGTCTGGGGTAGAGTCCAGAGGATGAAAGAACAATTTGGAAGATTTTTCAAAACATTTATCACCTTCTCTCAGCCCGCACCACTTGTATAACTCTTAAGTGATTGGCTGGGCAGAAAAAATAGTCATAACCCTTATTATTAACTCTTTTTATTCTGGACTATTGGAGCCTGCAAACAATAACTGGCAGAAGCCAATAATAGCCTAAGCTTAGTAACTTTGCAATAAGGAACAAATCTTAGGCTGACTACAACCTAACAGTTTCAGGAAGACTAAAAACTAACTGGGGATGCTACTGCTTAAGGCATAGTCCCTACAGACATACACTATATTACCAAAGTATTGGGATGTCTGCCTTAACATGCATGTGAACTTTAATGGCATCCCAGTCTTAGTCCATAGGGTTCAATGTTGAGTTTGCCCACAGTCTGCAGCTATAACAGCTTCAGCTCTTCTGAGAAGGCTGTCCACGAGGTTTAGGAGTGTGTCTATGGGAGTGTTTGACCATTCTTCCAGAAATTCATTTGTGAGGTCAGGCACTAATGTGGGTGAGAAGACCTGGCTCAAAGTCTCCACTCCAATTCATCCCAAAGGTGTTCTATTGGGTTGAGGTCTGGACTCTGTGCAGGCCAGTTAAGTTCCTTCACCCCAGACTCGCTCATCCATGTCTTTATGGACCTTGCTTTGTGCACTGGTGTGCAGTCGTTTTGGAACAGGAAGGGGCAATCCCCAAACTGTTCCCACAAAATTGACAAAAGCAATTAGGTTGTATAAATAAATCCAATCAACAAATTCTATCTCCACTGTGGTCAGAGCAAAAAAAAATAAAATTTGGATTGACAATATAGGTCATTGGACTTTGCATTATGCTCTTTACATTACCAAAAAAGCCCAACTAAATAAATAGGATAATGCAAAAGAACAAACATTTTGGAGCAAACAGATTTTGAAACGTGCAGCAGAGAACTCTTCCAGGATAGTTACATATGTCTAGCAGAAAAGACTTTTGTGTAGAGATTCAACAAACATGGACAAAAATAAATAAATACATAAATAAAATATGTTTGGTTAATGAATATAATAAAGAGGGATGATAGATTATGACCAGCTTCTTTGGTTCTCTACATCTATAACTGCTGTGAATTAGCAGTTGACATTCCATTTTGGAAGTAATGCATGGTCATTCCCATTTGGTGGCAAAAATGGTGTGATATCGTGTGATTACTGCAGCCTTGGAGTTCATTTACTAAAACCAAAGTGCAAAATCTGGTGCAGTTCTACATAGAAACCAATCAGCTTCCAGATTTTATTGCCAAAGCTTAACTGAACAAGCTGAAGTTAAAAGCTGACTGGCTATCATGCACAGCTGCACCAGATTCTGTACTCCCCAGTTTTAGTAAATCAACCCCCTTGTGTCTTGTTCTGCACAAGAATTTAAAAGAAATTCTGATGTGTGGGCTAAAATTTTCCTATTTTGTACATAAGGCTTTGAATAAGGATTTAATGCCGTGCTCTTTGATATACTCTCCTAACTCTTAAATCTGAAGATGTGCATTTCAATTTTTATGTCGCTAGTAGTACGCAGGTTTTTAAAATGTCAAGCGTGTTACAGGACATACATAATGAGTTATATTAACCAGGAATGCACTGACCTTGTTCAGCTTTTGAAGAATGATTACATTTTTTAATGCTTATTCTTCACATAGAACTATTTACCATAAAGAATGTTGACTGCAGAAGGTGTGATTTATAACTGATGAGTTTTCAATGAATTGTTGATATACTCAGCAATTAAATTGATATTAAGGGTTCATTTTTAAAATAAAATAAAAAATATGTTATATTTACCCACTCAGTGCAATGGTTTTGCACAGAGCAGCCCCAATTCTCTTCTTCTGGGGTCCCCCCGCTGATGCTCCTAGCTACTCCTCTTTGGGGAGTGCCCCATAAGACAAAGACTAGGTGGTTTGGCCCCACCCCCCGCTCCTCTTCCCGGCATTTGATTGAAATCAGCGGGAGCCAATGGTAATTTTAAGGGAGGGCAGAGGGAATCTGTTACACAGAAGATTTTTTACCTTAATGCATAAAATGCATTAAGGTAAAAAACCTTTAGGCTTTAGAACCACTTTAAAGATATTCCTGATCCTTCATATATTCTCACATATTCATGTCTTTGTTATATTGCTCTCTGCAGATCCCTTTCCACATATCTGTCTACCATTCCATGTCCTGTTCAATTTGTTAAGAATACTAACGGTAGTTTATACACATAAAGCAAGTTCCTTGTAATGAACCTGACAAAGTGTCTGTGATTGAAATTGGGTCTACAGGGGGGGGACAGGAGGCGGAGTCTAGCGGAGCAGACATGCATTGTTAGAGCTCCGCACCGCTGAGGAGAGAAGAGAAGGACAAAGCGGAGCCTGCAGGCTCAAAAGGTATCCATTTGAACCTTTTTGCCCCAGGGAACAAACTGTGAAAGTTTGGGCAGGAAATATGGTACTGGGAGGAAGCCGTGGCAGAAATAAAAATCACCTCACAAAGAGCTCACAGGCACTCACTGCAACTAAAGCAGCTCCAGTCACCTCACAAGATACAGCATCAGGGCGCTCTCACAGACAGAAAATGTCACAGCAAGACTCTCCATTTGAGTCAGATACAGAACAAATCCTCTCACAAACTTCTCCACAAGCCTCCTCAGCATCCCCAGTAATATTATTACAATTTGAAAAGATGCTTCATAAGGCTTTAAAACAAACCTCAGACCAAATAACAAACAGCCTAACCAAAGAAATAAGAGAGTTGGGAAACCGCACCGCAGCCTTAGAAATAAAAATTGATGAAATTGAAATTACAACCCAAGAAAATATAACAGAATTGGAACAATTAAAAGAAGAGAATTTAATACTTCAAACTAAGCTCGAAGATTACGAAAATAGAGCCAGACGTTCAAACTTGCGCATAAGGGGAATACCTGAAACTGTGACAGACCTGCAATCTACTATTACTGCTCTATTACAAGAACTAAAGCCAGATATCCCTATTGAACGTTTAGAACTGGACAGAGTACACAGAGCCCTCACAGCCAAAAAGAAAGATGGACCCCCATGTGATATAATCACAAAATTTCATTATTACAGAACGAAAGAACAAATACTAATTGCTGCAAGAGCAAAAAAGGAACTTAATTTTCAAGGACACAATTATAAAATTTTTGCTGACCTATCCCAACTTACTATTACTAAAAGACGATCCATGAAACCCCAACTAATGGAACTGCAACGCCACAACATTATGTATCAGTGGGGCTTCCCCTTTTCAGTCAGATTTAACTATCAAGGTACAATTTACAGAAGCAGATCAGCAGATGAACTACAACAAACCCTTTTAAAATTAAATCTGACAGAACCCACAAGCAGCAACACCCCCACACGCAGAAGAATGGCATCATCTTCACCTTCAGGCAGCACTCAGAAAATTTCAGAACAAAATGGGAATCATCATTCTCACAAAAGAGGCCGTTATGCCACATCATCCATGGACCAAGAAGATTCAATGGACTGACATCCTAATTCCTGATATCTCTTCATTTATTATACTAAGAGATGGTTCTCTATAAAAAACCTGTATTTATAACTGAATGTAACTGCATTCTGATAGTCACACACTGTATGGGATCAAGTTACATTCCAGTTATATTTCTTATTACTTCTGATTCATATAGCCTTAGAATATATACGTGAAATAAGGAAATTCTTGTTCAGTTATATATTTTCAGGTAATAACAATAGATTTATTACTTTTTAGGACAAATATGTTCAATAATCAAATATATTATTACCTAACTAGTTCCTAGAACTATGTTTTTGTTTATTCTAATCTGAAGCAATACAACCTCAATTTTATGAGTTAACATATCTAAACAGTTACATATGAATAAAATATGTAATTGTTTACTCTAAAAGGGTTAAAATCCCAAAATAATTCAAACTATCTTCATCAATACCAAAGTTATTAACAGTACCTTTCTAACTGAATTATTTAGCCTAGGGCAAGACTAACCATATACAACCACCCTGGAATAAATAATTTCAACAAAAACTATATTCTGCACTCCAATTAATGAATCATCATTTTGATGTCTTTTGACATAGCACTTCTCTCCTGTAAGCGGAAGATCCATGTACCCCCATTAGCCCTCCTCATTCTCCCAACCATATTATGTGGGAGTGTGACGAAGGCACTTATTCCCCTGAGAGAGATATTTATTCTCTTTCACGGGTAAATTGTGATTACTTGCAAAAAATAATTTATACAATGTATCATCTAATCTCATATGTTTTTTGTTTACTCTTTACTCCAGAATTCACTGGTTTCTTTTCTATCTTTTCATCTCTTCAGTCCACACAGGTTGATCTGCGCAGTCAGCTCTGCATAACAAAAAGTAAGTCAAAACTATTTGATCTGTTGCCATGGCACCACTGAATATACTTTCCCTGAATGTTTAGGGAATAAATGTCCCTCAAAAAAGGACCAAAGCCTTCCGTACTTTCCATAACAAGAAGGCTCACATAGTATGCCTCCAAGAAACACACTTCACCAAAGATTCTACTCCAAAATGTATTTCTCCTTTTTATCAACAAATTTACAGGCTTCTGCCTGTACCAAACAAAGGGGTTCTCTAATTGCATTTCACCGATCCACACCATTCACCTTATCATCAGAAATTAAAGACCCAGAAGGTAGATACCTGATACTCATGGGTTATATAATGGATACAGCAATCACGGTGATTTCCTACTACGCTCCTAACAAACAACCTACACCATTCCTCTCACATATATTACAAGTGATTAATACACACAAAATAGGAACAGTAATAATGTGCGGGGATTCGAACCAGGTCCTCCTCCCATTTCTAGATAAATCACCTTTTACACCATCCAAAATAACCTCTAGATTACCTTTTGCTCAACTTCTTTCCAAATACAATCTGGTAGATTCGTGGAGAGAAAGTAACCCAATGAAAAAGAAATTCACTTATTTCTCGCACCCTCATCAAACCTTCACCAGAATAGATCATATTTTTCTAACAATAGGAATGATACCAGAAATTATTGCATCAGATATAATTCCGATTCCGTGGTCTGACCATAATGCAGTATACACTACTATAGCCTCAGCCATACCAAAAGCGCATGACCCAACGTGGTACTTACCGGACATAATGCTCAAACACCCACTACATCAGATGGCCATTGAACAAGCTTTAAAGGAATACATATCAATTAATAATACAACAGACATTTCCCCAATAACACTGTGGGAAGCTCATAAGCCTGTCTTGCGTGGTACAATACAAAGACAAATGGCACTATTTAAACGGGAACGCAAAAATCTAGCAAAAAAACTAGAACTCAATTTTAATGCAGCCTACATATCATTCCAAGATAATCCATCTCAGAGTACAAAATCTCATCTGGAAAAATCTAGATTGGAATACGATCTATTTCTCACTGAGTCAGTTGATAAATCCCTCAAACGCTCCAAACACAATTTCTACATGAATACAAACAAACCAGGTACATATTTGGCTCGGGCATTAAATTCAATTAACAAATCTTTCAAACCAATATGTTTGAAATTATCAAAAAATGTTTATACTTGTAATCCAGTTAAAATAGTCCATAAATTTTACTCACATCTCGCAACTTTATACAAGACAAACAATGAATTTAATCCTACAGAGGCTGAATCCTTCTTCTCAAAAATAACCTTACCTGAGTTGTCTCAGAATCAAAAAAGCAGTTTGGATGAGCCTATAACTATAGATGAAGTTGCTAACGCCATAAAAGACCTAAAACTTAACAAAAGACCAGGCCCAGACGGCTACTCGGCTTTATACTATAAAACATTCTCAGAAATACTCTCTCCCATTCTCACTGAAACTTTTAACAAACTTCTAGAAGGACATTCTTTTCGGCAAGAAACACTAATGGCAATTGTTTGTATGATCCCAAAACCCCTTTCTGATGATACTTCCTGTGTGAATTATCGGCCTATCTCTCTGTTAAACCTTGATATTAAATTATTAGCAAAAATAATAGCAAAACGCCTCAATAGCATTATAGGAAAATTAATACATAGAGATCAAGTAGACTTCATGCCAAATAGACAGGCAGGCGATAATATACGCAGGGCAGTGTTATTGGCACATATTGCTAAAAAATGGAAAATCCCTTTATGTTTTCTATCTCTCGATATTAAGAGGGCATTTGACACAGTATCCTGGCAATATATGCAATATTCATTACAAAAATGGGGTTTTGGACCCCACTTTTTAACATGGATCAAAGCATTATATAATAAACCCAAAGCCTATATAAAATACGCTGGATACAAATCTGATGCCTTTAATATCGAAAGAGGTACCCGACAGGGTTGCCCATTATCTCCCTTATTATTTAGCCTTATACTCGAACCCATGGCCCAATACATCAGAACAAACCAAACTATAACTGGCATTGAAGTAGGAGGTATTACACACAAATTATGTATATTTGCAGACGATATATTACTTTTTCTATCATCACCACAGGTCTCTGGTCCTAACTTAATACCAGCTCTTGATGGATTTGCAGCCCTATCCGGCCTTATGATTAATCCTAAGAAATGCCTAGTGCTTAATATTTCGCTCACAAACATGGAATTGATCCCGGCTAGGGCTGCACTCCCATTCACATGGGCAGAAAAATCAATCCCATATCTTGGAATTCATTTAACAGCATCTCATTCTGACTTATTCTCAACCAATTATCCTCCTGTATTAAGACAGATCACAAATCTAATAAAACAATGGTCGCAACTTCCTTTATCCTGGATAGGGAAGATTAATGCAATCAAAATGACTATTCTACCCAAATTGCTTTATCTATTCAGAGTCCTCCCTATTCCAATTCCTTCCTATTTTTTGAGAATAGTACAAAAAAGAGCAACTTCATTTATATGGGGCTCTTCTAAACCACGTATACCTATACACACGCTACATCTTCCCAAAAATAAAGGAGGCCTGGGATACCCTAATTTTACTAACTACTACAGAGCAGCACATTTGGCCAGTCTGTCCAAATACCATGCAAAACAGGAAATCCCATTATGGGTATTTATAGAGGCTTCAGAAAATGACCCTCTATTAATATCAAACTTGTTATGGCTTGATCCTAAAGACCACTTTAAAATTCATAATCCCATAACTAAACACTTCTTATCTCTCTGGGATAAACTAAAAACCAAATATCAGTTACAATCTCCACACAATCCTCTCCTTTCTTTTATCAGAAATCCGGCCTTTTATCCGGCATGGATCCACCCAAATTCTTTTAAAGCTTGGACAACATCAGGCATTCAGACACTAAATGACTTCATAGCATCTAAATCATTCCTTTCATTCCCATCGCTTAGAGAAAAATATGATCTACCAAACTCTGAGATATTTAGATATCTCCAAATCAAAAATTTCTATACACCATTCCTAAAGGGGGATACACCATTATCCCAATTATCCATTTTTGAATCAATCTGTACAAAAGATCCATTTGCTAAAGGTACAATTTCATCACTTTATAATCAATTATATGGAGTAACAAATCTTAATAGACCCTCTTACGTTCAGAGGTGGGAGGAGGACCTGGGACGAACTTTAGAAGACACGGACTAGTCTAATATATGGCTCACATCTAAGTCATCTTCACCCAACATCTTGGCACTGGAGACAAATTATAAAGTCCTAACTCGCTGGTACCTTGTACCCGCTAGAGTGGCAAAATATTCACCTAATACCTCAACTCTTTGTTTTCGAGGATGCCCAGAAATAGGCACATATTTACACATATGGTGGACGTGCCCAGTAATCCAAACCTTCTGGAAGGAAGTCTTCGTGATTGCATCTAAAATATTTAAAAAAATAATACAACCAGATCCATATTTAACTTTACTTAATCTAAAACCGGAATGGTTAACACTCTCTCAATTCAAACTTATGATCCAACTAATAACGGCTGCAAAACAAACAGTGGCCAAGGCATGGAAATCTCCTACATTGGTACTAGCAGAAACAATTCACAGAATGAATAATACAATGTCCCATGCTAAGATGGTAGCCATCGATCAAAATCAAATTCCAAAATTTGAAAAACTTTGGCATCCTTGGATAAAACAACAGTTCCTGTCAAATTTCAATGACTCTGTCCTGTTGCCATGGTAACAGATTAAATGACTTACAGAGACACCCATTCTAAGGCTTCAAAGAGAACTAAAAAGAATAATAAACTGACGAGCGGGACAACCTTGTGGACCATACCTCTGCCTTTCTACCCTTTTTCTTCTTTCTCTTTCCTTTTCTCCACCTTACGATTAAAGCTCATTATCAGAATTTATTTGACCTATATACACTCTACCTGTAAACAATATGTATAGTAGGTATAAATCATTTAAATACCTACAAAAGTAACTAAGGAAATGATATATATCTTTAATTTAGGTTTACGTGAACCCAATGTTTAATATTTGAAATTTCATGATATTTACCTATATAATCCCTACTGTAAAACAATGAGCTTACTTTATAGATCCTTGTAAACTTACTTTATGTATCTTTATAATATTGTATACTCAATAAACTTCTTTTGACAAGGAAATTGGGTCTACAGTCTCTTGTTCTGTGAAGGATTTGGCACAGCAACAGATGGAAAATCACATGCATACTCTTGACATTGATCCCAGCTCTTGGATCAATAACTGTGCCAAGTCCTTGACTAATAACAAGTTTGATTCCTTTTGCAGTTCTTTGTTCTTTTCCTGATGGATTTAAGCAAAACAGAGTTGTCTCTTTTTTTTGCAAGTAAAATTCATGTTATTTTTCATGTTCTTATATTTTATTGTCATAGAAGAGCATCATTTTTGAGATTTTGATAAGGTGAGATGGTCAGGGGAGAAGAAAATATACAGTGAAAAATACATTATAGGAGTGTGACAGGTTGTGGCTTACCAGTGCTGTGTGTGTTCACAGAGACTGGTTCAAGACCCAATGGGATCATACAGGTGCAGGGGACTCTTTAGCACTCAGTTTACTACAGGAGACACCTGAAACAGAGAGATGCTGACAGTGCAGGTGGGGACTGCCAAAAAAACCTCCATTTTATTGAAAAAAAATTACCCTTTAGTATCACTTTAAAATGGGCTTTATTGCACATAGTGTAATACCAGCCTGCCAGTTTGTTAAACTAAACAGTCATGAAGGAATGTTAAGATACCTTCCGAGCAAGGGCAAAAATACTAAGTGCTTTGCTGCTGTTCTTAGCAATTACCTTCATTATTTTCTAAAGCTGGGTATGGTAGAATTTTGTTCAACATTTTTCATTGTAGGAACGCTGTAAGTATATTCTTTCTTTTTTTCTAATTATCAGGGTTCAAATTGATGTTCATTTTTAACCACATTGATGAGAAAATTCAAAGGAGCAGGATGGACATTTTTTCTTTACTGTATGAATTTGAGGCCCCCCGCCTCCCCCCATGTTGAGGGCATGTGACCTGGTATGGTTCAGAAGGGAGGGCGCTCGCTCACCCCCCCTATTCTGATCTGCTGGTCTACATGCTCAGATAGGAGTCTGGTATGGATTTTTGGGAGGACCCCACGCCAATTTTGTTTAACCACTAGCCGACCAGCCGCTGTCACTATACTGCGGCAGGTCGGCTCTCCTGGGCAAAAGGCCGTATATGTACATTGGCCCTTTAAAAAGCTATAGCACGGCGAGGGACCAATGCACGTGGCCGGTGGATGTGATGTCAGCCGGCCACGTGCGATCACAGGCACGAGAGCCAGAACTGAGATGTGTGTGTAAACACACAAATCCCTGTTTTGACAGGAGAGGAGAGACAGATCATCTGTTCCTACTAGTTAGGAACAGTGATCTAGCTCCTCCTATAGTCAGTCACATCCTCCCACAGTTAGAAACACACACGAGGGAACTAATTTAACCCCTTGATCGACCCCTAGTGTTAACCCCTTCCCTATCAGTGACATTTACACAGTAATCAGTGCATTTTTATAGCACTGATCGCTGTATAAATGTCAGTGGTCCCAAATATGTGCCAAAAGTGTCTAATCTGTCCGCTGTAATTTTGCAGTCTCGCTAAAAATCACAGATCGCCGCCATCACTAGTAAAAAAAATCATATTAATAAAAATGCCATAAAAATGCCATAAATCTATTCCCTATTTTGTAGACACTATAACGTTTGCGCAAACCAATATTATACACTTATTGTAATTTTTTTTTACCAAAGATATGTAGAAGAATATATATCAGCCTAATCTGACGAAGAAATTCGTTTTTTTATATTCTTTTGCGGGATATTTATTATAGCAAAAAGTAAAAAATATTGTTTTTTTTTCAAAATTGTCACTTTTTTTTTGTTTATAGCGCAAAAAATAAAAACCACAGAGGTGATCAATTACCACCAAAAGAAAGCTCTATTTGTGGGGAAAAAAAGTCGTCAACTTTGTTTGGGTACAGCATTACATGACCACGGAATTGTCAGTTAAAGCAATGCAGGGCCGTATCGCAAAAAAGTCCTGGTCTTTAATGGGGCAAATCCTTCCATGGCTGAAGTGTTTACATTTTTCTATTGCCGGCTGTGGTATTGTATTGTCGGCAATTTAAATGTCATTTTTTTTTCTTTATAAATATTAGTTTTGCTTGAGTGGGTTCTACACACGGTACAGATGTGCCTCTTTACAGGCAGACTAATGGGCCCTCCAGGCACTGTCCTTAAAGGAATTTTTCATTTTTATTGTTTCACTTTAAGCATCATTAACCATGTCCCATCCCAGATATAGTCATATGACATCCACAGGAGGGATCTTTCATCCTAGGTGGGTGTTATATGATGTCCTGAGCTTCCCGGACATGCGGGGACACGCGCATGCCCCGCCCCTGCTGCGTCACTCAGGAGACAATGCGCGTGCCCAGTGGCCATGATGTCCGCCGGGCACCTGTGATTGCCCATTAACAGAGCAGGATTGTGGATCTGTGTGTGTAAACACAGATCCACATCCTGTCAGGTGAGAGGAGACTGGTCATGTGTTCCGTGTAAAGAGGAACACCGATCGGAATCACTCCCTAGGTAACACAATAAAAACCACGATCACTCCCTAGTGTTAACCCCTTCCCTGCCAGTGACATTTATACAGTAATCAATGCATTTGTATAGCACTGATCGCTGTATAAATGTGAATGGTCCCAAAATAATGTCAAAAGTGTCCGATATGTCCGCCACAAAGTCACAGTCACGATAAAAATCGCAGATCGTCGCCATTACTAGTAAAAAAAAAAATAATTATAATAAACATGCCATAAAACTATTTCCTATTTTGTAGACGCTATAACTTTTGCGCAAACCAATCAATATACGCTTATTGCATTTTTTTAACCAAAAATATCTAGAAGAATACATATCAGCCTAAACTGAGGAAAAAATTAGTTTTTTAAAAAAAAATTGGGATATTTATTATAGCAGAAAGTAAAAAATATTGTGTTTTTTTTTCAAACTTGTCGCTCTTCTTTTGTTTATAACGCAAAAAACAAAAACCGCAGAGGCGATCAAATACCACCAAAAGAAAGCTCTATTTGTGGGGAAAAAATTATAAAAATTTTATTTAGGTATTGTCATTGAAATGGCGACAGCGCTGACAACTGAAAATTGGCTTGGGCAGGAAGAGGGTGCAAATGCCCTGTATTGAAGTGGTTAAAATTACTGCTCCTTTAAAAATCTTTTTTAAACATATTTTTACATCATTTAACATTAACTGCCCCTTCAGGTTCACCTTACTGTTTATACCATGCATGTGGGTGACCTGGACCATAAGACTCAGTCTATGTCAGGCTGGGAGGCACTTCAATCCTCCCAAGATAGGGGGCTTCACCGTAAATGCACATAGGTGCCCTTCACCTATTAGCACACTTTAGTAAATTAGTTTATTGGTTATAAATAGTTATGTAAATGGTTTGGTATCAATAAAATGTAGGAAAAGTAAGTATTTTCCTCTAAAAATTAAACTTGTACTGAGACTTGACCTTATTAGTGAACATGAAAATTCTCAGTACAGAACATTTCTGTATTCATTCATAAACAGAAGAAATAGTAAATATGTGGCTCATGTTTACTATCTCTTCCACTGTAAATGAACTAAGCACTTCTGTATTCATTCAAAGGGTCTGTAAACATGGGAGGTATATTTGCCAACCTCCTCTCACTCAGGCACAAAGAACCCAGGGGAAAGCCTTGGGGATCAAAGAGCACAAAGAGACAGGGGGGAACAGTAGGCACACAAAGGCACATGGAAGGAATTGTTCATTTACTCAGTAAAATCAGTCCAGGGGACCCTTCTGTTATAAGCTCATGGCCTTTGAAGCAAAAGGGGATGAAGTGATGTAAATTTTACTAAGCTGGCTAATAGAAGCAATCCTGTTTTGATGCAAATTGTACGTCCTCCACAGTGAAAGTGTTTAAATAAAACTAAAGGCAAAAGTTTTTTTAGGATTTGGATGAAGTAATGAGGAATCAGAACCAAGGTTTGTATTGCTTGTCTGTGTCCCAACTAGGGAAATTCACTCTCTAAAAGTGTTCTGCATACCAATGTCATGAAGAAGGAAAGTGAGGGTAAACCTGAAATTTTGAGTCGCCACCAAAATAGCAACAGAGAAGAAATATTTCAGCAACTGCCTAACTGGTTGAATGTAAATTGTTACTTGTAGTATAGTTTAGGTGGGTCCTCATAGTACAGAATTGTGGTTGATCTAAATTTGATAGTACAGAGAGTGTATGGTCAGATTTTAACATGTGTGGTGAAAATCTGCAGAGATTGTAGAATCAGTTTGTAACATTTAGGAATGAGAACCTGTATATATACAGGTAAAATAAATATTGTAAAATGACTTAAAAAAATAATAAAGTATCCTTAAAGTGGACCTTCAGCCAATTTTTTCACCTTTCCATCTATTAAAGCTTCTGCCCTTGTTGTTTTAACTTTGGATACTAAAGGGGGGGTGGATGGGGGCAGGAGAGTGGAGGAGGGATGAGGTAGGAGACTGCAGAGATCCATGTGTATGCATCAAGAGAGGAGAAATGTGCAGGCAAGCAGTGGTATAAGTGTGTCTGTCTGTATGTGTGTGTGTGTCTGTATATATGTGTATGTTATTATTATTATTATTATTATTATACAGGATTTATATAGTGCCGACAGTTTACGCAGCACTTTACAACATTAGGGCAGACAGTACAAGTACAATACAATTCAATACAGGAAGAATCAGAGGGCCCTGCTCGTTAGAGCTTACAATCTAGGAGGGAGGGTCAAGTTATACAAAAGGGTAATAGCTGTGGGGGATGAACTAATGGAGAAAATAGTGCAGTTGTTAGATGGAAGCAGGATAGGCTTCTCTGAAGAGGAAAGTTTTCAGGGATCGCCTAAAGGTGGATAAATTTGGAGATAGTCTGACGGATTGGGGTAGGGAATTCCAGAGGTTGGGCGAGGCTCGGGAGAAGTCCTGGAGGTGGATATGGGAGGAGGTGATGAGGGAGCTAGAGAGCAGGAGGTCTTGGGAGGAACGGAGATGGCGATTAGGTTGGTATTTTGAGACTAGGTTAGTGATGTAGCTGGGGGCAGAGTTGTGGATGGGTTTGTAACTTATTGTTAGCATTTTTAATTTAATTTGTTGGGTGAGTGGTAGCCAATGGAGGGATTGGCAGAGAGGGGTAGCAGACACTGAGCGGCTTGTAAGATGGATGAGTCTGGCAGCAGCATTCATGATGGACTGAAGGGAGCATAGTCTATTTAAAGGTAAGCCAATGAGGAGAGAGTTGCAGTAGTCCAGGCGTGAGATAACCAGGGAGTGAATCAGGAGCTTTGTGGTTTCATTGGTTAGAAAGGGACGTAGTTTAGAGATGTTGTGGAGGTTGAGGCGGCAAGCTGTGGAAAGTGATTGGATGTGGGGCTGAAAGAAGAGTTCAGAGTCCAGGATAACACCTAGCACCCTGACATGTGGGGATGGGTGGATGGTTGTGCCATTGCTCTTGACAGAGAAGTCAGGGGAGAAGGCACGTGGGAGAGGGAATATTATAAGCTTGGTTTTGGACAAGTTGAGTTTGAGGAAGTGGTGTGACATCCATACAGATATGTCGGTTAGTAAGTTAGTGATGCGTGAGGAGACTGATGGAGTGATTTGAGGGGTGGAGAGATAGATTTGTGTGTCGTCAGCATAGAAATGGTATTGAAAGCCGTGAGAGGCTATCAGCTGACCCAGGGAAGAGGTGTAGATTGAAAACAAAAGAGGTCCAAGAACAGAACCTTGGGGGACCCCGACAGAGAAGGGAAGAGGAGTGGAGGAAGTAGAATTGTAAGTGACACTGAAAGTGCATTGGGATAGGTAGGATGAGAGCCACTGAAGAGCACAGTCACGGAGACCGAGGGAGTAAAGATTTTTGAGGAGGAGGGGGTGGTCATCCATGTCAAAGGCAGCTGAAAGATCCAGAAGTAGAAGTACAGAATAGTGTCCGTTGGTTTTTGCTGTTAGTAGGTCATTTGTGAGTTTTAAAAGAGCAGTTTCTGTGGAGTGTTGAGGGCGAAATCCAGATTGAAGGGGATCAAGAAGGTTGTTTTTAATGAGGTGGTCACTCAGTTGGTTGTAAACCAGGCGCTCAAGTAGTTTAGAGGAAAAGGGGGGCAAGGAGATAGGGCGTAGGCTGTTAAGACTGGTAGGGTCCACGGACGGCTTTTTAAGTATGGGAGTGACCAGTGCATGTTTTAGAGCATTGGGGAAGATGCCAGAGGTGAGGGAGAGATTGAAGATGTGGGTTAGAGAGTGTAGGATGGAGTCAGAGGGCGACCGTAGCATTTGAGACGGAATAGGGTCCAGGGGACAGGTGGTTAGGTGGGTTATAGAAAGGAGTTTAGCAACTTCATCTGTAGTAGCAGATTTGAATAGGGGGAGTGTCAGCTGTACCCATTGACATGGGGTCTTAGCTATGGGAGATACCTGTATGTGTGTGCATGTGTGTCTGTGTGCCTCTGTGTGTGTCTGTGTAAATCCAGGAAGTGAACAGGCAGCAGCTTCAGCTGCTCACAATTAAAATTGATGCAGCCAGACTTGGTGGAGGGAGATTTCTGCAGCATATTTGGCAATTACAGAATCACAGTATATATATATAAAATAATATGCAAAGTGGTTGGAGGGAAGCTTCAAAACGGCAAAGATGTTTTTATTACAAATTATGTGAGCAGACTGCAGTTCCTCTGTTCATAGGAGAAAAACACAGGTCTCTGCAAGGGCACACAGAAAACAGTTGTTTTTTTGTGTCTTGTTTATACTGGAATGGAGCCTTTGGGCGCAGAGCAGTGTGGTCCATAAAAAAGCTTGCTCTATGTATTTTCCACAGTGGACTGGAGCTGTGCTGAAGTCTGTTTCTCCATCCATTTCTTTGCACTGCAGATGAGATGCAGTGTACATAAATTAATGAAATGTCACTCGTCATTATAATAAATTTAAAAAAAGAAAGAAAAAAACACAAGGCACTGCAAAACCAGAACAGATTGGAGTACTAGCACGGGTACACACACTGTAGTCTAATGATATAAAAGGGCATGGAACTCTACTGTGACCTCTAATATCCTTACATTTTAAATTATTGTCTTTACAGTTTCTGTAGTTGGTTTAACTACAGCAATAAGAGAACATCAAACAACAACAAATCAAAGAACAGATCAGAAAGAAATCAAAGCTCCTAATTACTATTGCACTGTGGAAGGAATTTATGCGTTTAGAATTCTGCTTGTTTTAATCCCCTCTGAAATTCTCTGTTATTTTGCTGTAACTCTTTTTATTCTTTAACTACTTTATCAAATTGAAAACCTTGGATAAGAAAAATAACATAATCACTATGTAGTTTTTCTTCTTCTGTACAGTAGAAGAATTGTCTGTCAGTGAGAATCGTCCTGTCAAAATTAATTAATTTTTAGAGCCCCGCCCCCAGTAAAATCATTATGGTGATATCACTTTACACAGACCTAAATTCTTAAGTAAATATTTACATTTTTTGCAATTATGTAAATCATAATTAGTGTGACTGTCCAGTTTGCTCAAGTTGAGACTTTCGTGAACTATATGTTTGTCAGTTATTAACATGTCAACATTTATTACTGGCTAATATACAGTTTAATGACTCTTTAACTAGCAAGTATTATACCCTATGCACCATTCTGCAGCTAACTATAATAAAGTACATGCTGAGAGGAGCTGTGTGTATAAATTCATGGCAATTTACTTTTGTGTGAAACAAACCTACGCACATTTACAAGAAATCACAGAAAAGCCACCTAAAGAGCTTTAAAATATAGTCATAAGAAAAAATATCTGCATTAACCTCTTTACTTTCATGAATCAGTTGACTAAGAAGTGCTTAGGGTTTTCAGTATCTTATTAATTTTCTTTTGTCTCCTGTATAGTCAAGTGACTGGCTAGACAGTGTTCACGTACTGAAACATAGACATTTCCCATGGTCCAGATCATATATCAGTAATAGAATACTAAATAGTTATGTCTCAGAAAATGAAAGGTTAGTGTCTATTTATTTAATCATAGAATTACAGGAATGTTACGTGATATATATATATTTTTTTATGTATGCCTGTAAGATTATTTTAATAAAATAAAACTTGTAATAGTCACTAACAATCTCTTGCAGTCAAAAACCTTATGATAAACAGTTATTATAATTATATAATTAGTCAGGTTGAAAAAAGACACGTCTAGTTCTACAAATAGAAAAAAAGACTCTATAAAGTGAGGTCCAATTCTTTTTCACAAGAGTAAAGAATGAATTCCTGATCAGATCTGATATTTCCTGGATCCACAATCTTTATTGTTATTACTTATAAAGGTTACTAGCTAGTTACATCCCATGAATCCCGCTTTTTCTAAAAAACAATTGAACTGAGATTACTAAAACTAGTTCCTGAGGGAATCTATGCCACCTTTTCACGGGTTCTTATGCCGCGTACACACGGTCGGACTTTTCGGCTACAAAAGTCCGACAGCCCATCTGACAGACTTTCGACGGACTTTTGGCGGACTTGCAGCGGACTTGCGGCGGACTTGCGGCAGACTTGCGGCAGACTTTATAACGAACGGACTTGCCTACATACGATCACACAAAAGTCAGACGGATTCGTACGTGATGACGTACACCGGACTAAAATAAGGAAGTTGATAGCCAGTAGCCAATAGCTGCCCTAGCGTGGGTTTTTGTCTGTCGGACTAGCATACAGGCGAGCAGATTTCTGGGTCCAGCGTAGTTACGACGTAAAGATTTAAAGCATGTTTCAAATCTAAAGTCCATCAGATTTGCAGCTGGAAAAGTCCGCTGAAAGTCCGGGGAAGCCCACACATGATCGGATTGTCAGTCGGCTTTGGTTCGTCGGGGTTCGTTGGACTTTTGTAGATGAAAAGTCCGACCGTGTGTACGCCCTATTAATGTAAAGCAGCCTTTCTGTACCATTCTGAGGACAACTGAAGCAAGCATATTTTAGCAATATAAGCATTAAAGGATTAATTCTCCTTTTATAAGGTGTTTTATTTTTAAAAAATAAAATAAATGAACATATTTTTTGCAGGTAAAAAAAGGGTTTATCGTTTTTTTTACAATATAGCCTGAAAAGCATTATACCTGTGATTAGGAGTTTGTGGGTGCAATCCAAGGATCCTGCAGACTCTCAGTACACTGTTTGCTCGTACCTCTGATAGGGGCAGGCAGGAACTGAATTGCAGGAAGAATCAGTGAACTACAAGAGCACTCACCAGTTCCCTTGCAGTTCATTGAGAAGTTGTTGGTCGTAGTTGCCGACTGTACTTGTAGCCTATTCACTCACAGAACTCTGGACGAAGCCCCGTACGGCCACGCTGTTTTTAAATTGTGACACCGTGTGTGGGGAGAGGATCCCTGACAGCTGTCAAAGGGAGGGGGGATCGCGGGAGAGGTAGAAGGAGCTGGAACATGTTCCACACTTAATAAGGGTTGGAACATGTATCACGTTCCAAAGGCGAACTTAGCCTTTAAAGACCAAAAGATTGGAAACATGTATGAAGTGGCCTGTTTAGAGACTGTCTAAAATATTGGACTACAGTCATTCCCTTTTCTCAACAGGAAAGAGAATAGCTTTTTCATTGGTTATATATGGTTCTTGGCAATTGAAAAAAAGGATTTTCCAGTTCTTTCATCACTCATCACTCTTTCATCACTCATTAATTACTGTCAGCGCATATGTGGGTAACCTAAAATATATTAGTTCACACTAGCACAATCAGGATATTCCATGTAGTTCAGCAAAAAAGATGCAAATGCATGCTTCAAAAATATATAATAACATAACATATCAAATGCATTTGGCCAAACCTGAGCAGAGCTTATTTCTCATGACACTCCCTTGCATGCAGTATTTGCAGTTAGAGTGAAATTCTATGAGTGCAGCACTATGAATCCTGTCTAAAATATGAACACAGTGGATATGTATGTACATATACAGTAAAGTGCTATGTGAATAATAAATGTGCTATCATATACTCTTTATCTATTTACAACATAAATTCATAAATTCGAAAAATATGATTACATCACATCAAAATTCAGTAATGACATACAAAATCTCCATAAATGAATACATTTAAAAGTGCTTTGTGCTTAATGCCTAAACACACTCCACTTTATCAAAGAGCAATAGTGCCTTTTCTATGCAATAATTATCCCCCATGTCCCACAGTTCATAAACCTCCATCCTCCATGTCTCTAAACCATCTGCTGTAAACTTTACATTTTCACTACACTCTGTGTGATCACCTTTTGTTATGGACATTTTATATTAAAGAAAATCTATACACACACTTTTGCTAAATGCACCTTTGCAGACTTCTCTAGAAGGTACGTTTTGCTCAAAATAAAACTTAAATCAATCCTGTTGTGCTTTCCATAATATAATTTATAATAATATTATTATTATTATTATTATTATTATTATTATTATTATTATACATAATATAATACTTTATTAAAACCAAATAATGAAACAATTACATGATCAAGTGCACCTGAACTTGCGCACAGAGGTTATGCGTATATGTACTCCTATCACTGGCTCCTTTTCTGGGCATAGATGCCCTGCTGTTGTAAGACCAAGCTCACTTCACACCACCTTCCAAAACATAAGATGATATTATCTTGACTCTGCCATAAAGACATGGATGATCGAGTTTGGAGTGGAGAAACTTGACTGGCCTGCACAGAGTCCTGAACTCCACTCAACAGAACACCTTTGGGATGAATTAGAGCAGAGACTGTGAGCCAAGCCTTCTCATCCAACATCAGTGCCTGACCACACAAATGTGCTTCTGGAAGAATGGTTAAACATTCCCATAGACACACTCCTAAACCTTGTGAACAGCCTTTCCAGAGGAGCTGAAGCAGTTGTAGCTGCAAAGGGTGGGCCAACGCAATATTAAACCCTACGGACTAAGGCTGGGATGCCATTAAAGTACATATGCATGTAAAGGCAGGTGTCACAAAACTTTTGACAATATAATGTATGTCTCTGCACAATGCATATTTGTTAACCGCTTTGTTACCCCCTTCCTGACCAGAGCACTTTTTGTGATTCGGCACTGTGTCGCTTTAACTGACAATTGCACGGTTGTGAGACATTGCACCCAAACAAAATTGACGTCTTTTTTTCCCACAAATAGAGCTTTGTTTTGGTTGTATTTGATCACCTCTGCGGTTTTTATTTTTTGCGCTATAAACAAAAAAAGAGTGAATTTTTTTTAAAAAAAGCATTTTTTTTACTTTTTGCTTGCTATAATAAATATCCCCCAAAAATATATGGAAAAACTATTTTTTTTCCTCAGTTTAGGCCGATATGTATTCTTCTACATATTTTGGGTAAAAAATTGCAATAAGCGTATATTGATTGGTTTGCGCAAAAGTTATAGCCTCTACAAAATAGGGGATAGTTTTATGGCATTTTTATTATTATTTTTTTTTTATATATAAATCTTTATTCAATATTTTTTTAGTTAGAACAAAGCATATGAACAATATAAAACAATAACAAGAAAAGGAATAAACAAGAATAAACCTGTATTAAAGTAGAGAACAAATCTAACCATCCGACCTCGCAATAATAACAAACAAACCAGCGGCATCACCTATTAAATTCATACAATTAGGAGTATAAAGCCACACAATATGCCTAGTAATAAATATTACTAAAAAAAAAAGAGAGAAATAAATAAATATAACTTCTCAGCCTCTAACATCCCCCCCCCCCCCTCCAGACCACCCCGCCCAGCCAGACCCACCTATATAAATCTTAATACTTGGTGACTAAACAGAACAGCAATCAACGTACTGAGTACAACATACTGAGTACAAGTAAAGATCATCCATGGCCGCCAGGTTTCCCTACATTCCTCCTCTCTACCATGGAATGAGGCTGTCATGTTTTCCATTGTCCTAATTTCTTCTATTCTGGAAAACCAATGTTTCACAGGTGGTATAGTAATAGATTTCCATAGGTCTGGGATACATGCCCGGGCAGCATTCAGCATGTGTGCTATCAATGACTTTTTATATTTATGGAGGGGTATCGCATTCAAGTGCAGGAGATATCCCATGGGGTCTAAACCAAGGTCGACTGATGTCAATTGTTTAATCCAGTTCCCCGCTTCCTTCCAAAATGGTATAATTAAAGGGCATACCCAGAAAATATGTAATAATGTCCCTGGCTGTTTCTTGTAATGCCAACATAGGTTAGAGGTTTGCGGATAGAGTTTTTTAAGTAGGGCCGGAACCCTATACCACCTGACCAACAACTTATAGCCCTGTTCTTGAAAGCGGCTTGCTATAGAAGATTTATGGGCCAGTGAAATAATCCTTTCAATTTGCATGCTTGTAAAGGAAATTTCAAAGTCCTCCTCCCAGCGGCGTATATATGAGGGGACGTGGCCTTCTGGAGGCTCAATGATCAGTTTATACAAGAGTGAAAACAAATGTGGTACATATTCCCCCACCATACATAGATGCTCAAAGGGTGTCAATGACCTAACATGAAGTTCCACATCTGGTATAGTATAATGTGCCAATTGAAAGGCTGACCAGGAGCTCAGAGGGGGCTGTGAAAGGGTAGATAGATCTTGCATAGACATCCATCCCTGTGAGGTAGCGAAGTGCATGCATCTAGTTTTGCCAAGTCATACCAAGCCCTGGAGCTATTTATTTTCAAGCCCAGGTGTGAAGTCTGGGTTCTGAATCACTGGTGTTAAAGGTGATGGATTGGGAGAGAGGCCCTTTGTTGAGAATGTTTGGATAACGACTGCAATTGTAGCCCCAATTGTAGGGTGCCTCTTCAATCCCTGATAATATTTATAGGCAACCCAGGGAAGCACAGACAAAATAATCGGTGAAGCTTGTTGTTCTACTTGTACCCAGGGTTTGGTCTGCGAGGAAGTACACCATGACACCACTCTAGACAAGTGTAGGGCTCAATAGTATGAGATCAAGTCAGGTAGGCCAATACCCCCCAGAGATTTAGGCAACATAGGTATCGCTTGCATTAGATATTAAATCTGTGGGAGCAATGTCATCTTGAATGCGTTACACCTCCCAAACCATGTAAGGGTAAATGTTCGCCAAAGTTGGAGATGTGATCACATTTTAGATAATAATGGGCAAAAATTAATCACATATAATGAGGCAGTATCTGGGGTTAATTTAACCCCCAGATACTTCAAAAAAGACTGAACCCATTTAAACTGATAGAGGCATTGTAGCTTTACAATACACTCCGTAGGGAGAAGAATACTCATCGCTTCACTTTTAACATCATTTATAGAAAGATCCCTTTACTGACCAAAACATTGAAATAAACGGGGTAGTGAAACCTTTGGGTCGGTAAGAAAAAATAAAAGATCATCTGCATACGCAGCGATTTTATGCTCCATGCTTGAGACCTGTATTCCACTAATCAAGGAGTCTAATCTAACTTTACAGAGAAAGGGTTCTAGGGTCAACACAAAAATTAATGGAGAAAGAGAGCAGCCCTGTCTCGTCCCATTGGACAAAGTAAAATACTCTGATTGGGCCCCATTCACCAGCACAGCGGCCGTGGGGCCAGTGTATAATGCCTGAATCCAGGACTGCATTCGTGACCCCAAGCCAGTATGTCTAAGGGTAAATCGTAAGAACTGCCAGTCCACCCAATCGAAGGCCTTTTAGGCATCTGTTGATAAGAGCAAAGATGGTCAGGCCTCCGATCGGGCGGAGTGGATCAGATCTATTGCCCTGGCCTCTCTCTGAGGGATGAAGCCTGCCTGGTCTGTGTGAACAAGATGGGGAATATATGGTAAAAGCCTATTCGCTAGGATTTTAGAAAGTAGTTTTAAATCGGCATTTAAGAGTACTATAGGGCGATGATTCCCACATTGAGTGTGGTCTTTGTCCTGCTTAGGAATGACCATAATGTGAGCCCTCAGAGCGTCCTCTGTTTAGCTCTATTTAGCTTGTTGGCTGAAATAGAGTTATAAGTACGTAGAAAATATGGAGAGAGAACATCCTGAAAAGTTTTATAGTAAGCAAGATTTAGCCCATCTGGGCCAGGGGCCTTCCCTAATTTAGAAGATTCTATTGCCATGGCCAGTTCTTTATCTGTTATAGGTGCTTCCATTCCCTCAGTTACCTCTGACGAGCGGGAGGGCATACCTGAAGATTTCAAAAAAGTAAATATCAAATCTGCCTGTGATAAACCTTGCTGGGTTTGGGTGTTAGGGAGGTTATAAAGCTTCCGATAGATTTTTTGGAATTCCTGGGCTGTAGACTCTGGGTCTGACAACTTTGCCAGATTCAGATATAATTTGAGTAATATGCGATTTCATTTGTGTCCCTTTCAGTGCCCTAGCTAGGAGAACCCCTGGTTTATTTCCATATTCATAGAGATTGTTTATGTCGGCATAATTTTTCCTTTACTTCTGTATTTGCAATTTGATTGTACTGCTGACATAAGGTAAGTAATTCTTTCTGTGTCTGTAAAGCTAGTGTTTTTTTATGTATAGCCTCAAGTTTACAGATATTCAAATATAACAACGCAATTTCTGACCGCCTCGATTTCTTTATCCTCGCTCCATGTTTAAGAAATATACCTCTTATATTATATTATAAATATTATATTATACCTCTTAAACATTTGTGCGCCTTCCACAGTACTGTCGGGAACGTATTAGGTTGATAGTTCTGGCTGAAATATTCTTCTAAACCCTGAAGGGCCCCACTCATAGTGATAGGGTCCTTTAACAGTGTGTCATTGAGCCTCCAAGACCAGGTCCTTCTAGGAACTATGTTTAAATCTATATCCATTTGAACTGGTCCATGATCGGCGAGCATAATTGGTTCAATCGTGGTAACTCGAACTCTGTCCAAATCTTTCTGAGTGATAAAAAAATAATCAATTCTTGAATATGTTGAATGAAGTGGGGAAAAAAGTATAATCTTTAACATTGGGATGTTGTAGGCGCCATACATCTACCAATTGAAGAAGGTTTAATTCTGCCTTCAGTTGCTTTAAATAAGAGAATGATAAGTGAGATACCCCCTTTGAAGCATCTAAGAGTGGATCATATGCAAAATTAAAATCCCCTCCTACGATCAATACACCATCACTATGCTCCAGAATCAGGGGGGTCAATGTCCTTAAGAAAAGCAACTGATTCAAATTTGGAAAAATGCACATTGACCAAAGTAACCCAAATAGCTCCAATTGCACCTTTAACAATCAAGAATCTACCTTGCTCATCAGCGATATATGTGCCTGGCCACCATGGAACAGACCTTGCTAGGAGAGTACTAACTCCCCTAGCTTTAGAGATTGGTGATGAACTGTGGTATACCACTGGATATGCTCTATTAGTCAATTTTGGAATTTTCAACAATCTGACTCCACATTTTTGTCAAATCTCTCAATAACCTGGACCTTTTTTCCGGGACATTAAGACCTCTCATGTTAAGGGAAGTTAACCTCACTGGGGAGGTCAATTACTTAAATTTTTTTTACCAGTAATGGCGGCGATCTGTGATTTTTATCGGGACTGCGACATTATGGTGGACACATTCCTAGTGTGTGTTCTAACTGACGGGGGGAGGGGACTGTGTAGGAGAGATGACAGATCGCTGTTCATACTCTGTATGAACAGACTATCTGTCTCTTCTCCCCTCAGAGAACCGGCAACTGTGTGTTTACACACACAGATCCTGGTTCTCCGTGTGTCAGCAGTGATCACGGGAGCCCAGCAGTGATCGTGACCGCTGGGCACTCACATCGGCTCTGGGGGCAAACAGCGGGCATGTGCATGTGCCATTCTGCCGCAGTGCAATTGGTCGGCAAATGGTTAAAATGTGCTGATATGCATACTAATTAAATTTGTATTTAATAATTTAATTAAATTTAATTAATTTTATTTGTTATTTTTAGGAAGGGTAGGTTTATGTGTATGAACGTATGAATAATTTATGGTCACGGTATAAAACCAGAATTTCAAGAATATTTTACAATTACTCTAATACATAGATTATAGAAAACTACCTTGCATATTTGAGTTTCTTATTTGTAATAGGCATTTGGGATGTTTAAGCTAAAGTGTTGATTGGACTGGTTGAACAGCTAATTGATCCACCCTGCTGGGTGTCCTTGTGTGGTTGTGGTTGCTGAACTGATTCTCCTTACATTTTCAGATACATATTTCTGCTAATATCAAGAATTAGAGGCAGTGTTATCACACCAGAGCTTTCCATTAAAGAAAACATGCACTTAAAAAAGAGGCTCCATGTAATACCACTTCAATAATCTCGATTTAGGAACACGTATATTGAAGAAATATTGGGATTCTATTGCTGACATTGGATTCTGAAAATGCTAGTTTCTTGGCTGCCATTCAGATTCAATAATTTTCTGAGTAGGGATGAGGTAAGGTTCAGGCTAAACTCAGTTTGGCTCGAAACCCTGGAAAACTGTTACATGACAGTAGTCACATGTAACAAAGGTATGGGGATGCTTCTGACATCATTGCCCTAATATGGCCCATAATATGGATATATTAGATCAATGACATCACAAGCATCCACATCTGTAGAAGGTATGCATAAAAAGTATATGAAAAAAATGCGCCGCGCCTAGGGGTGTAACTGAATAACTGTAAATCTAAGTACAAATCATAGATAATAAAGCGTGCAAATCAAATAGAGCCTAAAGCTCTGATCACTTACTAAGATTACCTGCTGTGTGAGTCCTAAAGCTCTGATCACTTACTAAGATCACCTGCTGTGTGAATCCTATGACCAAACACACTAAAAAATAACTAGTGCAATAAAACACAAAGTGCAATGTGCATAGAAAAACGTAATAAGATAAATATACAATCCACAGTGATTAAAATATAATCATTCCTAATAAGGGGTATATGCTAAAAAATGTTACACATATGTAGATCCACTGTGATTAAAATGAAAAAGAAAAAAAATTAAATAAAACAATATATATATTCGTAAAACACAAACAGAGTAAATCAATCACATGCATGGGCGAATTGAAACTATAATCGCCCTAATAAAAGTGTTCAAATCACATCCTGTGTCGAAGACGCGTAGGGGAGGGGCCAGGACGGAGCGATCAGCACAGAGCTGGGTTGTGGAGCTCTCACACCCCGCAGCACGCCGCACAGCCGTTTTTTCCTATGTTATGTTTGGTGCACATGAGCACCTTATAAATTTGAGTACCCCATGTGGGGATTGGATGTGATTTTAATAAAAGTATCCTACGGTATTATACTATATTAGCCTTTTTCTTTTATATGGTCTGATGTGAGTGGAGCCATAAAGAATCTAGTGTGGGAATCAGCTGTACCTAATACTGAGCCCAGGGGTGGCTCCAAAAGCGTGTATTGACACAATTAAAACCTGTGTCACACGCTCCAAGGTGAGCGCAATCACATTGGGGGTCACCAAGGCACTTCACAGCATGTTTTTCTTTGGGCACGTTTGATTCAAAACCGGAACTTTTTCTTTGAACCATCACCATTACACTGACTTTTATTTGAACTTGGTCACTTTATGTTACTGGATTGGAAGATTCTTTCACGGATGTGATTTGAACACTTTTATTAGGGCGATTATAGTTTCAATTCGCCCATGCATGTGATTGATTTACTCTGTTTGTGTTTTACGAATATATATATTGTTTTATTTAATTTTTTTTCTTTTTCATTTTAATCACAGTGGATCTACATATGTGTAACATTTTTTAGCATATACACCTTATTAGGAATGATTATATTTTAATCACTGTGGATTGTATATTTATCTTATTACGTTTTTCTATGCACATTGCACTTTGTGTTTTATTGCACTAGTTATTTTTTAGTGTGTTTGGTCATAGGATTCACACAGCAGGTGATCTTAGTAAGTGATCAGAGCTTTAGGACTCACACAGCAGGTGATCTTAGTAAGTGATCAGAGCTTTAGGCTCTATTTGATTTGCACGCTTTATTATCTATGATTTGTACTTAGATTTACAGTTATTCAGTTACACCCCTAGGCGCGGCGCATTTTTTTCATATATCATTTATCGCACGGTCATGAATACGTGATCTGCGCCTGCAGCCGGGTAGCTGTTTGGTTGAATTTCCATTAAGGCACTGGATAATTGTGGCTCGCAGGATTTTTTTCCATAATTATGCATAAAAAGTGTTTGGGCTTTCTTGATCTGCATGCATCTATTATGTTCATAAAAATACTGAAACCAGAGACAGAAAGGCAACGAGCACTTTTAGAATGAGGTCACCAATGACAGCCTATTTATTTCTATTAGTACAGGTTCCCTTTAATAAATACCTACTTTGTATTGTGGTTACAGCCCTGTGATACACCATCCTTCAGCTCAACTAATTAGCACTGTATTAGCAGTCTCAAATGTACTGCATCATTCATAAAGTATTTCAAAAGTTAAAGCGTTTGTAAAGGTGTTTTTTTTTTTTTTTTAAAATAACAAACATGTTATACTTACCTTCACTGTGCAGCTCGTTCTGCACAGAGCGGCCCCGAACCTCGTCTTCTGGGGTCCCTCGGCGGCTGTTTCAGCTCCTCCCCGCAAGCATTCACCACCTTAATGCGAGCTCCCTCGCACGGTGGTGAGTGCTTGCGGGCGCGCTCCCGTGATACAGCCGGCGGCTATAGCCGCTCGCTGTATCACTCGGCCCCGCCCCCCGGCGCGCCGCGTCATCGGATGTGATTGACAGCAGCGCGAGCCAATGGCTGCGCTGCTTTCAATCCATCCACTGCAGCCAATCAGCGGCCAGGGTGAGCGGAGGAACAGATGTCGGGAACGCGAAGCTGACTTTCGAGGCGTCAGGTAAGTAAAACGGGGGGCCTGGGGGCGGCGGTTCTGTCAGAAGTTTTTTCACCTTAATGCATAGAATGCATTAAGGTGAAAAAATTTTTACCTTTACAACCCCTTTAAACCTTAATATTTTTAGTTTAAATATTGCCAATAAGACAAATTATGATAGGACTTTTTGATATCAAAGAAAATTTGTCATGAGAGAAAGATGTAGGCTGCCAATACCGCCATGTAAATGCAAGTTGTCTCTTTACTTGAGCTCTATGTTGGAAACCAATAGGCATGTTCAGAAGAGGGTATTTCTTGAGAGAAATACAATGACTGTGGTTGCTGATCTTCTACTAAAAATTCTGCTTGCCTGGCTTTTATGCTGTCCCTCTGGTTTCAATCATTTAAAGTCAGAAGCATAAAGTCAGAATTCCTCGCATGCAGAGTTGCTCCATTTTAAGTTGGATTTGGGCTGCTCACTGTTGGGTATCACTGAAGGCCTGAGACAATTCTTCTTACATACACTTTCATGAAAGCAAGAACTTTTTCTATGCAGTAAAGGCTAAGGTTGAGTCACTGTAAACTTACTGATTTCACCCTCAGCAATACTTCACTGAATTTAAAAATTTTCTTTTTGCTCATTGAGCTGCAAAGAAGAAATTTGCTTCATACAAAGGGTGTGTTTTGGAATATTAAGGGTAGTTAAAGAGTAACTCCACTTTTGTAGAAAAAAAAATATCAAATAAAAAAAAATAATATAGCATATATTATTGAGACACAAGTCATATTGTAATTGAATGTTATTAAAAATCACCTTTCCTTTTCAGTCCGCAGCTGTACACAGATATGTAATTTCCTGCTTGTGTAGTTGGCTTACTGATTTTCCCAGAAGTCTGCACTAAGATGCAAGTCAGATTTCAGGCACTCCCTGCAACAAAAATGTCATTTTTGGTGATATACTCCCAAAAGGAAATCACATCTAAAGGGATGCAGACCCTGCAATTTTCCTCATTAGAGCTTTTTTTTTGCAGCAGCTGATAATTAAGAAATCTTTCCCATTAGACTCACTTCTGAACATGGGCACAGACAGAAACACAGGGATTTGTTTAGAATAACAAAAGGTAGGAATCTGCAACAAAGTTTGTCAAAATTCTTGTAATGTACATAGATCACCCAGAGGGGAATATTTATTTTCTCAACAAAAATTGAGTTACTCTACTACTCTTTACTCTACTACTTTCATTTTACTTAACCACTTCAATACAGGGCACTTATACACCTCCCTGCCCAGACCAATTGTCAGCTTTCATCACTATCGCACTTTGAATGACAATTGCGCGGTCATGCTACACTGTACCCAAACTAAATTTTTATCATTTTGTTCCCACAAATAGAGCTCTCTTTTGGTGGTATTTGATCATCTCTGGGTTTTTTGTTTTCTGCTAAACAAATAAAAAAAACACCAAAAATTTTGAAAAAAAAATGTTTTTATTGTTTCTGTTACAGAACATTGTAAATAAGGAAGTTTTCTCCTTCACTGATGGGCACTAAAGGGGCTGCACTGACGGGCACTGATAAGGTGGCTTTGATGGGCACCAATGAGGTGGCACTGATGAGGTGGCACTGATGGGCACTAATAGGTGCCACTGATATGCAGCACTGATGGGCACTGAAAGGCGGCATGGATGGGCACTGTTAGGCGGCATGGATGGGCACTGATAGGCGGCACAGATGGGCACTGATAGGTGGCACAAATGGGCACTAATAGGTGCCACTGATATGCAGCACTGATTGGCACTGAAAGGCGGCATGGATGGGCACTGATAGGTGGCACGGATGGGCACTGATAGGCGGCACAGATGGGCATGGATAGGTGGCACTGCACACTAATAAATGGTACTGATGGATGCCAATCAGTGCCAAACAATGCCTGCCAATCAGTGATGCCCATTGTGGACACTGATTGACATCCATTGTGGGCACTGTTTGGCTTCAATTGTGAGCACTGATTGGCATCCCTGGTGGTCTAGGGTGGCATACCTGGTTGTGGCATCCCTGGTGGTCATGGTGGCATCCCTGGTGGTCCAGTGTGGGCATCCTTGGGGGGCTGTTCTGATAATTGATCACCGGCTCTTCCTGTTTACACTGTGATCAGCCGTGATTGGACACGGCTGATCATGTGGTAAAGAGTCTCTGTCAGAGACTCTTTACCTAGATCGGAGTTGCGGTGTGTCAGACTGACACACCGCAATGATTGCCGCAATGCCGCGATGTGTGCCATATGCCGGGGGTCATATAACATCTGGTCAGGATATTGAAACCACTTTGCCGCCATCATTTTGCTATATGGCGGGCGGCAAGTGGTTAATTTACTGTTCTTTGTATCAAAAGTTTTTTTTCTATTTTTGTGATTGATAACTATTTGGGTAATGTCACTTTGATTTTTCTATTTTACTTTTCCTTCACTGTTGATTTTTTTCTCTTTGTGAAGAATATAAAACAAGGAGGCTATTGAGAGAGTGTTTAACACAAGACCAGGTAAAGGATTGTCAAATGCAGCTTCCTTAACCCTCACAAGTTGTTTAACCACATGCCGACCGCCGCACGCTGATTTACGTCAGCAGAATGGTACAGCAGGCATAAGGCGTACCCCTACATCCCTTTGAAATTCCTGCCTAGCAGACACACGCATGTTGGCCACGGGAGCATGCTCGCAGGTCCCACAAACTCGATTTTCACCGGCGGCCCACGATTGTGGTGAGGAGAGGCAGAACGGGGAGATGCCTATGTAAACAAGGCCTAGCAAAATGACAGGGAGCTACTGACAGTGATCTCTGTCATGTTGTAGTGAGCCCACCCCCCCTGTTAGAACACACTGAGGGAACACGCTTAACCCCTTGATAGCCACCTAGTGTTTATGCACTCCATGCAACTTGTCAAACAATCCTTTTCCTCTCTCCAACCACCACCTTATTAGTTTCTCTCTCCCCCTGTCTTCCACCACCTTTCCCTCCAATCACCCAACCATCACCCATAGAAACTTTCGCAACTTCAACTCCTCTCTCCTCTATTCTGCTACTGACCACCTCTATGACAAAATCTCTCCCCTGTCCTGCCCCAACCAAGCCACGTCCATCTACAATAAATGCCTGTCCTCCATCCTGGACAAGCTCGCTCCCCTCACTACACGCAGAATCAGGCCTTGACCCCTACAACCCTGGCAAACAGATGACACTAAAATTCTCAAAAAACTTAGTCTCGCTCTTGAGTGTCTGTGGCACAAGACTAAGTCTCTCAAAGACTTCAACCAATACAAATCTGCCCTCCAGAAATACTATTCTTCCCATCACACTGCCAAGCAAACCTATTTTACAACTCTCATTAACACCTTCTCATCCAGTCCCTGTAAACTCTTCTCTACCTTCAACTCTCTACTTCGTCCTCCACCGCCTCCACCCACTGACTCACTCACTGCCCAGGAGATAAGTTATCATTTCAAAAACAAGATTGATACAATCTGTGATGAAATCTCCACTCTACAGGTATCTCCCCCAGTTAAGACCCCATGTGAACAGGTACAACTGACACTCCCCTCATTCAAATCTGCTACTACATACATGCTAAACTCCTTTCTGTCGCCCACCCAACCACCTGTCCGCTGGACCCTATTCCCTCTCAAATGCTATGGTCGCCCTCTGACTCCATTCTACACTCTCTAACCCACATGTTCAATCTCTCCCTCACCTCTGGTATGTTCCCAAATGCTATAAAACTTGCACTTGTCACCCCCATACTTAAAAAGCCGTCCTTGGACCCTTCCAATCTTAACAACTTACGCCCCATCTCCTTGCTCCCCTTTTCCTCTAAACTCCTTGAAGGTCTGGTTTACAACCAACAGAGTGACCACCTCATTAAGAACAACCTTCTTGATCCCCTTCAATCTGGATTTCGCCCCCAACACTCCACAGAAACTGTTCTTTTAAAACTCACAAATGACCTACTAACTGCAAAAACCAACAGACACTATTCTGTACTCCTACTTCTGGACCTTTCAGCTGCCTTTGACACGGTTGACCAATCCCTCCTCCTCAAAAAACTTTACTCCCTCAGTCTCCGTGACTGTGTTCTTCAGTGGCTCTCATCCTACCTATCCCAACGCACCTTCAGTGTCACTTACAATTCTTTTTCCTCCACTCCTCTTCCCTTCTCCATTGGGGTCCCCCAAGGTTCTGTTCTTGGACCTTTTTTATTTTCAGTCTACCGCTTCCCTGGGTCAGCTGATAGCCTCTCATGGCTTTTAATATAATTTCTACGCTGACGACAAACAAATCTATCTCTCCACCCCTCAACTCACTCCATCAGTCTCCTCACGCATCACTAACTTACTAACCGACATATCTGTATGGATGTCACACCACTTCCTCAAACTCAACTTGTCCAAAACCGAGCTTATAATATTTCCTCCCCCACGTGCCTCTTCCCCTGACTTATCTGTCAAGAGCAATGGCACAACCATCTACCCATCCCAACATGTCAGGGTGCTAGGTGTTATCCTGGATTCTGAATTCTCCTTTCGGCCCCACATCCAATCACTTTCCAAAGCTTGCCGCCTCAACCTCTGCAACATCTCTAAACTACGTCCCTTTCTAACCAGTGAAACCACAAAGCTCTTGATTCAGTCCCTGGTTATCTCTCGCCTCGACTACTGCAACTCCCTCCTCATTGGCTTACCTTTAAATAGACTATCCCCCCTTCAGTCCATCATGAATGCTGCTGCCAGACTCATCCACCTTACAAACCGCTCAGTGCCTGCTACCCCTCTCTGCCAATCCCTCCATTGGCTGCCACTTGCCAAACAAATTAAATTCAAAATACTAACAATAAGTTACAAAGCCATCCACAACTCTGCCCCCAAGCTACATCACTAGCCTAGTCTCAAAATACCAACCTAATTGCCCTCTCCGTTCCTCCCAAGACCTCCTGCTCTCTAGCTCCCTCATCACCTCCTCTCATATCCACCTCCAGGGCTTCTCCCGAGCCTCCCCCATCCTCTGGAATTCCCTACCCCAATCTGTCAAACTGTCTCCAAATTTTCCACTTTTAGGTGATCCCTGAAAACTTTCCTCTTCAGAGAAGCCTATCCTGCCTCCATCTAACAACTGCACTATTTTCTCCATTAGTTCATCCCCCACAGTTATTACCCTTTTGTATAACCTGACCCTCCCTCCTAGATTGTAAGCTCTAATGAGCAAGGCTCTCTGATTCTTCCTGTATTGAATTGTATTGTAATTGTACTGTCTGCCCTAATGTTGTAAAGCGCTGCATAAACTGTCGGCGCTATATAAATCCTGTATAATAATAATAATAGTGTTTAATCCCTTCCCTGCCAGTGACATTTATACAGTAATCAGTGCCTATTTTTAGCTCTGATTGCTGTATAAATGTTAATGGTCCCAAAATAGTGTCAAAAGTGTCCGATCTGTCTGCTGCAATATCACAGTCATGATAAAAATTGCAGATCGTCATCATTACTAGTAAAACAATAAAATTATAATAAAAATGCCATAAATCTATCCCCTATTTTGTAGATCCTATAACTTTTACACAAACCAATCAATATGCACCAATTGCTATTTTTGTTTACCAAAAATATGTAGAAGAATACATATTTGCCTAAACTGTGGAAGACTTTTGTTTTTTTATATATTTTTTGGGGATATTTATTTTAGCAAAAAGTAAATAATATTGCTTTTTTTTCAAAATTATCGCTCTTCTTTTGTTTATAGCGCAAAAAATAAAAACCACAAAGGTGATCAAATACCACAAAAGGAAGCTCTATTTTTGGGAAAAAAAGGACGTAAATTTTGTTTGGGTACAACATCGCAGGACCGCGCAATTTTCAGCTAAAGCGATGCAGTGCCGAATCGCAAAAAATGCTCTGGTCAGCAAGGGGGTAATTCCTTCTGGGGCTGAAGTGGTTAAAGTCTGTTACACCCTTAAAAGGCATCAAAGAAAGAAAACCTGGTGCCACAGGGCACGGTTGGAACCCCTAAGTGTCTATTATAGACAGACCAAAGAATTCAGTATAAAAAGTATAAATTTATTTTTATTTCCATTTAACAATAATATGCATGTACATCAATACATAAAAAGAATATCTGATAACCAATTTGTACAATTTGTATGAGCAAACCACTGTCCTGGTGCGGGACGGACTAGTGATGATCCATACAGATGTAAAACACCTTACATGTTACGGATTAAAGTGTCTTTCTTCAGAGGTTAATTTGGTTCAGATGGGTATAGATTTTCTACAACAGAGAAAATGTGCAATAGTACAGTTTAGTATACAATAATTAATCAATATTATCACAATTGCAAGAAATACAAAAACTATGTGTATTCAACCATGTATATGGACTACTTATAAAATAAATGTAAAATAATGTAAAATAATCCACGTGGGCTAAGTCTGAGGAATAAGAGATGGTCATTCCAGTCATGGACAGCAAATACGATCCACTCCAGGGCACAACAAGTTCAGAAAGACAAGAGGCAACCCATGCTTCACTGCAAGGACTCAAGACTGTGGAGCAAAAAAGCTCCTACTTTGACTGGGCCAGTGTCACTGTGGTAAAGATATAAGGAATGGCAAAGATCACTAACAGGTGTAATAAGTGCATTCAATAAAGCACTAAAATAAAGACCTGGCAGCATCAACAAGGATGCAAAGGGTAAAGGTCTATATTTGATAGTAATAAATGTAGTACGCATACCTTGAAATGCTGGATGTATCGAGATGTGCTGCTTTTCAACCATGAGATCCGTCAGCATATGCAATCAATGCTGGGAGTGCTGGTATATAAATAAACTGTGTCAGGGCATCAGGCCAATCACAATGTTAAAAGGCATCAAAAAACATCTTAAATTCACTTGCTTTATTGACTACAGTGCACTTTGCCAAAATTATTTTTTTTCTACCAAGATCCTTCTAAATATCCCCCAAAAGTTTGAGAAAATTAAATTAATCGATGTTTCTCTTCCCTGATAAAGACCTTAAAAGCTGTTGCTGCACATCACTATGAAATTCAATAGGCCCATGTATGATTTTGATTTCCTACATATATAAAATCCATCACATTAAAGAGCACATAAAATTATTCACATTAGTCCCTGCTAGTGTTGGGGCGAACAGTTCGAGCCGAGCAAAAGTTCAGGCCGGAATTTGAGGCACTCTCAGTGAGATGTTCACCCGCTGAGGCCCCACAATTCACTGTGCACTTCACAGTGCATCCTAGGGCCCTAAATGGATGAAGTCTCATGCCCCGTACACACAGTTGGACATTGATCGGACATTTGGACAACAAAATCCTAGGATTTTTTCCGACGGATGTTGGCTCAAACTTGTTTTGCGTACACAAGGTTGCACAAAGTTGTCGGAATTTCCGATTGCCAACAACGCGGTGACGTCAACCACATACGACGAGACTAGAAAAGGCCAGTTCAGAACCAAGCGCGGCACCCTTTGGGCTCCTTTTGCTAATTTCGTATTAGTAAAAGTTTGGTGAGAGACGATTCGCGCTTTTTCAGACTCGTGGCTTTCAGCTCATTTTCTGCGGTTCAGTTTGTGCTTGTGGGTTTGTATCTGCTCTTCAGTGCGTGCAAGCAAGCTACGCGTGACTTGTCATTGTGTTCTTGTTTGTTCGTTACTGTTTTTCAGGTCGCTCTTCACAGGCCTTGCTGTTCTTCAGTGCGTTCTGTTACTTCGTTCTGAGCAGCCGACCGTTTTCTAGCCATGTTGCATATACGTACTCCTCGTAGAGTTCGTGCTGTGCAGGCGCTTGGTGTTGGGGTCCTTACCTTGACACAAGTCCAGTCCATGAACAGGGTGGGGAGGAGTTCATGGACCAAGAATTGGTTGCTTCAGCGTGACCAGTTCTCTTATATGCCTTTGCTCCATGAGATCCGTGAGAATAATCCTGATGATTTCAGGAACTTTCTACGGATGACGGACCTCGTATTTTACCATTTATTGGCTTTGCTGACCCCCTATATCAGCAGGCAGGATACCTGCATGAGGCAAGCCATCACTCCGAAGCAGAGGCTCGTCGCTACACTGCGGTACTTGGCGACAGGGAGAAGCCTGCAGGACCTCAAGTTCTCAACAGGCATCTCCCCCTAGGCTCTGGGTATCATTATCCCAGAGACCTGTTCTGCCATCATTCAGGTCCTGCAGAAGGAGTATATGAAGGTAAGATTTTTATCCTTTAACATTACATTTTATTGTATTGAATGTTTGCTAATATATTGTATTTCTTTCCTCATTCCCTAATTACCATGATTGTAATATGCTGTGAATGTCCCCTTTGTTCTCATGCATGCTGGATTTTTATGTTATTATTTTTTAGTCCTTCATACATATTTGCCTTCACTTACCTCCCCAGCATGCTCTCCTGCCCCTATATTCACCTCATGTAATCACTTAACAATGTATTGTCAGCTCCATAGTAGTGTTTTACCCCAAACAACTCCTAAAATGTTTAGAAATGTGATTTGTGCTTTAAATTCAGGCAGAGTGCCAGAGGCTTTTTTTTGTGGTGTCCCCAAATCATTTTTATTAACCCTCCCTCCCCCCAACTGCTAAGTCAGCTGATAACAATTCTCTATCTATCCTCAATCATCTATCTGCTGACTTTGCCAAACCCATACACACTATACCCACCTCTTTTGTGGTCAGATTTATGGATGAATTCCTCAAAGCATGTAGTGCAAGGGCCTGCCTGTATACTTTCAAATGGTAATGTTTAAAGTTTTTGTATTCTATTATTATCTTGATAGGTAATAGCAGAATGTCCAAATGTGCTCAAATGTGTACAGTGTGTATTTATATCTTTGTATTATGACACTTCTTACCTGTCCAGTGGGCTGCCAATAGTGTAACTAAGGAGGGGCTGTTCAAAGTAATACCCATTATTTAGGCATTCATCTCTCAATGAAGTGAAGAGGGTTACCTGTCCAAGATTTCCCCCCCATAATGTTAGAAATGGCCCATGAGAGGGGGGGAGGGGGAATATGATAGGTGTACCTTATACTTTAATGTTGTAAAATTCCCCTTAATAAATGTTATCTGGATGTTGGCCAAGAATGTTTGTGTCTTATCTGCTTTCCATGTTTATGTGCAAAAATACTAAGTTTTTTTTGTTTTCCTCAACAGTTTCCTTCCACGCCACAGGAATGGCAGACTGTGGCCTCCCACTTTGCCCAGCGGTGGGACTTTCCTAACTGCGGAGGGGCAATTGATTGGAAACACGTCCACGTCGTCCCACCACCCAACTCATGGTCGTACTATTATAATTACAAGGGGTTCAATAGTATTGTAATGTTGGCGGTGGTGTCGGCTAATTACGATTTCCTGTATGTGGACGTGGGGAAGAATGGCCGGATGTCCGATGATAGAGTCATCACCCAGATGGAGTTTTACAGGCGTCTCCAGAATGGCAGCTTGGACTTGCCACCTCCCGAAGACAATGTGGATGGACTCCCATTCGTCTTTGTTGCGGATGAAGCATTTGCGCTGGGGGGCCATCTTATGCGGCCATTCCCGATGAGGACCCTCACCCCGGAACAGAGGGTTTTTAATTACCGGCTGGCCAGAGCCAGAAGAGTGGTGGAGAACACATTTGGAATCATGGCAAGCCGGTTCTACCTATTTCTGACACCCATCCATATAGCGGAGTATAAACTTAATCATATAATCCTGGCGTGCTGTGTTCTACATAACTTTTTACGCCAACATTCTGCCAACTATGTTGGCTCAGTTGGGCCTGAGGCCGTAATTCTACATGAAACAACCGTGACGGTGCTTGAAAGTGGCCGTCCTGGCTTGCCCTCCCTGAGTGCCCATGATGTCCGGTTAAGATACCTTGAGTTCTTTGTGGGTAGGGGGGCCATCAATATGTCAGACAATTTGTGAAGCCTTTATCAAATAAAAAGATAAAAGCTAAGCTTTGGTGACATTTACTGCTTGTGTTTGTTTTAGCTGACCCTGACAGCAATGTGGGGAGTCCTGAAAATGGCGTGATTGTGTAACCTTATACAAAGCACTGTTGGGTGTTATTTACTAAAGGCGTAGACACTTTGCACTACAGGTGCACTTGAAACTGCACTGAAACTGCACTTGTAGTGCAAAGGGGATTTGCCCTTAGGAAATAACCCCCATTTTCACAGAAAGCAGCAATTACATCACCACAAAAGTGTTGCGTTGAGACAATAATCCACACATTCTTGATAACAATCTTTTTAATACCTGCACAATCACATGTGCATTTAGAAAAGGTTTTTAAAACAAACCAACATGTTTGTTGTGTAACAATTTTTGTGGTGGCATTATCAAAAATAGAAATGTCCATTTAAGATAAAACAGGCATGTGTAAAACCAACAAGAAAGACACAAATCTTGAACTTACAAAGTTCACATATGGTAAAACTTGAAGGCAATATCAGACATGAGTATTTAGGAACTGTGTTTGATATTGCCTTCAGATGGGGTGAAGTCACCCCTGGAAAAGCCAAATTTTGAAAATGCACACCAATTTACGAATGTCAACATGTGCTAGCTGCCATCACGGGGGATCAAGGGACGTGTTTTGGGGGAGCAACCCCTTCCTCACAGCTACTTTATTATTGAGGAAGGGGTTGCACCCCCAAAACGCGTCCATTGATCTCCCGTGATGGCAGATAGCACATGTTGACACACTGTGTGCATCCTCAAAATTTGGCTTTTCTAAACATCGCTAACACATTTTTAAGATTGTAGCACACAAAAAAACAAAGTGATTTGGAGGGGTTTTAAACTCGCCCCAAAACATCAATGATGTTATTATTTTTTTTAATAACATCATTGATTTTTTCCTTGAGGTTTACCAATTCTAAATTACACCCCATGATCTCCCCGATCAGGATCTGGGCACTTTCTGATGTGAAAGGATCTGGATCCACAACATCACGATCACCTAAAAAGAGAGAAACCAAACAAAAACAGGTATCAAAAATATGCCGCCATCCATCTCTTACCTAAGCCTGTGGTCGCAGACACTCACCTGTTGTGGTGCCAATTTCCACCACATCTTCTTCCTCCTCCTGCTCTGCTTGGGTTGGGGCTATTTCCCCTTCTTCCCGAGGTGGGGGTCTGTGGTCTCCTCGGATGAGGGGTGTCCTCTGAGTCTTTTCTCCCCTATGTAAAACAAAAATGGTATAATTAGCACATAGATATTTGATGGCCGAAATATAAAGATTAAACATTGCTTGGAAGTGGTGTACAATTGTCTATATTGGCTGAGTTCCAAGATGTAGCATTTTTATTGTCCGTTGTCAAGCTTCAAGACTTTACCTGTTTTGTACAAGCTTCACAGATGGAGACCCCCCTATAGTATACACTGGAGCACCTGTGTGGCCCCCCTAATAAAAAGGGTGTTCTTGTGTCCCACACTAGTGCTCCAGCATCCAGGTGTGAAAACAGCTGCTGAATGTCCTCTCCTTACACAGAATCTAGTTTGCATTTCATTCTAGTAAAACATCTACACAACCAAATATTTTTCATACAAGTAGGCCCTAAAAAATGTTGGCAAATGCTTATGGCCTAAACAATGGTGTTTTATAGGCCGAAAGAAAAATGTTTGATACGAACGAATAATGGGCCCATGAACATGAAAGTTGCCATTTTAAACTGTACAACACTTAAGAAAAGCATATGGAGCAGCATGAACGTAATAAAGACAAAAAGAATAGGAACACAGCACAACTACTTACTTTTTTGCAGCACTCTCCTGATCTTTCTGTACTGCTCGGGCTCTCTTAATTTCAGGTCCAACCACCGCTTCCTGATCTAATCTTTCGATCGTCGTACCCCGAAATTCCGGTGCAGACTCTTGACCACTTTCGCCATGATATTGGCCTTTCTGATATTGGGGTTGGGGTAAGGTCCATACTTCCCGTCATAGTTGGCCTTCTTCAGGATGTCAACCATCTACAACATCTCCCCAAAGGACATATTTGAGGCCTTAAATCGTCTCCTTCTGGATCCGGGCTTTCCTCCTCCTCGTTGCTATAATTAGCACGCACCTGCTCTGACTCTGCCATGTGCTCTTCACCCACTGCGCCAAATGAAAAGGGGCGGGGAATAGACTAGAAAGAACGTCAGGGGTGGGCGGAGTTACACGCATGCGCAGTGTGTATAAAGCGTAACACGCGTGCGTAGTACGTACAATCTGTGAGCGGACGAAGGAGTATCGGAGGCGCCGATCGTGATAACGAAGGTAAGAGCCAAACTTGGGCCTATACTGCTTCTAGATTTAGGCCTATATTGTAACTAGATTAGGAGAGTTTTGCCTGACATTAGGGTTTGTCTTGTGTTGTGTCTTGCAGTGAAAATGGATATCTGGAATAATACCGACTTCATGGCAATCTTCATTGACATGTTCAGGGAGCTGCCTTGTCTTTGGGAGATCAACCTCCCACATTATAAGAACCAAACAAAGAGGAAGGCAGCGCTGGATCAATTGTTTGAAATTGTGAAGCAGGTGATCCCCACGGCAGACATGACCTATTTGAAGATCCTAATTGGTGGCCTGAGGAGTACATACCTAAGGGAGCGCAAGAAAGTCCAAGGTTCGCAGAGATCCGGAGCAGCAGATGACATCTATGTCCCCAGGATGTGGTACTATGACAGGCTGCATTTTCTGGCAGGCCAGACTGAACCCAGGTCATCACTCTCCAGTCTCCCTTCCATGCTTCCTTCCCCCCCAGCTGAGGCTTCTGATGCCCAACCTGGGCCTTCCAGGCAGCAACATGTGGAGGAGCCCAGCTTGAGCCAGGTATAGCATTCCTCTAAATAGTTCAGGTTGTCCAATCAATGATGTTAACTAGATGTTAGTTTGGAGTACAAATTTATGATTGTGTTTGATGATGCAAAAACTAAAACCATGTCCCTTTTTCATACACAGGGAAGTCTCAGCCAGGAGGTGGCCGGGCCGAGCAGGCTGCCTGATATGCAGGTCCCTCCCCTATACCTGCAAAGAGAAAGTGGCAGGAAGAGGAGTACCCTAGAGGAGGCTGCCATAGGCCTCTTTTGGAAGGCTACAGAGGCCCTGGAAGCACCACACACTGTGGAGGAGGACTTTGCTGGCATAATTGCCTGTAAAATGCAGCAGATGGAGGAGGGCCAACATCTCATGTGTGAGTCATTAATTTTGGAAGCTCTCAATAAGGGGTTGAGGGGCCAAATAACATCTGATACCCACATTTGTGACCTCACACATGGTCCTCCTCCTCCAGGTCCTTCTACTTCTCCTCCTCCTCCTCCTCCTCCTCCTCCAGGTCCTACTAATCCACCTCCTCCTCCAGGTCCTACTCCTCCTCCTGCCACATCTCCAACAGCAGAGCCACAGCCGGGAATGAAGCGTGGAAGGAAGACCAGAAAGTGATGACCCTGGATCCAGTCTGGTCTGGCAAAAGATGCAGCCTCTTGTGGTACCACAGCCTGGGGACACAGATGTCATCTGCTGCTTTCCGGATCTCTGGGACTTCTGGACCAGACTGCACTCCCTTAGATAAGGACTCCTCAGGCTACCAATTTTGATGTTCAAGAATTGATGTCTGCCCTGGGGGTCCAAGGCTTCACTAATTTCTGCTGTTTATCCAGTGTTGCCTCCCTCTTTGTTTGGTTCTGAGCCCTTAATAAAGGATTTTTGGTTTCAATTATACTTGCCTATGTGTTTTTTCCTTCAAAAAGGACAGTTTGTTTGTGAGGATTCAGGTACATTTCAAAAATACAATGTGAAATTAACAAGAGACACCAACACCAAACAATCTCCTTGAGATTAAATAATATAAGATATCAATGGTGTTGTGGTAACTTGACACATAAAACACACATAAAAATATTCTGGAGTAAAACTAAAACTAAAATAAAACAAAGATCAGCCTTGGAAAAAATACAAACCTAAAATATAAAAAAAATCTGCCTTAAAAAAAAAAAAATTAATAAAAATATTTTTGTCAGATGTGACAAATCAAAATATATTAAGGGAATCCCGATAAATAATAAAGAAATAAGTTTGTGAGAAGTCTGTGTGAATATGAGCAGCAAGACTACTTCATTCTTCTCACATTATAAAGAAGAAGAGAGTGCGCTGTATTAAACCATTTTTAACATTGCACTGTGACGAAAGTGTTGTATCCATTGCGAACGCTAATTTTTACCCGACCGAGCTGTTCCGTCTCGGAATTTCTTCTGAGCATGCGTGGCACTTTTTGTGTCGGAACAGGCCACACACGGTCGGAATTGATGCGATCGGATTTTGTTGTCGGAAAATTTTATAGCCTGTTCTCAAACTTTGTGTGTCGGAAAATCCGATGGAAAATGTCCGATGGAGCCCACACACGGTCGGAATGTCCGACAACACGCTCCGATCGGACAATTTCCATCGGAAAATCCGACCGTGTGTACAGGGCATCACACCTGGCTGCTGGTCAGGTGCAAGGCTTTGCCAATTAGCACTGTCAAAACCGTGACTGGTCAAACTCCAATCAGTGCTCAGTGCTCATAGTCCCACCCCACACTATAAAAAGTTACTTCCCACAGAAATCTTTTGCAGTGTGTTGGAGTGGATATAGATAGAGCAGGGCTTTGTTTGCTACTAGCGAGTTAGTGTGTTCACTTATTGTGACTCTGAGTGCAGAATGTTAGTGTAGTGTTAGTATAGTGTGTGAGTATTGTGTGTCAGTGTAGTGTCAGTGTAGTGTGTTAGTGTAGTGCAGTGTTTAACACAGCATTACATAACATTTGGTGCTGTGTATAATACTGTATATCTTTTTTTGGTTGCTCCATTTTTTTTTTGTATCTGCCTGCCCCCTTTTTTTAATTGTCAGCCACAGATTTTCTGACTGCGACACTGGTGTTCTCCCTTTTTTATTTATTTATTTAATTTTTCATAGTTTTTACATTTGTATCATCATCTATTCTCAATTTAAAGTGTGCCCAACACCACTTTTCATTCAATCACACATTTTCCTATTACTATTAAAATTATCTGGGAGGCCAACAAGGTGAGGCAAACGTTCCCATGCCACTATGAGGGGGCCAGCAGCATCTATGTCCACAGGCAAAGGTGGACGTGGTCCGTCCTCAGGCAGGGCAAATTTGTTTCCGCTTAGTGATGTTGCCCGTGCTATCCAGCTACAGCATGCAGAGGAGGTGGTGGACTGACTTACTAAACCATCCTCATCCTCCTCATCCTCTGTTACCCAAGCTGACACTAGTGTGCAGTCCACTGCAGCTGCCAGAGCACCTTATTCTACCTCCTTGTACACAGCTACTCCTGCCATAGCCCCAGCACCAAGCATGAAGGAGTATAATTATATAAACACATCATCAGCCACTTTCTTCTTGAGGATGCACAGATATTACTTGATTGTGATGTTGGTTCTGAGGTAGAAGAAGGGAGTAATATGAGCCTACAGAGAGGGGAGAACACTGATAAACAACAAATGATGATGAAGATGGAGGGAATGATGATGATGAGGTTTCTGATGCGACTTGGGTGTCTGATAGAGCAGAGGAGGAAAGTGAGGGGGAGAAACAAACCAAATGAGGCAGGATGTCTTCCAGAGGCAGCCTTCATGGAAGAAAAACAACAAAAACTGGAGACCAAGCTCATCTAGAGGAAAGTCCTAAAGGGCAGGTTTCGGTGAGGTGGGTAGTGACCCACGTCATCGTACACTAGACCTGTTAGTATAAACTTAGAAAAGAACAATTCGCTGGGTGTGGGCCAAAGGCCACCGGGTGGCGATCCTCTGAATACAAAAGCATATATATTCAAAAAAGATAGGGACAAAGGTCCCAAAAGGTATTCTTCAGAAAGGATACAGAAAGTGTAAAGGACTAAATTAACTTTATTTAATTGTACAAAAACAAATAAATACTTGCAAAAATACTTGTCTAAAATAATGAAAAAGTTCCCAAATCCTTCGTCCAGACACATTTAATTAAAATTAAGACAAGAAGGTCTTAATGGAACACCAGTGTCCATAGCAAATCCAGCCATACACATCAGTCACCCATCTTACACACACGGTTCAATCTGATTGTTGTATATTCACCGCAGATTGGCCTGGTAACTCAATAGAGACAAAAGTCACTGTGATATAAATGAGATTAGCCAGCTGTGATTATGTATGGAGAGTTTGTGTGTTCCACTCAGCATGTAACTTTCACTCAAACTTGTAAAGTAGCAATGCATATGGATTTCAAAATCGCACAGATTATAAAGCGCAGGTCATTGGTTGCTAAGTAGGTATGGATCACAATTGATTAATCAGGGATAACATCGGTCAAAGGATGTTCAGCAAGTAACTTCCACTCAGACATGTAAAGCAACAATGCATATGGATTTCAAAATCGCACAGTTTGAAAAGTGCAGGTCATTGGTTGCTAGGTAGATATAAATCACAATTGATTAATCAGGAATAATATTGATTAAAGGATGTTCAGCAAATAACTTCCACTCAGACTTGTAAAGCAGCATACATGTGCGGCAGCCTGAGGTGAAGGTAATGTTACCTTAGAGCTCCGCTCCTCGGGAGTTTTCATCGGAGGACTACAGGTCCCAGTGAACCAGCAAGTATCCCAAAACTGCAGAAAATCCTACCTAATACTGTCAGCTTCACTGACAATGGTCTTGAGAGCTCCTAAAACGAAAATTAAAGCAGGAAAAACGAAGGAAACGGCACACAGGCTGGCGGCTGGAATGGCGGCGGCATCCTCTCCCCCACAGCACAGCGGTGAATACACTAAAAAATCTTTACCTCACAGTCAGCACAGCGGTGAATACACTGGAAAATCTTTACCTCACAGTCAGCACAACGGTGAATACACTGAAAAATCTTTACCTCACAGTCAGCACAGTGGTGAATACACTGGAAAATCTTTACCTCACAGTCAGCACAGCGGTAAATACACTGGAAAATCTTTACCTCACAGTCAGCACAGCGGTGAATACACTGAAAAATCTTTACCTCACAGTCAGAAGACACAGGCTGCTAACGGTGAGTCTGAGTCTGAATATGAATACTGTGAATTACAAGCTGCTACACAGTCTGACATCTTCAAAAAATTTGAATGTATGCTTCAGAAAGCCCTCAAACAGACTTCTGATCATATAACTGACAAACTGACTAAAGAAATTAGAGAACTAGGTCAGAGAACAGCTGACTTAGAACTGAGGGTTGATGAAATTGATAATTTTACACAGAACTACATGTCTGAGATGAAGGTACTAAAAGAGGAAAACCTTACGTTACAAAATCGTTTAGAGGACCAAGAGAACAGAGATCGTCGATCGAATCTGCGAATCAGGGGAATCCCTGAATCTGTTCTAGACCTGCAGGCTAATATCACGGCGCTCTTTCAAGAATTATTACCTGGAACCCCTATTGACAGGTTTGAAATGGATAGAGTGCATAGAGCGTTAGCCCCACGCAAAATAAATGGTCCCCCGAGGGATATTATAGCTAAATTGCACTTTTACAGAACCAAAGAACAGATACTAACAGCTGCCAGAGGGAGAGAATCTCTTAGCTTCCAGGGCAATACCTATCAACTCTTCACGGATTTGTCCCCACTAACGGTTGCAAAAAGACGTGCACTTAAACCTCAACTCCAGGTACTCAAGAGAAATCAAATTTCCTATCAATGGGGATTTCCTTTTTGTCTCAGATTTACTCATTTGGAAACAAAATATGTTTGTCGCTCTTCAGAGGACTTGAAGTCAGCCCTATTTGATATGGGCCTAGCCGAAGCAATCTTACCAAATGACCAGTCTCATAGGCGCTCAGCTTTTCGTTCTACACAGCAAAACAAAGACCCAAAACCCAGCTATTCCACATCTTCCCATCAAAATCTTAACAAGCGAGGTCGATATGAACATTCACCACCAAACAATGAGGATTCAATGGACTGACAATCTAAGCCAGACTAGTTATTTGTCCTTGCTACTTTTTTCCAGCACAGTATGCTGACAGAGTTAATTAACTGGCCATATTCATGACTAAAATGAGTTATGGCTACATACTACTGTTATGTTACAAAATTTTTTTTTTTTTTTATATTAACTTTTTCTGTTTTTTTTTCCTCTCAAGTTTTTGAACTTTATTTTTTCTTTTTTTGTAACAATTTAAGCGAAATTTTTCCATGATAGTAATGGAATAGTTCCTGTGGTCCTCCGATGTTATACATCCCTTAGGAATTTCTTGTTGCCCTTTATTCCACCTAAGGACTCCTACCATTGTTATGGGGGATTCTATTGGTGGTCCCGGACCCTCTCACAGAGTTCTAAAAACTCTCCTGAGATGCTCCTACACCCTATTATTTAGCCTTTATATACTGCTAAATTGTCTTCATATTGGGTTTGTTCGATTCTCCTCTCCTTCTTTCTTTTTCTATTCTATTGCTTCTTTCTTTAATCTTTGCTATTCCCTCCTGACTCTCGGGTTGGTGATCCTGGCTCTCGGTGAGTACTCTGCTTGTTATGCTATAATATTCGCATTCGTTGTTTTATGGCTCCTATAAATATCTTGTCATTAAATGTACAGGGGTTTAATACCCCACATAAGCGAACCAAGGCTTTACGCTCTTTTGCTATGAAAAAAGCTAATATTATATGTTTGCAGGAAACGCATTTTACTGACAAAGTTTATCCCAAATTTCTTTCATCATCATATCCCCAATTCTATACTGCTTCAGCTACGGTTAAACAGCGCGGAACTCTCATTGGTTTTCACCGTTCCACTCCGTTTAACCTTGTATCCAAAATAACAGACCCTGAAGGACGATATGTTCTCCTAACAGGATTTATTTCTGATAATCCTATTACTATTGTGTCTTATTATGCCCCTAACAAACGCCCAACTGCTTTCTTATCCCACCTTTTTCAACTTATAGAAGTACATAAGTTTGGTACTGTTGTTATTTGTGGGGATTCTAATGCTACTATTTTCCCGTTCTTAGATAAATCTCCCCCTGGACCTACTACAAACTCAATAAACCTAACTTTTCAACATCTACTCAGCACTCATAGCCTGGTAGATACTTGGCGAGAGATGAACCCTATTAGTAGGCGCTTCACTCATTATTCTTATCCGCATAACTCTTTTTCACGAATAGATCATATTCTAATCCTGTCAAGTATGCTACCAGAAATCATATCATCCAAAATCATTCCTTTTCCATGGACAGACCACTGCACAGTATTCATTACCATTGCTTCCACAATTCCTAGATCACACGATACCACTTGGTGTATAAACGATTCAATCCTGAGCCACCCTTCTCATCGTGTTGAGATTGAAAAAGCACTTTCTGATTACCTAAAATCCAATGATACAGACGATGTCTCTGCTATTACATTATGGGAGGCGCACAAGGTAGTCATTAGGGGTAGACTGATACAACAAGCATCTAACCTTAAAAGAGAACGCAAACTGTTGTTTGCAAAACTTGAATCTACCTTTAATGACTGTCATCAAACTTTTCAAACCTCCCCGAATGCTACCAACAGTACCAAACTAGAAAAAGCCCGCCTGGATCTAGATCTTTTTCTTACTGATACTGCAGATAAACTTATAAGTAAATGCCAGCATGTTCAATATCGCAGGGCAAATAAACCTGATACACCTATGGCCAGAATTTTAAAAAATTCACAACATATACATACGCCTATCAGATTGAAAGTATCCTGGGAATCTTACACTAGTAACCCAGTGAAAATACTTGAAATTTTTCGCTCTAAGTTATCTAAACTATATTCTTCTGCCTCAAATTTTGATAAAACTAAAGCAGACACACTTTTCTCCAATATCACGCTTCCTAACCTTGATCAACAACAGAAAGATCTTCTTGAATGTCCAATTACAGATACTGAAGTCCTTAACGCAATAAAATCTTTAAAATTACGTAAAAGACCAGGCCCAGATGGATTTTCGGCAACATATTATAGACAATTTGCATCAATCTTAACACCTGTCTTAACTAAAGCCTTCAATTCGATCCTTAAAGGTAACTCATTTAGAACAGAGACTCTCACCTCTATAATAGCAATGATCCCCAAACCACATTCTGACTCCACCTCCTGGACTAATTATCGTCCTATATCCCTCCTAAATCTCGATATAAAATTAATTGCTAAAATTTTGGCCACTAGACTGAATAATATTATTGGCCTACTAATCCATAAAGACCAAACAGGCTTTATGCCTAAACGCCAAGCTGGAGATAATATCAGGAGAGCACTCTTACTTATTAATGCGGCTAAAACTACACGAATCCCAGCTTGCCTTGTATCCTTAGACATAAGGAAAGCATTCGATTCGGTTACGTGGCCTTATATGGAATATGTCCTTGGTAAATGGGGATTTGGAAACAATTTTTTAACCTGGGTCTCATCCTTATACAGTAATCCTAGAGCATATATCAAATATGCAGGCTATAAGTCAACAATGATTGATATCAAAAGAGGCACTAGACAAGGATGCCCTCTTTCCCCTCTACTTTTTGCCCTAATAATAGAACCCCTGGCACACCTTATTAGAACCAATCCTGACATTAAAGGTATCGAACTAGGTGGTTATCATCATAAACTATGTCTCTTTGCGGATGACATTCTCATATTTTTGTCTCATCCCCATATATCCACCCCTAATCTACTAAAAACACTAGATAATTTTGCCCAAATATCAGGACTACATGTTAATCCAACAAAATCAAATGCATTAAATATTTCCTTATCTCAATTAGAACTTCGGCAGGCACAAACTTCCTTACCCTTTACTTGGGTTCCAAAGCAGCTTCCATACCTAGGAATAAAACTCACAATCTCTCTTAAAGACCTTTTTGCGGCAAATTACTTACCCCTCCTTAAACAAACTTCCGGCTTCCTGAAACAATGGGCTCTTCTATCATTGTCATGGTTGGGAAGGATTAATGCGGTAAAGATGTCAATCCTGCCAAAATTCTTATATTTATTTAGGGTACTCCCTATTTCTTTACCATCTTACTTTCTTAGACTTACTCAGCGTAGAGTTATGACCTTCATTTGGGGTACCACCAAACCTCGTATACCTAAATCTACGCTTTACCTTAATAAATTGAGTGGTGGTTTGGGATTGCCCAACTTTTCCTCCTATTTCTACGCTGCACAGCTAGCACTTATACCCAAGTATCATACTTCTGTAGAAGCTCCCCTATGGGTAGCTATTGAATTAGTGGAAAGTGACCCTATCTCAGTGGCAAATATGTTTTGGCTCTGTCCTGCTGATAGAATACATCTTTCTAATCCTATCACGAAACAGACCCTAGCAGTATGGGATAAATGTAAATTTGCACATAATCTTCAATCAACACATAATCCCTTGCTTTCATTTCTTAATAATCCAGCCTTTTATCCTGCCTGGAAATTCCCAAAATCATTCTCTGCATGGACCTCTACGAACCTGACTCGTTTATACAATCTTTCCTCGACTAAAGCAATTTATACATTTCCTGTACTATGTGAAACCTTTGGGTTACCTAAAACTGAAATATTTCGATATTTACAAATTAAAAATTTTTATGAACCACTTCTTAGTACAGGCTCAACGCTTTATCAAATGACTCAATTTGAGCGGATTTGTATAAGTGATCCACACATTAGAGGAATTATCTCAATATTATATTTCCAACTTAATATGATATCTAGTGAGTTTCTACCCTCATACACAACTAAATGGGCACAAGATATGAACCGAGTGTTTAATAAACAAGATTGGTCGAATATATGGTCAGCCACCAAAACTTCCTCTCCAAATTGTTTTGCTGCAGAAACTAATTACAAGGTTCTAGCACGCTGGTACCTTGTACCAGCTAGAATAGCTAAATTTGTCCCCACATATTCACCTAATTGCTTTAGAGGATGTGACACAGCAGGAACACATTTTCACATATGGTGGCAATGCCCCGTAGTTGAATAATTCTGGAAGAATATATTTCTTATGGCTTCTAAAGCCCTGGAAATCACGATTCCTCCAGATCCTGCAACGGCACTCCTAAACCTTAAACCCACAATACTCACCCATACTCAATTCCAATTGTTTATCCAACTTAGCACTGCAGCTAAACAAACAATTGCCAAGGCGTGGAAGTCCCAAAATCTAATTCTTGCTGAAGCTAAACACAGAATGAACAGAGCACTTTTATACGCCAAGATGACAGCTATTGAAGAAAATAAAATAAATAAATTTCGCAAAATTTGGCAACCATGGGTTAAAAACTACCTCCCTACAGATTTTGACCAATCTCTGTTGTTACCAAACTAAGATATATATCATATTATTACTGAAATATATATTATATTTGTATACCTAATGAGAGCTGGATCATCATCCCGGGAAACTCTCTTTTTTTTTTTTTTTCTCTTCTTTCCTTCTTTCCATCTTTATCTCTCCTCCCTCTCCTTTTCTTTTATTATTTCCTAAAATATTCCTGTGGATACTTAGTCTAATAACTTGATTTATTTCTCTAATCTTACATCTAGAATCCCAACTAGTGTATAGTAAATATGGTTGTAAGAGATCTCTAAAATTACTTTATTTTATTAACTTATTTATTTATCTTTTTTATCATACTGCAAAGATCTTCTGACGACTGATATGTATCCATGTATTGTATCATTTTATTTCTTCTTCTGTGAAAACTCAATAAATATATTTAACAAGACTTGTAAAGCAGCAATGCATATGGATTTCAAAATCGCACAGATTGAAAAACGCAGGTCATTGGTTGCTATGTGAGTATGGATCACAATTGATTAATCAAGGGTAGTATCGGTCAAAGGGTGTTCAGCAAGTAACTTCCACTCAAACTTGTAAAGCAGCAATGCATATAGATTTCAAAATTGCACAGTTTGAAAAGCGCAGGTCATTGGTTGCTATGTAAGTATGGATCACAATTGATTCATCAGGGATAGCATCAGTCCAAGGATGTTCAGCAAGTAACTTCCACTCAAACTTGTAAAGCAGCAATGCATATGGATTTCAAAATCGCATAGTTGAAAAACGCAGGTCATTGGTTGCTATGTAGGTATGGATCACAATTGATTAATGAGGGATAACATCGGCCAAAGGAAACAGTAACGGTATTAAGGCAGGGGGTTAACCCAATACAGCTCACCGTTCTGACGTCTTGATCCGTATGTCTGTATCCCCTATATTCATACACATGGACCAGTCGCTCAGCGATATAGACTCATAAGTTACCAGATATACTCAGTCATTGGAGATATTAGGTGGGTCTTCCTTCCATTTGAAAAGACAAAATGGGTAATAGTCCTTCACAGACCTTCCTTAGAGTTGCTCCCTGTTGAGTAGTCCCGGTTCATCTTTCAAAGAGTCATATATATAATGCAGATGCTTGCCAAGTTGTCCTAATCACACCAACAAGTGGCTTAAGAGAAGGTTGCTGAGTTCTGAATGGTTAGTGCTGAGCTGAAATTCGGATGGGTGATCTTCGGTTCGCCAGGTGGATGGACAGGTCGGTGTTCATATCACTGGAGACATGTGAGTATGTCTTACTTGTAAGTAAGCAAGTTCTGGCATGAACCGTGTGGCCCATCTCTAGTCCCTACTTCCTAAAGGAACTCGTAATTTAACATCCTTACCAAAGTCCACTTGGGAGGAAGACAGGCTATCAGTATATTTTTGGATTGTAGAAAACAAAATACCCAGACACCAGATACCAGGTGATCAAACTAAATATACAATGGACATAGGGAAAAAAGTTAAAGCCCATCTAAAACCTGACAGAGGTTCTAACCCTTTCCCTACTTTAAATAAAACTATGTTTGTAGTCCATAGTAGTAGACAAAAATGTTCCCTAATATGAAGAAAGAATAACTTGCTGTGATCCCATAAAAAAATTTGGTGCCCCCCTCCTCCCCTCTCCCCACCCCTCCTAAGTACTTTGAATATATGATCCTCACTGGGCTGCCAATTCACCTCCACACAGGCTCTGGCTGAAATTAGACTAGAGAATCATTCCAAAATGCTTGTTATTTTCCCAATTAGGTTTTCTTGTTTTGGAGATGCTTATTTGTAATTTCTTGCTATCAGTATACCTAAAGGCCATTACAGGTCCCATGGAATTTATGGCATTTAGGCTAAAAACACTGGCTTGTACATTATCAGGACAAGCAAGCAGTTTGTTACAGAAAAACATATTGTGTCACATATATGAAACATGCAAACTTTAATCAGGATAATGTTTGTGCATTTCATAATATTATTATACTAATTATTGTGCAAAATACTATTTACAACACTGATTTGTTTTAGCTGTTTTATCAAGTAAACAAGAAGCAGTTTAACTACTTATATTAAAGTAGTTGTAAATTTCCAAAACCTGCCCCCCCCATTCCTAAATACTTACATGAGGACACTCTGAGAGCAGCGAAAGCCAAAGTCTCCTGCTGTTGACAGTCAAATCCTGTGAAGAGGGGTGTGTGGCCAGGTCATGCTGGGTGTGTCTATGTAAGCACACAGACCAGCTCGGGAGCATGTTTGTATGGTGCCTTTTCCATGCACCAAATTAGCAATGGTATAAGAAATGTTTTAAGTGGTACTGCACAAGCCGAGTGAACCACATCAAAATGCTATGTAAGAGCTTCTACAGATGTAGAGTGATGTAAATACTGTAGTGAACATAACTTTTTGCAAAAAAACACGCTCAAATCTGGCACACCATCACCATGCAGCAAGCTAACAAAAATACTGCTTTAATTAATTTATCCAAGGAAGCATTGCAGTTGTATGAGCGCTGCAAGGATGCAGTTTTACAAATGCTTTGCACAGTTTATGCATAATTCAGGTTTATACTTGCTCCATATTTACCACAGTTTAGATACAGCCAGAACCAACTGAACAGAAACAATGGAGTCTCCCCCTTCTCATGTAAAGTAAGTGACCTCTGATCCAGCCTACATGGACATGGCTACCTCAAATATTTTGGTGGGCAATGATCCATAGACAGCCAATTCCCCATTGCATTTCAATCCCCCATTTCCAAGTCAGCATATTTTAGTTTAAGTGTCAAGGTGTAGTAATTTTCAGAAGCTGCCAAAGCTCCATGAAACCCCATCAGGGACAGGCTGTGAGGAACAATAATAACACATAATAACACAGAACATTGTGGGTGAACAGCAAGCTGATACAGTGTGGGTTACGATGCAGAAATTTGTGCAGGGTGGAGCAGTATTAATGCTTATATGGTTCTGAGTTTATTCATCTCTAGATAATGTGTTACTTACACTAGTGTAACTACCATATAACATGTGAAACCTGATGTTTTGTGTATCTTTTGGGAGGAAAAACTCTAGGAAACCCCTAGCTGTAAATCCCTACATCCTCGGCTTTCACAAATTCAGTGTGGCCTAAAATATTTTATTATACTGATGTGTGTGCAGGGTTTAGCAGATACCTCTCACATGGGAAATGTACTGTATATATAATGGAATTTAGAAAAACACTAAAGTTATGCCAAACAAGAGGGTGGAGTCAGCGCGCTAGCCTTTCCACTTATGGGAAAGGCTTGGTGAAAATGATGTGCACATATGCTGTGAAAAAAGCTTGGTGCATCATTGATCCCTCCTAATTTGGGTAACTTATACAATTGTACTTTTGTCTGCCATTAATTAAATTATGGAAAATTCATACAGCTATCACACCAACAATCCCCAGATATCTTAAGATTATGTTAACATTTTAACCTGCATTTGAGAATGTTAATCTTATAAAGGCATCTTTGGACACTAAAAAATAAATGGAAAGTAAATGTCAGGAATTTGAATTACTTTTGTTTCAGTTAACTGCTTTAGCACATCTCTTCTTAGGAGGAAAGAGATGTGTATAAACTGTACTGCTGGCAACAAACTTTTACAAGTTATACAACAGCCTTTGATAAATATAGAATATGAAAATTAACCTTTTGAAAAAAAAAATGTCCCATATATCACAAGAAAAGAAATCTACAGCTTGCTGGATTTTTTTTATGAATATGCATGATCTGTTTTAAAAATAAAGTAGAACTATAGACAAAACCTCTTTCATTTTGGATAGAATAAGGGAGGGTTATAACCGCTGTCAGATTTTTTTCCCATCTGTGTCCCATTGTGGAGATTTACCTTCATTTCCTGTCCCATAGCCAAAACAGTAAGTGAAAGCAAATCCCTGGGAATTCCTTGAGGACCCCCTGGTCAAATGTATGAAGGTAAATGACCATCTTGAAGGGGACACTGTTGGAGCAGGAACTGATAGGAACTGATGAAACTAGGGACACAGGCAATAACACATTTTGGTATGAAGTATGGGCTTCTGACAAAATTTTTGTCTCTGTCCCTTTAGAAAACCCCTGATTTCATGTCCTAGTGCCACAGTTACAGAACTGAAGGAAGATGTCCCAGTGGGGTCACAAACAGAAATTAAAACCTGACAGAAATTCTAACTCTTCTCTAGTCTATTCAAAATAAAAAGAAAAAATGGTTGGCTTTAAAGAAAATATTTCAAGTGGGATTAAAGCCAAAACAAAAACGTACTTTATTGTAGCTTACCAATTCTTAGATGTGATGGCTGCATTAATTTTCATTATGAAAGCTTCTAGATACCATTATGTCCCTCAAAAAAACCCACATCCTTTTCAGGGAATAGGACATAGACAAGACACCCTTGGCCCTCAACAATGGAACAAGCTATCCCCTTAATGCTGAAAGGCATTGTTTGGTAAAAGAGCAGCACTTTTTTTGTCCTCCCTTTCTAGGCTTGATCGGAATATTAAGGGTTTTCTTTCTCTTTTTTTATGTCAATTTTAAAGGCCTTCTATGTACTGTTTTGCAACACCACATGCAACTTTAAGGCATCCCTATCTCATGTTATTTAAAGATTTGTGTATTTTCAATGTGGCCTTTTAAGCTTCATGAAAAGACCCTCACTACGGGTCTAGTGAGGGTCTAATGGACACACAGAGCATGGTTCAGAAGCCAGCATGCACAAGTGCCCCATAGAAAATGGCTTGCTAAGGGGGCATTTAGCAGGGTGTGGGGCAAGGAGAGCTGGCGGGGTACTCAAGAAGAGGAGGATCGGGACTGCTCTGTGAAGTATGTAAGTATAACATTCTTGTTATTTAAAATATTATCTTTTACAATAACTTTAACTGAACCTAGGCAGATTCACTCATCCCTATTTATACATGACACGCAAATGCATAAAGCTAACCAATGTGGCATAAACCTAAAACATAACTGAAAATCCCTTGTTAATTCTAGGTATGCTACCACTTACCTTGCATACTTAGAGCCTGTGCTGCTTTAAAAAAATTACATTTGCAAGAGTATGTCATAGATGCGCACATCTTACTGACATGCCCACATAGTGAATACTGTGAGAGTATGGCTTGTAAGTGCCACCAATGTAAAAAAGTACAAATATATTTATTTTATTAAATTTGGCCTAGTGCCTAATAGCCAGATTTTGTAAATTAGGTCAAACATGCAATATGAGTAGCTGAGTTTAAAAGCTTTCATGTGGGATTTTGGGGAAAAAACTGCTTTTGAAATCATTATTTGAGCTTATGCATTTGACATTTTATATCACATATCACATTTTTTATCCCATGCATTTTGTTTACTTTTTATAATATCTTAACATGTTACTAATCTGTAGAGGGAAAGGTCTTGCTTATATAAAGGATTAACTAATTTCTGCCATTTTTTCTTTCTTGTGAAAATGTCACTTCTTTTCACATTTTATGACACTGCGTGATAATTAATGTCACAGTGCCAATCACAGTACTCCTCTGCAAGGCCCATCTAGGCAGCAATCATCACTTTAGATGTTTAAAAGAATGCAGAGAAGCTGCCAGTGATTAGTAGTGCTGGTTGACTGTGAAAGGAATTCTAGGCTTCTCTGTCAGATATGTTGCATATTAAGTGTGAATGTTACTGAAAACACGTTAATCAAGTGAACATAACTGTGTTAACCACATCTGTCCACACATTGAATGTTACATACTGTAAAAAATACACATTCAATTGTATTTGGTGTTATAGAATAATAAAAATGACTTTATTCAATTTACTGAACTATATGGCAGCTTTGTGTAAATAGTAATTTAGGTAAAGTGAAACACCTGTCAAGTGTTTTATTGTTGATTTGTATATGTTATAAGAGCCTCTGTCAGTTTTTATTGTTATTTAAAGCTTTTAAAAGTGGACACTTAGAAAGTAAGATATTCTCTTCAAAAGAAAATGGTTCCAACATTTTCTACTTAATGCTACTGAAAAAGTGCTTTTATAGCTGTCCCTCTGTAGCGATCCTGTTGGTATGATTATGTCAGATTTTAGTGACTCATAGCGGTACAATTGTTTTGCATAGAAATTTGGCGTTTTATATTGTAGGCCTGTAATTCTCAGTAATAACACACTTAAATCTGTTCAAACAAGAGTCTAATAGATATCTCGGGTATGATAAAGTTTGAAACACAAAAATCCTAAATTATAATACAATAAATAACTATAAATAATTATAAAAAATAACAATATTTTAATAATAAAATACATTTCCCCACGATTCACTATCGCTCAATTCTGCAAGTGTTCTAATTTACAATCGCTGTTTTCTTGCTGGTCTAAAACCACTTTTGACGTAAAGGGACACTTTTTGGTTGCTATGGACAATCTCAAGTTTCCAGGCAGAAAGAACAGTATATATAATATTTATAAAACTGCATGCAGGGCACTGGACAAAGCACTAGAGAAAAAAGGAATGTGAAATGATTTCATACAGTAATGTAATCTGTAAGATTACAGTTTACTGTATGTTTTATGAATTTTGTACATTTTGAATTTGCCAGGGAACGGAGCCGGGCACACAGAGGCATTGGGCAGAGGACACAGCTCGCATCGCAGACACAGCAGGGGGACATCGCAGGATCCTGGGGACAAGGTAAGTAACCTGCACCAGGATCCTGCAATGCAATCCCGAGTGTGGCTCGGGGTTACAGCTAATGGTACTGAAAATTAACCCCAAGCCACACTCGGGAAAACCACCAGGGAGGTTAAAACATTTAATCTAACTTCCCGTTCCAGTGACCACACAAGAATCAGTGATGAATCTCTGCAATGGTGTCACAGGAAACAAGAAATACTTGACAGAGACAGGATTTCCTGTTTTTTACAGTTTTATTTTCAGATTTTCCCTTTTTTTTAACTTGAATCAAACTAGTGATGGACTCCAAAGTACAATTTGAATATATGTGTTTTAAAATGTACTTTTTAATTTCCAGATCTTAGGTGTAGAAAAGGTACTTTCTTTCATTTCATTTCCAATTGCAGATGAACCACTCCTAAAAGTAAAGAAAATGCATTTGGATTTGCAAAAAAATGCATACATTTCAGTACATTGATATAATTCCACAAAACCGCCTGAGCATCATTCATATACATTTTTAATTTATTGTTTCATTCATTACAGAAGCATATTAACATAGATAGACGAACATTGTTTTTTTTTTTTACCCAAGTATTTATTTGTTTTTGCATGTTGGTTTATGTACAGTAGTTTGATAATCATTAAAATAGGTTAACATAGTTTAGTAAATTAGTTTACTTCCCATGGGTTATCCTTGTTATAATAAGCTTTTATGCATTTTCATTACCTAATCTAGGGATGAGCCGAACACCCCCCTGTTCGGTTCGCACCAGAACATGCGAACAGGCAAAAAATGTGTTTGAACACGCAAACACCGTTAAAGTCTATGGGACTCGAACATGAATAATCAAAAGTGCTAATTTTAAAGGCTTATATGCAAGTTATTGTCATAAAAAGTGTTTGGGGATCTGGGTCCTGCCCCAGGGGACATGGATCAATGCAAAAAAAAGTTTTAAAAAAGTCAGTTTTTTCGGGAGCAGTGATTTTAATAATGCTTAAAGTGAAACAATAAAAGTGTAATATTTCTTTAAATTTTGTACCTGGGGGGTGTCCATAGTATGCCTGTAAAGGGGCACATGTTTCCAGTGTTTAGAACAGTCTGACAGCAAAATGACATTTCAAAGGAAAAAAAGTCATTTAAAACTACTCGCGGCTATTAATGAATTGTCAGTCCGACAATACACATAAAAGTCCATTGATAAAAATGGCATGGGAATTCCCCACAGGGAAACCCCGGACCAAAATTTTAAAAAATGGCGTGGGGATCCCGCTAAATTCCATATCAGGTCTGGTATGGATATTAAGGGGAACCTAGGCCAAAATTTTTTAAAAAATGGCATGGGGGTCCACCTCAAAATCTATACCAGACCCTTCAGGTCTGGTATGGATTTTAAGGAGAGCCCCACGCCAAAATTAAAAAAATGGCGTGGGGTCCCCCCAAAAATCCATACCAGACCCTTATCTGAGCATGCAACCTGGCAGGCCACTGGAAAAGAGAGGGGAATGAGAGAGCGCCCCCCTGAACCGGTACCAGGCCACATGCCCTCAACATTGGGAGGGTGCTTTGGGGTAGCCCCCCAAAGCACCTTGTCCCCATGTTAATGGGGACAAGGGCCTCATCCCCACAACCCTTGCCCAGTGGTTGTGGGGGTCTGCGGGCAGGGGGCTTATCGGGAACCTGGAAGCCCCCTTTAACAAAGAGACCCCCAGATCCTGGCCCCCCCCTGTGTGAAATGATAAGGGGGTACATAAGTACCCCTACCATTTCACAAAAAAACTGTCAATAATGTTAAAAATGACAAGGAACAGTTTTTGACAATTCCTTTATTTAAAGTCTTCTTTTTTCCATCTTCTTTCTTCTATCTTCTTTCTTCTCTCTTCCTTCGGTTTCTTCCTCCATCTTCTTCTTCTTCTGGCTCTTCTGGCTCTTCCTCTGGTGTTCTCGTCCGGCATCTTCCTCCACGGCGTCTTCTTCCCTTCTTCTTCTCGGGTCTCTCCGCATCCATGATGGGAGGCTTCCGCTGTGTGACGCTTCTCGTCTTCTGACGGTTCTTAAATAATGGAGGGCGGGGGCACCCAGTGAGCCCACCCCCTCTGACGCATGGGGACTTAACAGGGACTTCCCTGTGGCATTCCCTGTGACATCAGAGGGGGGCAGGGTCGCCCTCTAATGTCACGGGGAATGCCACAGGGAAGTCCCCGTCAAGTCCCCGTGCATCAGAGGGGAGCGGGGTCACCGGGTGGCCCCGCCCTCCGTTATTTAGGAGCCGTCAGAAGACGAGAACCGTCACACAGTGGGAGCCTCCCATCATGGATGCGGAGCGGCCCGAGAAGAAGAAGAGAAGAAGACGCCGCGGAGGAAGATACCAGATGAGAACACCAGAGGAAGAAGCAGAAGAACCAGAAGAAGAAGAAGATTGAGGAAGAAACCGAAGGAAGATAGAAGATAGAAGAAAGAAGATGGAAAAAAGAAAACTTTAAATAAAGGAATTGTCAAAAACTGTCTCTTGTCATTTTTAACATTTTTGACAGTTTTTTGGGAAATGGTAGGGGTACTTTTGTACCCCCTTACCATTTCACACAGGGGGGGCCGGGATATGGGGGTCCCCTTGTTAAAAGGGGCTTCCAGATTCCAATAAGCCCCCTGCCCTTAGACCCCCACAACCACCGGGCAAGGGTTGTGGGGATGAGGCCCTTGTCCCCATCCACATGGGGACAAGGTGCTTTGGGGGGCTACCCCAAAGCACCCTCCCAATGTTGAGGGCATGTGGCCTGGTATGGTTCAGGAGGGGGGTGCTTTCTTGTCCCCCCTCTTTTCCTGCGGCCTGGCAGGTTGCATGCTCAGATAAGGGTCTGGTATGGATTTTGGGGGGGACCCTACGACATTTTTTAAAAAAATTTTGGCGCGAAGTTCCCCTTAAAATTCATACAAGACCTGAAGGGTCTGGCATAGATTTTGAGGTGGACCCCCACGCCATTTTTTTCTAAAATTTTGGCCGGGGTTCCCCTTAATATCCATACCAGACCTGAAGGGCCTGGTATGGAATTTAGGGGGACCCCCACGCCATTTTTTTTTAAATTTTGGTTTGGGGTTCCTCTGTGGGGAAATCCCATGCTGTTTTTATCAATGAACTTTTATGTGTATTGTCGGACCGACAATTCATTAATAGCCGCGAGTAGTTTTAAATGACTTTTTTCTTTTGAAATGTCATTTTGCTGTCAGACTGTTCTAAACATCGAGAACATGCGCCCCTTTACAGGCATACTATAGACACCCCCCAGGTATGAAATTTAAAGGAATATTACACTTTTATTGTTTCACTTTAAGCATTATTAAAATCACTGCTCCCGAAAAACGGCAGTTTTTAAAACTTTTTTTTGCATTGATCCATGTCCCCTGGGGCAGGACCAAGGTCCCCAAACACTTTTTTTGCATATAAGCCTTTAAAATTAGCACTTTTGATTTCTCCCATAGACTTTTAAAAGCTGTTCCGTGGCTTTCGAATTTGCTGCGAACACTCCAAATTGTTTGCTGTTCGGCGAACTGGCGAACAGCCGATGTTCAAGTCGAACATGAGTTTGACTCGAACTCGAAGCTCATCCCTAACCTAATCCATTAAACATCCAAGATGTACCTCATATAACCTACTGGTGAGATCAGGTGTAGGTGCCAGGACATGCTGTTAACTTGTCATCTACCCGCTGTCAGTTGGTTTTGTCAGCAAGTATATCTATGGTCAAAATGTAAAAAAATATATATTCATTGCCACAGTGAAGTTATGGGGTTTCCAGCCTACACATATTACTCTGAACAATCTTGAAGTTTGAAGACTTGCTTTTTTTTTTAAAGAGTCCCATACATTTACTTTCTCGGATTCTGTGACACATATGCCTTGTAAATATATAGTGTGTGTCATACATTTCACAGAGCCTGCCCTCTGAACTACAGAGGTGCTGGCATGAGTTTCAGGGACCAGAATAAGAACAGAAATCACATCTGTGATATATAGCCCTTAGAAATCAAAAACAAATAAAAGGAATGAACAGAAGAAAGGTCGCAAAGCATGCAGGGAATCCAGAAAGACACATGGCCAGCAGACAGGAAGAACTCACCTAAAAAGACATTTTTCCTTGTCAAAAGAAGTTTATTGAGTATACAATGTTATAAAGATACATAAAGTAAGTTTACAAGGATCTATAAAGTAAGCTCATTGTTTTACAGTAGGGTTTATATAGGTAAATATCATGAAATTTCAAATATTAAACATTGGGTTCACGTAAACCTAAATTAAAGATATATATCATTTCCTTAGTTACTTTTGTAGGTATTTAAATGATTTATACCTACTATACATATTGTTTACAAGTAGAGTGTATATAGGTCAAATAAATTCTGATAATGAGCTTTAATCGTAAGGTGGAGAAAAGGAAAGAGAAAGAAGAAAAAGGGTTGAAAGGTAGAGGTATGGTCCACAAGGTTGTCCCGCTCGTCAGTTTATTATTCTTTTTAGTTCTCTTTGAAGCCTTAGAATGGGTGTCTCTGTAAGTCATTTAATCTGTTACCATGGCAACAGGACAGAGTCATTGAAATTTGACAGGAACTGTTGTTTTATCCAAGGGTACCAAAGTTTTTCAAATTTTGGAATTTGATTTTGATCGATGGCTACCATCTTAGCATGGGACATTGTATTATTCATTCTGTGAATTGTTTCTGCTAGTACCAATGTAGGAGATTTCCATGCCTTGGCCACTGTTTGTTTTGCAGCCGTTATTAGTTGGATCATAAGTTTGAATTGAGAGAGTGTTAACCATTCCGGTTTTAGATTAAGTAAAGTTAAATATGGATCTGGTTGTATTATCTTTTTAAATATTTTAGATGCAATCACGAAAACTTCCTTCCAGAAGGTTTGGATTACTGGGCACGTCCACCATATGTGTAAATATGTGCCTATTTCTGGGCATCCTCGAAAACAAAGAGCTGAGGTATTAGGTGAATATTTTGCCACTCTAGCGGGTACAAAGTACCAGCGAGTTAGGACTTTATAATTTGTCTCCAGTGCTAAGATGTTGGGTGAAGATGACTTAGATGTGAGCCATATGTTAGACCAGTCCGTGTCTTCTAAAGTTCGTCCCAGGTCCTCCTCCCACCTCTGAACGTAAGAGGGTCTATTAAGATTTGCTACTCCATATAATTGATTATAAAGTGATGAAATTGTACCTTTAGCAAGTGGATCTTTTGTACAGATTGATTCAAAAATGGATAATTGGGATAATGGTGTATCCCCCTTTAGGAATGGTGTATAGAAATTTTTGATTTGGAGATATCTAAATATCTCAGAGTTTGGTAGATCATATTTTTCTCTAAGCGAAGGGAATGAAAGGAATGATTTAGATGCTATGAAGTCATTTAGTGTCTGAATGCCTGATGTTGTCCAAGCTTTAAAAGAATTTGGGTAGATCCATGCCGGATAAAAGGCCGGATTTCTGATAAAAGAAAGGAGAGGATTGTGTGGAGATTGTAACTGATATTTGGTTTTTAGTTTATCCCAGAGAGATAAGAAGTGTTTAGTTATGGGATTATGAATTTTAAAGCGGTCTTTAGGATCAAGCCATAATAAATTTGATATTAATAGAGGGTCATTTTCTGAAGCCTCTATAAATACCCATAATGGGATTTCCTGTTTTGCATGGTATTTGGACAGACTGGCCAAATGTGCTGCTCTGTAGTAGTTAGTAAAATTAGGGTATCCCAGGCCTCCTTTATTTTTGGGAAGATGTAGTGTGTGTATAGGTATACGTGGTTTAGAAGAGCCCCATATAAACGAAGTTGCTCTTTTTTGTACTATTCTCAAAAAATAGGAAGGAATTGGAATAGGGAGGACGCTGAATAGATAAAGCAATTTGGGTAGAATAGTCATTTTGATTGCATTAATTTTCCCTATCCAGGATAAAGGAAGTTGCGACCATTGTTTTATTAGATTTGTGATCTGTCTTAATACAGGAGGATAATTGGTTGAGAATAAGTCAGAATGAGATGCTGTTAAATGAATTCCAAGATATGGGATTGATTTTTCTGCCCATGTGAATGGGAGTGCAGCCCTAGCCGGGATCAATTCCATGTTTGTGAGTGAAATATTAAGCACTAGGCATTTCTTAGGATTAATCATAAGGCCGGATAGGGCTGCAAATCCATCAAGAGCTGGTATTAAGTTAGGACCAGAGACCTGTGGTGATGATAGAAAAAGTAATATATCGTCTGCAAATATACATAATTTGTGTGTAATACCTCCTACTTCAATGCCAGTTATAGTTTGGTTTGTTCTGATGTATTGGGCCATGGGTTCGAGTATAAGGGCAAATAATAAGGGAGATAATGGGCAACCCTGTCGGGTACCTCTTTCGATATTAAAGGCTTCAGATTTGTATCCAGCATATTTTATATAGGCTTTGGGTTTATTATATAATGCTTTGATCCATGTTAAAAAGTGGGGTCCAAAACCCCATTTTTGTAATGAATATTGCATATATTGCCAGGATACTGTGTCAAATGCCCTCTTAATATCGAGAGATAGAAAACATAAAGGGATTTTCCGTTTTTTAGCAATATGTGCCAATAACACTGCCCTGCGTATATTATCGCCTGCCTGTCTATTTGGCATGAAGCCTACTTGATCTCTATGTATTAATTTTCCTATAATGCTATTGAGGCGTTTTGCTATTATTTTTGCTAATAATTTAATATCGAGGTTTAACAGAGAGATAGGCCGATAATTCACACAGGAAGTATCATCAGAAAGGGGTTTTGGGATCATACAAACAATTGCCATTAGTGTTTCTTGCCGAAAAGAATGTCCATCTAGAAGTTTGTTAAAAGTTTCAGTGAGAATGGGAGAGAGTATTCCTGAGAATGTTTTATAGTATAAAGCCGAGTAGCCGTCTGGGCCTGGTCTTTTGTTAAGTTTTAGGTCTTTTATGGCGTTAGCAACTTCATCTATAGTTATAGGCTCATCCAAACTGCTTTTTTGATTCTGAGATAACTCAGGTAAGTTTATTTTTGAGAAGAAGGATTCAGCTTCTGTAGGATTAAATTCATTGTTTGTCTTGTATAAAGTTGCGAGATGTGAGTGAAATTTATGGACTATTTTAACTGGATTACAAGTGTAAACATTTTTTGATAATTTCAAACGTATTGGTTTGAAAGATTTGTTAGTTGAATTTAATGCCCAAGCCAAATATGTACCAGGTTTGTTTGTATTCATGTAGAAATTGTGTTTGGAGCGTTTGAGGGATTTATCAACTGACTCAGTGAGAAATAGATCGTATTCCAATCTAGATTTTTCCAGATGAGATTTTGTACTCTGAGATGGATTATCTTGAAATGATATGTAGGCTGCATTAAAATTGAGTTCTAGTTTTTTTGCTAGATTTTTGCGTTCCCGTTTAAATAGTGCCATTTGTCTTTGTATTGTACCACGCAAGACAGGCTTATGAGCTTCCCACAGTGTTATTGGGGAGATGTCTGTTGTATTATTAATTGATATGTATTCCTTTAAAGCTTGTTCAATGGCCATCTGATGTAGTGGGTGTTTGAGCATTATGTCCGGTAAGTACCACGTTGGGTCATGCGCTTTTGGTATGGCTGAGGCTATAGTAGTGTATACTGCATTATATCTGATGCAATAATTTCTGGTATCATTCCTATTGTTAGAAAAATATGATCTATTCTGGTGAAGGTTTGATGAGGGTGCGAGAAATAAGTGAATTTCTTTTTCATTGGGTTACTTTCTCTCCATGAATCTACCAGATTGTATTTGGAAAGAAGTTGAGAAAAAGGTAATCTAGAGGTTATTTTGGATGGTGTAAAAGGTGATTTATCTAGAAATGGGAGGAGGACCTGGTTCGAATCCCCACACATTATCACTGTTCCTATTTTGTGTGTATTAATCACTTGTAATATATGTGAGAGGAATGGTGTAGGTTGTTTGTTAGGAGCGTAGTAGGAAATCACTGTGATTGCTGTATCCATTATATAACCCATGAGTATCAGGTATCTACCTTCTGGGTCTTTAATTTCTGATGATAAGGTGAATGGTGTGGATCGGTGAAATGCAATTAGAGTTCCCCTTTGCTTGGTACAGGCAGAAGCCGTGTAAATTTGTTGATAAAAAGGAGAAATATATTTTGGAGTAGAATCTTTGGTGAAGTGTGTTTCTTGGAGGCATACTATGTGAGCCTTCTTGTTATGGAAAGTACGGAAGGCTTTGGTCCTTTTTTGAGGGACATTTATTCCCTGAACATTCAGGGAAAGTATATTCAGTGGTGCCATGGCAATAGATCAAATAGTTTTGACTTACTTTTTGTTATGCAGAGCTGACTGCGCAGATCAACCTGTGTGGACTGAAGAGATGAATAGATAGAAAAGAAACCAGTGAATTCTGGAGTAAAGAGTAAACAAAAAACATATGAGATTAAATGATACATTGTATAAATTATTTTTTGCAAGTAATCACAATTTACCCGTGAAAGAGAGTAAATATCTCTCTCAGGGGAATAAGTGCCTTCGTCACACTCCCACATAATATGATTGGGAGAATGAGGAGGGCTAATGGGGGTACACGGATCTTCCGCTTACAGGAGAGAAGTGCTATGTCAAAAGACATCAAAATGATGTTTCATTAATTGGAGTGCAGAATATAGTTTTTGTTGAAATTATTTATTCCAGGGTGGTTGTATATGGTTAGTCTTGCCCTAGGCTAAATAATTCAGTTAGAAAGGTACTGTTAATAACTTTGGTATTGATGAAGATAGTTTGAATTATTTTGGGATTTTAACCATTTTAGAGTAAACAATTACATATTTTATTCATATGCAACTGTTTAGATATGTTAACTCATAAAATTGAGGTTGTATTGCTTCAGATTAGAATAAACAAAAACATAATTCTAGGAACTAGTTAGATAATAATATATTTGTTTTAAGAAAAGAAAGAAAAAGCTTCCATTACTTCTGGATTATTGAACATATTTGTCCTAAAAAGTAATAAATCTATTATTACCTGATAATATATAACTGAACAAGAATTTCCTTATTTCACTTATATATTCTAAGGCTATATGAATCAGAAGTAATAAGAAATATAACTGGAATGTAACATGATCCCACACAGTGTGTGACTATCAGAATGCAGTTACATTCAGTTATAAATATAGGTTTTTTTATAGAGAACCATCTCTTAGTATAATAAATGAAGAGATATCAGGAATTAGGATGTCAGTCCATTGAATCTTCTTGGTCCATGGATGATGTGGCATAACGGCCTCTTTTGTGAGAATGATGATTCCCATTTTGTTCTGAAATTTTCTGGGTGCTGCCTGAAGGTGAAGATGACACCATTCTTCTGCGTGTGGGAGAGTTGCTGCTTGTGGGTTCTGTCAGATTTAATTTTAAAAGGGTTTGTTGTAGTTCATCTGCTGATCTGCTTCTGTAAATTGTACCTTGGTAGTTAAATCTGACTGAAAAGGGGAAGCCCCATTGATACATAATGTTGTGGCGTTGCAGTTCCATTAGTTGGGGTTTCATGGATCGTCTTTTAGTAATAGTAAGTTGGGATAGGTCAGCAAAAATTTGATAATTGTGTCCTTGAAAATTAAGTTCCTTTTTTTCTCTTGCAGCAATTAGTATTTGTTCTTTCGTTCTGTAATAATGAAATTTTGTGATTATATCACGTGGGGGTCCATCTTTCTTTTTGGCTGTGAGGGCTCTGTGTACTCTGTCCAGTTCTAAACGTTCAATAGGGATATCTGGCTTTAGTTCTTGTAATAGAGCAGTAATAGTAGATTGCAGGTCTGTCACAGTTTCAGGTATTCCCCTTATGCGCGAGTTTGAACGTCTGGCTCTATTTTCGTAATCTTCGAGCTTAGTTTGAAGTATTAAATTCTCTTTTTTTAATTGTTCCAATTCTGTTATATTTTCTTGGGTTGTAATTTCAATTTCATCCATTTTTATTTCTAAGGCTGCGGTGCGGTTTCCCAGCTCTCTTATTTCTTTGGTTAGGCTTTTTGTTATTTGGTCTGAGGTTTGTTTTAAAGCCTTATGAAGCATCTTTTCAAATTGTAATAATATTTCTGGGGATACTGAGGAGGCTTGTGGAGAAGTTTGTGAGAGGATTTGTTCTGTATCTGACTCAAATGGAGAGTCTTGCTGTGACATTTTCTGTCTGTGAGAGCGCCCTGATGCTGTATCTTGTGAGGTGACTGGAGCTGCTTCAGCTGCAGTGAGTGCCTGTGAGCTCTTTGTGAGGTGATTTTTATTTCTGCCACGGTTTCCTCCCAGTACCATATTTCCTGCCCAAACTTTCACAGTTTGTTCCCTGGGGCAAAAAGGTTCAAATGGATACCTTTTGAGCCTGCAGGCTCCGCTTTGTCCTTCTCTTCTTTCCTCAGCGGTGTGGAGCTCTAACAATGCATGTCTGCTCTGCTAGGCTCCGCCTCCTGCCCCCCAAAAAGACATTTTTCAAGTAAACTTTTACTGAATTGTCAAAAATAAATGTTGTTTGTATTGTTATTACAATGCTAAATTAAAGTTTATGCTGTGACTATAGATCTTTCAGCTCAGTGCTCATTAAAGCCCCTTTCACATGAGGCAAATTCCATTTCAATTAGCAGGGGATAAGTCCACAGATCCCCTGCTGACTAGAACAGAGCAGGCAGATGACACATCCGTGCCCACTCATTTATGCAGAGCAGACATGGACAGAACCTGCTCTGCTCTATGGGAGACCGGGAATAAATGGACTCCGCTGTCCATTTACACCTGACTACCTTCTGATTCGATCCATCTAAATGGCAGATGATGGATTCCCTTCTATTTTTTGTTTTTTTAACAGATGGAATCAGACCCAGAGGTAGGCAGGTGTAAACATTCAACAAGTCTGTTTACACTTACCTGTTCATAGGAATGCTTGGACCTATGCACTGACCTGATTGGATCACCTGTATAAAAGGGCCTTAATGTAAACAAAAAGTGCTATATTGTATGAACTACAGCTGTCAGGAACAGCCAATTACAATGTATTTATTTTTGTTACAAATGAGCTGCTGAGGCAAAACTGAAAGAAGATGTTTAGATATTATTATAGTATACAGTATGTAAACCAGGGGTGCCCAATCTTTTGAAGAACGAGGATCACTTAAGTGACTTGGCAACTGGTCGCAGGCCACAATTAGCGGAGCGGGTGGATGACAGGTTCGTGTCCACTCCGCATATGCAGGGCTGACACAGACACAGCCCTCTCTACTCTACAGGCTCTACAATTCTACCCACCCAGATGGAAGTGGACTGATCCCCTTCTGTTTTTTTTAGTGGATTGGATTGTAGGTAAATGGGTGTAAATGGACACAAGTCTGTTTACATCTGCTGCTCCATAGAGGTGAATGGCGGGTCCAATTGGGTCCAACTGATCGTGTAAAAGGGACCTAGACCTAGACCAGGTAATAACAGAAGTCTATGGCTCAGTGCAGGTAACCCACAGGTGCACTGCAATGCACCTGCAGATCAGTTTGAAAGCAGCCCAGTAACCACTGCAGGAAATAGGAAAGCAGAGGGATTGGCAGCATCACAAGGTATTTCACACAAAGGAAGAAATACAAAGAGAACAGGATTCTTTTCAACACAAGCACATGGTGCAACAGGCGCATATCAAAAATATGAAATGCTGGGGTTAACTTTCATAAAAGGTTTTCTAATGTAATTCCTGCGTCAGCTACAAAAGTCTTATGCACTGTACACACGGTTGGATTTTCCGACGGAAAATGTGCGATCGGAGCTTGTTGTTGGAAATTCCGACCGTGTGTGGACTTTTTCCATCGGAATTTCCGACACACAAAGTTTGAGAGCAGGCTATAAAATTTTCCAACAACAAAATCCATTTGCATCAATTCCGACCGTGTGTGGACAATTCCGATGCACAAAGTGCCACGCATGCTCAGAATAAATTCCGAGACGGAACTGCTCGGTCTGCTAAAATTAGCGTTCATAATGGATATAGCACTTTCGTCACGCTGCAATGTTTTAAATTGTTTAATGCAGCGCACTCTCTTCTTCTTTATAATGCTAGAACAATGAAGTTGTTTTGCTGCTCATATTCACACAGAGTTCTCACAAACTTCTTTCTTTATTATTTATCGTGATTTTATGAATATAATATTTTAATTAGTCACTCCCAAAAAAAATGAATTTTTGGATGTTTTGAGAATTTTTTTTTGTTTTTATTTGTTGAAATCCTGATCTCCTGTTATTTTTTGTAAATTTTTTTTTTTTTTACTCCAGAATAGTTTTCGGTGTGTATTGTGTGTCAAGTTACCACAAAACCATTATTATCTTGTATTATTTAATCTCAAGGAGATTGCTTGATGTTGGTGTCTCATGTTAATTTCACATTGTATTTTTGAAATGTACCTGAATCCTCACAAACAAACTGTCCTTTTTGAAGGAAAACACACATAGGCGAGTATAATTGAAACAAAAATTCCTTTATTAAGGGCTCAGAACCAAACAAAGAGGGAGGCAACGCTGGATAAACTGCAGACATTGGCAAAGCCTTTTGTCCCAGGGCACACATCAATTATTTTACCGCAAAATTGGTGACCTGAGGAGTCCATATATAAGGGAGTACAATCTGGTCCAGAAGTCCAAGAGATCAGGAACAGTAGCAGATGACATACATGTCCCCAGGCTGTGGTCATACAAGAGCCTGCATCTTTTGTCAAACCAGACTGAACCCAGGTCATCACTCTCTGGTCTTCCTTACACGCTTCCTTCCAGGTTGTGGCTCTGGCGTTGGAGGTGTGGCAGGAGGAGGAGGACCTGGAGGAGGAGGAGGAGGACCATGGTTCAGCTCACAAACGTGGCTTTGGCTTGTGAGTTGGCCCCTCAACCCCTTATTTAGTGCTTGGAAGATGATATACTCACATATTAGGCGTTAGCCCTCCTCCATTTCCAGCATTTTGCAGGCTGTTATGTATGCAAAGCCCTCTTGAACACTGTGTGGGGTTCTAAGGGCTGCAGTAGCCTTTCAAAATAGGCCAATTGCTGCCTCCTTCATGTTACTCCTCTTCCTGCCACTTTTTGGTTGAAGGCAGAGGGGAGGGACCTGGGTATCGGGCAGGCTACTAGGCCCCGCCACCTCCTGGCTGAGACTTTCCTGTGTATGAAAAAGGGACATCGTTTTACTTTTTGGTTCATCAATCACAATCAGAAATTAGGAATGCAAACTAACATAGATTTAACATCATTAATTTGACCAACATAAATAATTAGAAGAATGCTATACCTGGCTCAAGCTGGGCTCCTCCACATATTGCTGCCTGGAAGGCCCAGGTTGGATGTCAGAAGCCTCAGCTGAGGTGGAAGGAAGCGTGGAAGGAAGACTGGAGAGTGCTGGCCTGGGTTCAGTCTGGCCTGCCAGAAAATGCAGTCTGTCATAGTACCACAGCCTGGGGACATAAATGACATCTGCAGCTGCTGATGTCAGGGAATCCTGGACCTTCTTGTGCTCCCTTAGATAAGTGCTCCTCATGCCACCAATTAGGGCCTTCAAATAGGGGATGTCTGCCGTGGGGATCACCGGCTTCACGAATTCCAGCAATTTATCCAGCGCTGCCTTCCTCTTTGTTTGATTCTTATAATGTGGGTGGTTTACCAGCCACAGACAGGGCAGCTCCCTGTACATATCAATGAATATGGGGATAAAGTCCTGATCATTCAATATATCAATTTTCTCTGCAAGACACAACAAAAGACAAGCCCTAATGTCAGGCTAAAGTCTCTAATCTTGTCCCAATATAGGCCTCAATCTATAAGCAGTATAGGCCCAATTTTAAATGTTACCTTCATTATCACGATCGGCGCTTCCTATACTCCTTCCTCCGCTCACAGATCGTACATACGATGCACGCGTATTACGCTTTATATACACTGCGCATGCGTGAAACTCCGCCCGCCCCTGACGTTCTTTCTAGTCTATTACCCGCCCCTTCTCGTTTGGCACAGTGGGGAAGAGCACCTGACGGAGACACAACAGGTGCGTGCTAATAGCAGAAACGAGGAGGGGGAGGAAAGCCCGGAACCAGAAACGTCATGATCCCAGAGGAGACGATTTAAGGCCTCAAATATGGCCTTTGTAGAGATGGTGGAGATGGTCGACCTATTGAAGAGGGCTGACTATGATGGAAATTATGGACCTTACCCCAACCCAAATGTCAGAAAGGCCAAGATCATGGCGAAAGTTGTGAAGAGTCTGCACAAGAATTTTGGGGTACGGCGATCCAAGGATCAACTGAGGAAACGCTGGTCAGACCTCAAAATCAGTGAGCACGATCAGTATAGAAGGATCAGGAGAGTGCTGCAAAAAAGTAAGTAGTTGTCCTGTGTTCCTATTCTTTTTTTTTTCTATGTTCGTGCTGCTCCATGTGCTTTTCTTTATGGTTGTACAGTTTAAAATGGCAACTTTCATGTTTATGGACACATTATTCGTTCGTAGGAAACATTGTTCGTTCGGCCAATAAAACACCATGTTTTGTCCAGATGCAGTTCAAGAGATTTTTTATGGCCTTCTTCTCTTTAAAAAATGTTGTTGTCTAGATGGGTTAGTAACTAGAATGAAGTGCAAACTAGATTCTGTATAAGGAGAGGACACTCAACAGCTGTTTACACATCTGGACGCAGGAGCATTAGTGTGGGACAAAAGAACACCCTTTTTATTAGGGGGCCCCACACAGGTGCTTCAGTGTATACTATAGGGGTGTCTCCATCTGTCTCCATCTGTGAAGCTTGTACAAAACAGGTAAGTATTCAAGCTTGACAAAGGTAAAAAATATTTCTTCATCTTGCAACTTTGCCAAAAGAGACAATTGTACCCCACTTCCAAGCAATGTTTTATATTCCTATTTCTGCCATCAAATATCTGTGTGCTAAGGATACCTATTTTTTTAACATAGGGGAGAAAAGACTCTGAGGACACCATTCATCAGAGGAGACAACGGACCCCCCACCTCATGAAGAAGTAAAAATCCCCCAAACCCAACCAGAGGAGGAGGAGGGAGACATTGTAGAAATAGTCACCACAACAGGTGAGTTTCTGCGACCACAGCCTCAGGTAAGAGATGGATGCCTGCATATTTATAATACATGGTGTGTTTTTTTGTATAATTTAGGTGATCGTGATGTTCTGGAAGAATGTCATTTCACCAGTGAAAGTGCCCAGATCCTGATCGAGGAGATAATGGGGTGTAATAGGGACTTGGAAAACATCAAGCAAAACATCAATGATGTTCAAAACAAAATGGAGAACATCATTGATGTTTTAGGGAGAATTTAAAACCCCTAGAAATCCCTAACTTATTTCTGCTTTGTGTTTATTTATTTAGAGACAATTTTGTGACATATTATAGAAAAGCCAAATTTTGAAGATGCACACAATGTGTCAACATGTGCTATCTGCCATCATGGGATATCAATGTACGCGTTTTGGGGGTGCAACCCCTTCCTCAATAATAAAGTTGCACCCACAAAACACATGCATTGATCCCCCATGATGGCAGCTAGCACATGTTGACATTCGGCAATTTGTGTGCATCTTCAAAATTTGGCTTTTCCGGGGTGACTTCACCCCATCTGCTGAACGCAATATCAAACACAGTTCATAAATACCCATGTCTGATATTGCCTCCACTTTCTATAAAAGTTGAACTTTGTAAGTTCCAGAGTTGTGTATTTCTTTTTGGTTTTAAACATTTCTACTTTTAATGTGACCTAAAAAATTGTTATACAACAAACATGTTGGTTTGTTCTAAAAACCTTTTATAAATGCACATGTGATTGTGCTTTGATTAAAAAGATTAAGAATCAACAATGTGTGGCTTCTTCTTTCAATGCTCACAAGCATTTTTTGTAGTAAAGTTGGTGTTTTCAGTGGCAATGGCGGTTATTTACTAAAGGCAAATTCACTTTGCACTACAAGTGCAGTTTCAGTGCAGTCTGAAGTGCACTTGTAGTGCAAAGTGTATTTTCCTTTAGTAAATAACACCCAACAGTGCTTTCTAATTTTACACAATCACGCCATTTTCAGGACTCCCCAAATTTCAGTCATGGTCAGCTAAAAGAAAGCCAAGCAGTAAATCAAAGCAAATATTTGTTCAGTTTAAAATATATTTTTATTTTAAAAATGTCTCAGACATTGTCTGGCAGATTGATGGCCCCCCTACCCGCAAAATATTCCATGTATCTTAGATGGACCTCGCGGGTGCTCTGGGGGGGCAAACCAGGACGGCCAGCTTCAAGCGCCATCAGGGTTGGTTCATTAATATGAATTCCGGCCTCAGGCCCAACTGAGCCAACATAGTTCCAAGAATTTCTCTTTAAAAAGTTGTGGTTAACATAGCTAGCCAGGATGATGTGATTGAATTTATATTCCGCCATGTGTATCGGTGTAAGAAATAGGCGGAATCGGCTGGCCTTTATTCCAAATGTGTTCTCCATCCTCTGGTCCGGGGTGAGGGTCCTCATAGGGAATGGCCACATAAGATGGTCCCCCAGCGCAAATGCTTCATCCGCAATGAAGACGAATGGGAGTCCTTCCGCATTGTCTTCTGGAGGTGGCAAGCCCAAGCTGCCATTCTGGAGATGCCTGTAGAACTCTGTGTGGGCGATGACTCCACCATCTGACATCCGGCCATTCTTCCCCATGTCCACATAAGGAACTCGTAAGTAGCCGACACCACCGCCAACATCACAATACTATTGAACCCCTTGTAGTTGTAGTAGTATGACCCCGAGTTGGGTTGTGGACGTGTTTTCCATCAATTGCTCCCACGCAGTTAGGAAAGTCCCACCGCTTGGCAAAGTGGGAGGCCACAGTCTGCCATTCCTGTGGGCTGGAAGGAAACTGTGGAGTCGAACAAGACAAATAAATTAATCATTGTGCACATAAATATGGAAAGCAGATTAGACACAAACATTCTTGGCCAACTTCAGTATAACATTTATTTTAGAGAGTATTTAAAGACAAAGGTATAAGGTCCACCTATCAGATTCCCCCCCCCCCCCCATGGGCCATTTTAAAAATTTTAGGGGGGGAGATGTTTTGGACAGGTAACCCTCTCCACTTCATTGAGAGAGGAATGCCTAAATAGTATACATTACTTTGGCCAGCCCCTCCTTACTTACACTATTGGCAGCCCACTGGACAGGTAAGAAGTGTCATAATACAAAGATATAAATACACACTGTACACATTTTAGCACATTTTAACATTCTGCTATTACCTATCAAGATAATAATAGGATACAAAAACTTTAAACAGTACCATTTGAAATTATTCAGGCAGGCCCTTGCACTACATGCTTTGGGGAATTCATCCATAAATCTGACCACAAAAGAGGTGGGTATAGTGTGTATGGGTTTGGCAAAGTCAGCAGACAGAGGATTGGTATCAGCTGAGTTAGCAGTTGGGGGGAGGGAGGGTTCCAAATAATTTTGGGACCCAAAAATAAAAAAACCTCTGGCATTCTGCCAGAATTTAAAGCACAAACCACAATTTTACACATTTTAGGGGGTATTTAGGGTAAAGCACTACTATGGAGCTGACAAAATACATTGTTAATTGAGTAAACAAGGTGGATATAGGCCCAGGAGAGCATGCTGGGGTGGTAAGTGAAGGCAAATATATATGAAGGACAAAAAAAATAAAAAAAATCCAGCATGCATGAGGACAAAGGGGACATTCACAGCATATTACAATCATGGTAATTAGGGAATGAGGAAAGAAATACAATACATTATGAAACATTAAATACAATAAAATGTGATGTTAAAGGATAAAAATCTTACCTTTAATATACTCCTTCTGCAGGACCTGGATGATGGCAGAACAGGTCTCCGGGATAATGATCCCCAGAGCCTGGGGGGAGATGCCTGTCGAGAGCTTGAGGTCCTGCAGGCTTCTCCCCGTTGCCAAGTACCGCAGGGTGGCGACTAGCCTCTGCTCCGGAGTGATGGCTTGCCTCATGCAGGTATCCTGCCTGCTGATATAAGGGGTCAGCAAAGCCAACAAACGGTGAAATACGGGGTCCATCATCCTGAGAAAGTTCCTGAAATCATCAGGATTATTCGCACGGATCTCACGGAGCAAAGGCATGTGACAGAATTGGTCACGCTGGAGCAACCAATTCTTGGTCCATGAACTCCTCCTTGCCCTGTTCATGGACTGGGCTTTTGTCAAAGTAAGGACCCCAACACCAAGCCCCCACACAGCACAAACTCTACGATGAGTACATACACGCAACATGGCTAGAAAACGGTCGGCTGGTCAGAACGAAGTAACAGAACACACTGAAGAACAGCAAGGCCTGTGAAGAGCGACCTGAAAATCAGTAACAAACGGACAAGAGTACAAATGACAAGTCACTGGGAACTCGCTGCATGCACTGAAGACCAGATACAAACCCACAAGCACAAACTGAACAGCAGAAATACGATCTGAAAACCACGAGTCTAAAAAAGCGCGAATCGGCTCTCACCAAACTTTTACTAACACGAGATTAGCAAAAGGAGCCCAAAGGGTGCCGCTCTTGGTATTGAACTGCCCTTTTATAGTCTCGTCGTACGTGGTGTACGCCACCGCGTTCTTGGTGTTCGGAAATTCCGACAACCTTGTTCGACCGTGTGTATGCAAAACAAGTTTGAGCCAACATCTATCGGAAAAAATCCATGGATTTTGTTGTCGGAATGTCTGATCAATGTCCGACCGTGTGTACAGGGCATTACAATAATAGGGGCAGCTTCAGAACTTCTTGATAGAGCTGAATCATGGCAGCCACCTCCTGCTTTCTGTAAATTTATATTGGGCAATAAGATGCGTTATATTGAAGGGTCATTAGGAATCTGGAAGAAAGGGGGTGGTAGGTAACTTTGCCTGTTAAAATGGCCCAGGATTTGGTCAAGGTATGTTGACATGGTATACCTGGTATACCTGCCATAGTATTTATTCATATTCAAATTAACAGGGACTTTATGAAGCCCAATTTTTTAGTTTTGCGTGTAGTGTGAAAGATTTAGAACACCTGTCAACTTTTCATAACAGTCTTTGTCTGCATTTGGAAGATTTCTTCTTACTTTGGGTCCATTTAAGACATGTCAAATGGGTCAGGAAGTGAAGCTAAATCTGGAAGGGAAGGTAAAAGTAAATTCTCTTAACGAGTACAAAAACTTCTTCATCTGTCAGGAATTTATTGCTGTCTTTGTCCCCATGAGGGAAAATTACCCTAACTTCCTGTGCTGATTAAAGGTGTCAGGCAGGTGCTGGCTCAATGGGGACAACGACAGCAAAAAAAATAAAAAGTACTTGACATAAGTTCTAACCCCCATTCTAATAAAGTCTGAACACAGATTTTATATAAAGTTGGGTTTTAATACCACAATAAATTTAAAATGTGTTTATTTATGCAGGTACATGCAACTGGTATGAGGACTTAAGGGTCTATTTTAAAAGTAATATTACCATATCATGGCCATATTGCTGTTTTAAAAACAGAAATCACCACATTTACAGCATAAAGCACAGTGAGGTGCTTTACAAATGTGCTTAGCGCTGTTAAAAAAATGAGAAAATAAATCTGGGAAGAGAACCCAGTCACATGACCTGTAAAGCCATGTGAACAGCATCTTCTTTAACCATGGAATTCTCTCTGCTGCAGGCTTCACACCCCAGGCTGCATTTTAAGAATGGGCCACAAAATGCAGACAGCAGTGTGAATTAATTTAGGAATGTATAGCTAAGTTTACAGATTGTTTCGATCACAGTCAGTAGTAAAACATGCAATGGTCACAGAACAATATATTTGTTGAAAGGAAAAGAATTATCATTTTGGATCCATTTTATTTGAATATTTCTTAAAATTTACCAATTTAGCTGCAGCAACCTGGTCTTCTCCTGCTTCAGGGAGAATATATGTCTGCTGTCTGTTGCAGTATGGCTGCCTTGCTTTGTTTCTCCCCATCTGTATGAGGGATTCAAGTTTTCAGAGACATTTATTCTTTGCATTCAATGTCGCTCATTGCTGTGGGCGATTTAGCAGTGTATTCGCCTTTCCTGGTCTCGCTGTGTCTCAGAAGTCAGGGGGACATTGGCGAGGCTGCACAGCCCCAATCCCTTCCTTCCCCTTGTTCTTGAAGTATTGCAGGGAGGGTACTCTCTACGCTGGCATCATGAAATACTCCATAGTAATCAGCAGGAAGACCAACCTTTCAACCCCCCTACCACCCCCTCAAAATTAAAACACTGTTAACCCTCCGCCCTTGCACCTTGCTGCAGCAAAACACCAACTCAACAGGGATCAGCTCTCTGGATATCTGGGAGGAGGAGAAGGCAGATGATCTGCAGAGAGAAATGATTGAACTGAGACAACAACTAGACAAGGAACGTTCAGTCAGGATGATGCTGGGGGATGGAGGAGTAAAAAAAAAAGAATTCTGTTTTGTTTAACCACTTTAGCCCTGGAAGGATTTACCCCCTTAATGACCAGGCCATTTTTTGGGATACGGCACTGTGTCACTGTAACTGACAATTACGCGGTCGTCTGACCGACCATTTTTTAAAAAAAACAATATTTTTTACTTTTTGCTATAATAAATATCCAAAAAAACAAAAACAAATTTCTTCATCCGTTTAGGCCAATATGTATTCTTCTATAACCCCTTCCCGCCGACCGTACGCAGATATGCGTACTCGGCTTTCCGGGGTTATACCGGGATGATGCCCGCAGCTGCAGGCATCATCCCGGTACCGTTGTTTACAGCGGGCGATCGGCTACCCGTGTATAACAACTGATGCAGCTAAAAGCCGCTCGGTTGTTATACCGGAGGAGCGGGAGGGGACATCCCCCCCTCCCGCTGCCTCCCGCCGCTGTTACCGGGCCTCCCGTGCGATCGGGAGGCCCGGTGTCCATTCAGCTGCCTTCAGCGGCTGGGGGCGGGCTGGAACGAAGCTGCGAGCAGCTTCGTTCCAGCCTTCTCGTTGTAAACGCGGAAGCGACGTCATGACGTCACTTCCCGTTTACTCGGCTGCCAATGGCGCCAAATTTTAAAAAGACAGTATTCAGAATCGCCGTTTTCAGCGATCTGAATACTTTGAAGTGTAAAGGAGACCCCCCATCCCTCCATAAAGAGTACCTGTCACCACCTATTACTGTCATAAGGGATGTTTACATTGCTTGTGACAGCAATAAAAGTAAAAAAAAAAAAAAAAAAAAAAATTTTTAAACACAATTTATAAAGTACAAAAATAAATAAAATAAATAAAAAAAAAAAAAAAAAATTTTTAAAGTGCCCCTGTCCCCGCGAGCTCGCGCAGCGAAGAAAACGCATACGGAAGTCACGCCCGCATATGTAAACGGTGTTCAAACCACACATGTGAGGTATTGCCGCGATCGTCAGAGTAAGAGCAATAATTCTAGCCCTGGACCTCCTCTGTAGCTCAAACCTGGTAACCGTAAAATTTTTTTAAAGCGTCGCCTATGGAAATTCATAGGTACCGTAGTTCGTCGCCATTCCACGAGTGCGTGCAATTATAAAGGGTGACATGTTTGGTATCTATTTACTCGGCGTAATATCATCTTTCACATTATACAAAAAAATTGGGGTAACTTTACTGTTTGGATTTTTTAAAATTCATGAAAGTGTCACTTTTCCAAAAATTTGCGTTTAAAACACCGCTGCACAAATACCGTGTGATAAAAAATATTGCAACAATCGCCATTTTATTCTCTAGATTCTCTGCTAAAAAAATATATATAATGTTTGGGGGTTCTAAGTCATTTTCTAGCAAAAAATACGGATTTTAACTTGTAAACACCAAATTTCAAAAATAGGCTTAGTCATGAAAGGGATAAATATTTGGTAAAAAATTTGCAATAAGCATACATTGATTGGTTTGTGCAAAAGTTATAGCGTCGTCTACAAAATAGGGGATAGATTTATGGCATTTTTATAATTCTATTTTTTTTTTACTAGTAATGGCAGTGATCAGTGATTTTTAGCGTTTTTTATTTTTTATTTTTAAGCAAAGCAGTTTCAGGTATATGTAATATTCAACTGAAAATATCCATATGCAACATTTTACATAAAACTGACAATAGAAATAACAAAATAATATAAGATAAATATAGTAAAATACAGAATATAGAATATGAAAACTAACAAGATGATAATACAATATTAGTAGCTATAAAATGATGAATAGAATATATAAGACCTCCAAAAAAGGATTGGCTAATGGGCAAAATATGCTTAAATATGTATTGGTTTTTTTTTTATTTTGCCAAATGCAGGTGCTACAGGGAAACAAAATTAAATAAACCTAAAGTTTTATGTAAAGCGGAGTTCCACCCAAAAATGGAACTTCAGGTGACCCCCTGACATGCCACATTTGGCATGTCATTTATTTGGGGGAGGAGCGGGTACCCTGTTTTTACAGGCACCCAGCTCCCACTTCCTCCCCTGGATCTGCGGTGCCGGAAGGAAGATCACCTCTCCCCCCTCCCTCCCTGCAATCTTCTGGAACACGTCACAGGTCCCAGAAGATTGCCCGGTCAATCACAGCACACAGCGCGGCTTGCGCATGTGCAGTGCGCGCCCGGCTGTGAAGCCACAGCTGGGGGCCCACGGTTAGAATGCTGACGCCTCGGATAGGAGGGGGAGAGAAGCAAGGCATCCTGCACCCGCATTGCTGGACTGTGGGACAGGTAAGTGTCTGATTATTAAAAGTCAGCAGCTACACGTTTTATAGCTGCTGACTTTTAAATGGGTGGAACTCAGCTTTAAGATCTGATTTTTTTAGGATTAACTAAAGCACATGTTTATTTTCTTTAATGCTCATACTGAGTTAACTATTTTCCAATATGATTCTCTTAGAGCCCTTTCACACTGGGGCGGTTTGCAGGCGTTATTGCGCTAAAAATACCGCCTGCAAACCGACCCAAAACAGCCGCTGCTGTTTGTTCAGTGTGAAAGCCTGAGGGCTTTCACACTGAAGCGGTGCGCTGACAGGAGAAGAAAAAACTCCTGCCAGCCGCATCTTTGGAGCGGTGAAGGAGCGGTGTATTCACCGCTCCTAAACCGCTCCTGCCCATTGAAATCAATGGGGCAGCGCAGCTATACCGCGGCAATACTGCTGCTATAGCCACGCTATACGAGCGGTTTTAACCCTTTTTCAGCCGCCAGCGGGGGTTAAAACCGCACCGCTAGCGGCCGAATACCGCTGGTAAAGCAGGGCTAAAAATAGCGCTGTTTTACCGCCGACGCCCCCTACCGTACCGCCCCGGTGTGAAAACAGCCTTAAAGTGCACCTTTGCCCAGTCTGTGGATATTTAACTATTTACAAATTCAGCAAGCAGTACATCTGTCAACAAGCAGTAAACTAGCTTTAACCACTTAAGCCCCAGACCATTTGGCTGGCCAAAGACCAGAGCACTTTTTGCGATTTGGCACTGCGTCGCTTTAACTGACAATTGCGCGGTTGTGTGATGTGGCTCCCAAACAAAATTAACGTCCTTTTTTTCCCACAAATAGGGCTTTCTTTTGGTGGTATTTGATCACCTCTGCGGTTTTTATTTTTTGTGCTATAAACAAAAAATAGCGACAATTTTTGCTATAATAAATATCCCCCAAAAATATATAAAAAACATTTTTTTCCCTCAGTTTAGGCCGATACATATTCTTCTACATATTTTATCGTAATAAGCGTTTATTGATTGGTTTGCGCAAAAGTTATAGAGTCTACAAAATAGGGGATAGTTTTATGGCATTTTTATTAAAAATTTTTTTTACTAGTAATGGCGGCGATCAGTGATTTTTATCGTGACTGCGACACTATGGCGTACAGATCGAACACTTTTGGCGCTGTTTTGGGACCATTCACATTTATACAGCGATCAGTGCAATTAAAAATGCATTGATTACTGTGTAAATGTGACTGCCAGTGAAGGGATTAACCACTAGGTGGCACTGTAGAGGTTAAGTGTGTCCTAGGGAGTGATTCTAACTGTGGGGGGGAGGGGCTGTGTGTGACACGACACTGATCACCGCTTCCAATTACAGGGAGCGTTGAACAATGTCAGTGTCATTAGGCCGAACGGGAAAATGCTTGTTTACATTAGCATTTCTCCATTCTTCCTCACCGTGAGCTGATTGCGGGTATCCCCACGGACATTGAGTCCGTGGGGCCCGTGATCACGCTCATGGAGATCCCAGCGGGTGCGCAAGCAACGCCAGCAGCGCGCGCGCCCGCTAGCCGCCTCTTATAGGACAAAGTACAGGTATATTAATCTGCCTGTACGTGCCCTTCTGCCACAGTATATCTGCGTGAGGCGGTCGGGAAGCGGTTAAAGTTCACCTTTTGTAACATGTTGCATGTTACACCCATATTCAGGATGTAACATGTTACAAATCCAATGGCCCCCGCACCCCCCGACTCCCCATTGTGACAGGCAGTGGGGAATCTTCTTCCCCCACCCTCTGTCACAATCGTCAATCGGCCCGTCTGGCTGCATCATTTATTCACAGAGTTCTGTGAATAGAAAACGACAAGGTCAGGCAGCCATTGCTGCTTTTCTCCATAAAGGCCCCTTTCACACTACAGCGACTTTATTTTGCTGTGATTTCGCCGCCACGATTTTGACTCGATTTTTGCCACGATTTCAGGGAATGCCTGTGTAACTCACAGCAAAGTCAGACCAAAGTAGTGTAGGGACTACTTTGAAGTCGGCATGACTTGAAGTCATACTAATATGAATGGCAGTCATTGAAAATCATGGAAACAACTTGTCATACGACTTTGCAGTCCCAAGTCATAGGACAAGTCGTACAAGTGTGAAAGGGGCCCAAGGGAAACTACTTGATATTATATACAGTAAGTTCACAATTGGGAACATGTTACATGTTCCACCCATTTTTAGGGTGGAACATGTAACATGCTCTCACTCCTGCAGCCGCTCCCCTGCCTCTAATGACAGGAAGCAGGGGATTTTCTACCCGAATGCACTGTCACTATTTAAACCATAAGCATGGCCAGGCAGGGCTCTGCCTGCCCGACTGCATCATTTATTCACAGAGTGCTGTGAATAGAAAACTACAATGTCAGGCAACCTTTGCTGCTGTTGGCTTGTAGTTGTTAATGAATAATGTAATAGGATTCATAGTTCCACAACAGCTGGAGGGCCACAGGTTGAGCACCCATGTACTAGTGGTTAGAATCAAGTAATATTGCTAAGTGGCAGTCTTTGCTGAGATAAAATCACATTCCCTGATGATAAAAGAGAAAGACAGAGTCAACACTCTTTTCACACTCTTGAGTCTGGTGATTGTCCACTCAAGCACTTACCATTGTATTGTACTCAGAAAGAGGAGAGAGTCCTGTGTAACTCCATATACAGAAGTACAAGATTTTTCTATAGCAGGTGTAAGCAAACAGGGGGATGGGAGAGTAAGTAAAGGGTAATTATGTACCAATTTATCCTTCCTGACCTGAACAAGTAAAGTAACTCCTGCCAGCCGCATCTTTGGAGCGGTGAAGGAGCGGTGTATTCACCGCTCCTAAACCGCTCCTGCCCATTGAAATCAATGGGGCAGCGCAGCTATACCGCGGCAATACTGCTGCTATAGCCACGCTATACGAGCGGTTTTAACCCTTTTTCAGCCGCCAGCGGGGGTTAAAACCGCACCGCTAGCGGCCGAATACCGCTGGTAAAGCAGGGCTAAAAATAGCGCTGTTTTACCGCCGACGCCCCCTACCGTACCGCCCCGGTGTGAAAACAGCCTTAAAGTGCACCTTTGCCCAGTCTGTGGATATTTAACTATTTACAAATTCAGCAAGCAGTACATCTGTCAACAAGCAGTAAACTAGCTTTAACCACTTAAGCCCCAGACCATTTGGCTGGCCAAAGACCAGAGCACTTTTTGCGATTTGGCACTGCGTCGCTTTAACTGACAATTGCGCGGTTGTGTGATGTGGCTCCCAAACAAAATTAACGTCCTTTTTTTCCCACAAATAGGGCTTTCTTTTGGTGGTATTTGATCACCTCTGCGGTTTTTATTTTTTGTGCTATAAACAAAAAATAGTGACAATTTTTGCTATAATAAATATCCCCCAAAAATATATAAAAAACATTTTTTTCCCTCAGTTTAGGCCGATACATATTCTTCTACATATTTTATCGTAATAAGCGTTTATTGATTGGTTTGCGCAAAAGTTATAGAGTCTACAAAATAGGGGATAGTTTTATGGCATTTTTATTAAAAATTTTTTTTACTAGTAATGGCGGCGATCAGTGATTTTTATCGTGACTGCGACACTATGGCGTACAGATCGAACACTTTTGGCGCTGTTTTGGGACCATTCACATTTATACAGCGATCAGTGCAATTAAAAATGCATTGATTACTGTGTAAATGTGACTGCCAGTGAAGGGATTAACCACTAGGTGGCACTGTAGAGGTTAAGTGTGTCCTAGGGAGTGATTCTAACTGTGGGGGGGAGGGGCTGTGTGTGACACGACACTGATCACCGCTTCCAATTACAGGGAGCGTTGAACAATGTCAGTGTCATTAGGCCGAACGGGAAAATGCTTGTTTACATTAGCATTTCTCCATTCTTCCTCACCGTGAGCTGATTGCGGGTATCCCCACGGACATTGAGTCCGTGGGGCCCGTGATCACGCTCATGGAGATCCCAGCGGGTGCGCAAGCAACGCCAGCAGCGCGCGCGCCCGCTAGCCGCCTCTTATAGGACAAAGTACAGGTATATTAATCTGCCTGTACGTGCCCTTCTGCCACAGTATATCTGCGTGAGGCGGTCGGGAAGCGGTTAAAGTTCACCTTTTGTAACATGTTGCATGTTACACCCATATTCAGGATGTAACATGTTACAAATCCAATGGCCCCCGCACCCCCCGACTCCCCATTGTGACAGGCAGTGGGGAATCTTCTTCCCCCACCCTCTGTCACAATCGTCAATCGGCCCGTCTGGCTGCATCATTTATTCACAGAGTTCTGTGAATAGAAAACGACAAGGTCAGGCAGCCATTGCTGCTTTTCTCCATAAAGGCCCCTTTCACACTACAGCGACTTTATTTTGCTGTGATTTCGCCGCCACGATTTTGACTCGATTTTTGCCACGATTTCAGGGAATGCCTGTGTAACTCACAGCAAAGTCAGACCAAAGTAGTGTAGGGACTACTTTGAAGTCGGCATGACTTGAAGTCATACTAATATGAATGGCAGTCATTGAAAATCATGGAAACAACTTGTCATACGACTTTGCAGTCCCAAGTCGTAGGACAAGTCGTAAAAGTGTGAAAGGGGCCCAAGGGAAACTACTTGATATTATATACAGTAAGTTCACAATTGGGAACATGTTACATGTTCCACCCATTTTTAGGGTGGAACATGTAACATGCTCTCACTCCTGCAGCCGCTCCCCTGCCTCTAATGACAGGAAGCAGGGGATTTTCTACCCGAATGCACTGTCACTATTTAAACCATAAGCATGGCCAGGCAGGGCTCTGCCTGCCCGACTGCATCATTTATTCACAGAGTGCTGTGAATAGAAAACTACAATGTCAGGCAACCTTTGCTGCTGTTGGCTTGTAGTTGTTAATGAATAATGTAATAGGATTCATAGTTCCACAACAGCTGGAGGGCCACAGGTTGAGCACCCATGTACTAGTGGTTAGAATCAAGTAATATTGCTAAGTGGCAGTCTTTGCTGAGATAAAATCACATTCCCTGATGATAAAAGAGAAAGACAGAGTCAACACTCTTTTCACACTCTTGAGTCTGGTGATTGTCCACTCAAGCACTTACCATTGTATTGTACTCAGAAAGAGGAGAGAGTCCTGTGTAACTCCATATACAGAAGTACAAGATTTTTCTATAGCAGGTGTAAGCAAACAGGGGGATGGGAGAGTAAGTAAAGGGTAATTATGTACCAATTTATCCTTCCTGACCTGAACAAGTAAAGTAACTCCTGCCAGCCGCATCTTTGGAGCGGTGAAGGAGCGGTGTATTCACCGCTCCTAAACCGCTCCTGCCCATTGAAATCAATGGGGCAGCGCAGCTATACCGCGGCAATACTGCTGCTATAGCCACGCTATACGAGCGGTTTTAACCCTTTTTCAGCCGCCAGCGGGGGTTAAAACCGCACCGCTAGCGGCCAAATACCGCTGGTAAAGCAGGGCTAAAAATAGCGCTGTTTTACCGCCGACGCCCCCTACCGTACCGCCCCGGTGTGAAAACAGCCTTAAAGTGCACCTTTGCCCAGTCTGTGGATATTTAACTATTTACAAATTCAGCAAGCAGTACATCTGTCAACAAGCAGTAAACTAGCTTTAACCACTTAAGCCCCAGACCATTTGGCTGGCCAAAGACCAGAGCACTTTTTGCGATTTGGCACTGCGTCGCTTTAACTGACAATTGCGCGGTTGTGTGATGTGGCTCCCAAACAAAATTAACGTCCTTTTTTTCCCACAAATAGGGCTTTCTTTTGGTGGTATTTGATCACCTCTGCGGTTTTTATTTTTTGTGCTATAAACAAAAAATAGTGACAATTTTTGCTATAATAAATATCCCCCAAAAATATATAAAAAACATTTTTTTCCCTCAGTTTAGGCCGATACATATTCTTCTACATATTTTATCGTAATAAGCGTTTATTGATTGGTTTGCGCAAAAGTTATAGAGTCTACAAAATAGGGGATAGTTTTATGGCATTTTTATTAAAAATTTTTTTTACTAGTAATGGCGGCGATCAGTGATTTTTATCGTGACTGCGACACTATGGCGTACAGATCGAACACTTTTGGCGCTGTTTTGGGACCATTCACATTTATACAGCGATCAGTGCAATTAAAAATGCATTGATTACTGTGTAAATGTGACTGCCAGTGAAGGGATTAACCACTAGGTGGCACTGTAGAGGTTAAGTGTGTCCTAGGGAGTGATTCTAACTGTGGGGGGGAGGGGCTGTGTGTGACACGACACTGATCACCGCTTCCAATTACAGGGAGCGTTGAACAATGTCAGTGTCATTAGGCCGAACGGGAAAATGCTTGTTTACATTAGCATATCTCCATTCTTCCTCACCGTGAGCTGATTGCGGGTATCCCCACGGACATTGAGTCCGTGGGGCCCGTGATCACGCTCATGGAGATCCCAGCGGGTGCGCAAGCAACGCCAGCAGCACGCGCGCCCGCTAGCCGCCTCTTATAGGACAAAGTACAGGTATATTAATCTGCCTGTACGTGCCCTTCTGCCACAGTATATCTGCGTGAGGCGGTCGGGAAGCGGTTAAAGTTCACCTTTTGTAACATGTTGCATGTTACACCCATATTCAGGATGTAACATGTTACAAATCCAATGGCCCCCGCACCCCCCGACTCCCCATTGTGACAGGCAGTGGGGAATCTTCTTCCCCCACCCTCTGTCACAATCGTCAATCGGCCCGTCTGGCTGCATCATTTATTCACAGAGTTCTGTGAATAGAAAACGACAAGGTCAGGCAGCCATTGCTGCTTTTCTCCATAAAGGCCCCTTTCACACTACAGCGACTTTATTTTGCTGTGATTTCGCCGCCACGATTTTGACTCGATTTTTGCCACGATTTCAGGGAATGCCTGTGTAACTCACAGCAAAGTCAGACCAAAGTAGTGTAGGGACTACTTTGAAGTCGGCATGACTTGAAGTCATACTAATATGAATGGCAGTCATTGAAAATCATGGAAACAACTTGTCATACGACTTTGCAGTCCCAAGTCGTAGGACAAGTCGTACAAGTGTGAAAGGGGCCCAAGGGAAACTACTTGATATTATATACAGTAAGTTCACAGTTGGGAACATGTTACATGTTCCACCCATTTTTAGGGTGGAACATGTAACATGCTCTCACTCCTGCAGCCGCTCCCCTGCCTCTAATGACAGGAAGCAGGGGATTTTCTACCCGAATGCGCTGTCACTATTTAAACCATAAGCATGGCCAGGCAGGGCTCTGCCTGCCCGACTGCATCATTTATTCACAGAGTGCTGTGAATAGAAAACTACAATGTCAGGCAACCTTTGCTGCTGTTGGCTTGTAGTTGTTAATGAATAATGTAATAGGATTCATAGTTCCACAACAGCTGGAGGGCCACAGGTTGAGCACCCATGTACTAGTGGTTAGAATCAAGTAATATTGCTAAGTGGCAGTCTTTGCTGAGATAAAATCACATTCCCTGATGATAAAAGAGAGAGACAGAGTCAACACTCTTTTCACACTCTTGAGTCTGGTGATTGTCCACTCAAGCACTTACCATTGTATTGTACTCAGAAAGAGGAGAGAGTCCTGTGTAACTCCATATACAGAAGTACAAGATTTTTCTATAGCAGGTGTAAGCAAACAGGGGGATGGGAGAGTAAGTAAAGGGTAATTATGTACCAATTTATCCTTCCTGACCTGAACAAGTAAAGTAAGTAGTCACTTTTTTATATTATACAGTATATCTACTTTAACTCAATTATTTTCAATAGCACATAATTCCCATGGTCTCTGGTTTTATAGAAGTACTACAACTGATAGAATAGGCGATATATGTGGAGCTCTGCAATCCAGAAAATTATTAAAATGCTCTTAAAACCTATAAAAACAAAAACACAGAGGGATTTTCTCAAAGAGAAACTATAATAGTTGGGCAAATGATAATTACATTTATTTTACAATTATACATTTAAAACAGATGTTTTATGCCTTTTTTGTTAAAAAGTTCTCCAAAATATTAATTTTACAAATAATTATTTAATACAGGGGGTGTCAAAGGCACATCATTTACAGAAAAGGAGCTGTTTATTTTCACACTCAGACTTTCTGATTAAAACTTTGGATGGAACAGTCTGTACAGGCAGAAAGGGAGGGACATAAGTTACTGACTTATTCATTATGTGTAAAAATTGCAGCTTGAGTTAATGAAATCTGTAAACAGGCATTTTTTAAGCAAAGAAGATCATGATAACCTGGAATACAAGCCTAAAGATCTGTCTTATTTCTGTAAATAGGGATATAAAATATGCATGTTTCATATTCCATAATTATCTCACTAAAAAAGAAAATATTTTTCAGATACTTAGTTTTCAGTCATAACTGTAAAAAAAATAGAAAGAAAGAAAATACATTCAAACCCATTATATATTTCCTTGAAATTCTGTTTTGCTGATACACAGCAACAGTCCATGTTTGATTTACTAAGTAAATGTGTTTGTGTTGCAGCGGTACTTGCTTTCTCAATTTTTCAATTACATTAAAGTTAATTTCATGAGGTTATAATGTAATATAAATAAACATATACTAACGGGAAAGGTTTCAGTTCAACAGATCCTTTGTATGTTTGCAGGTAATGCTGACATGAATATTAACAGGAGAATAGCAATATAAATTATTTTATTTTAGCAGCACAGCAGTTATTTCATTGCCCCACAGTATGACCTTTCTGAATTGTACAAAAATAAAATGTATGCATTATAACACTACTAGGTAGCCATGCATAATCCTTTGTTTACCTTCCACTCATCATGGATGCTTCTCATTTCTCTCAATAATTTTCTGTGTGAGACACCTATTTATACTCCTACTGAGCATGATAAATTCTGACATCACACATTGCTGAAAGGTATACCAGAATTTGTGCTGTGCACCCCCAGGAACCTTGATTCCATTGTAACTATTGCTGATGTTCTATAGTTTTAGAGTTAATATGGGACTACAAATATACTGCAGCATGTTCTAAGGTTATTCTTATTGTAGTGTTTTTTTTTTTTTTTAAAGGATTTTTATTGAGGTTTTACAGGGGTACATAAAGGAAAAAAAAAAGACCTTAACATTTTTTTAGAACACATTGTCAGTACATCAAACCACTGTGACAAGTATATTGTAAACAATCAGTAATCATTGTAGGTATATGTCTTTTCCATGCCTTCTATATACACACAGGGAGTGTCCTATTGTAAACCGTCTTATCTCTATTTATATGTAGTTATCAATGACAAAAATGGCATGGGCATGGGGTATTATATAACTTTCCATAGTATGCAGTGGGAGTTTGTTCGTGTGAAGAGCTCCATACAAGATCTGAAGTACACCGACAATATCAACTCTCCCCCCGGCCACCCCGAAAGGGCTCTGACTGTGGCCGAAGGGGGAGCATACAAATGTATAGTGATGGTGCGAGAACTGTCAGTACTTCGTATTGTGGGAAGGGGCCCGTGTCAGTGGTAGTAGGGTCCCACGTCCCTAAGTATGTGATGTATAAACTGTCTCTGAGAGACCTCCAGGGGAGTGAATTCGTCCGTATAGGTTTGGAGAGCTTTAGTTTGAGATGCGTATAAACCATATTGTGCAGTGTGTTAAACAGAAGGTAATTGTGAGGTGGGAGAGTATAAGTGGGGGGGATAGGTAGTGGGAGGCGGAGGACTGTGGGATGGTTAATAGAGATATCCAGGGGTTATCCTAGGATGTGGAAGAAGTAGTCCCATTCAAAGCGGATGTTGTTAACGACTCTTTAATGTGGGACCAATAGGCCCAGGTTTCCCAGTACTTTGTTGGCTGGTCTCTGGATTGGTGTATGAGACTTTCCATTTCAGCTGTTCTGTCAACCCGCTGTATCCATTCTGTAATCGTGGGTGGGGAGGTACTTCTCCAGTGTACCAGGATACATTGGTTGGCGGCATTGATGAGGTAAAGTACAATGGATTTTTTGTATGTTCACAGAGAGATGGACGTGTAATGTAATAGAAAATGGGCGGGAGTATAATTGGGAGTGAAAGTGGTAATTTGGGTGATCAGGCGGTGTATTTCTAACCAAAATGGTTGTATGAGTGTGCATCCCCACCAGATATGAAGAAATGTGCCAGGAGCTGCATTACATCTCCAGCATAATGGGGAGAGACTGGGGTGAAACTTGTGAATCTTGTCAGGTGTTCTGTACCATTTTGAAAATCTTTTAAATCTGCTTTCTTGTGTGGAGACGTTAATTGAGCCTTTGTGAATACGACTGTATATGTGTCCCCACTCCTCTACTGGTAGGTCCAGGTGTAGGTCTGATTCCCACTGTCTGACCAGCTTGTCTTCTTTGATTTTGTGCGTGGAGTAAAGGAGCGCATACACAGTCGATATTAAGTGTCTTTGGGGTTCTTTGCTGTTGCAAATGTATTCAAAAGGTGTGAGTTCCCAGTACCAAAATGTATTGGGTTTAGAGTTTTGAAAAAAGTGTCGGATTTGTAGTTATAGAACGGGATATGGAAGTCTGGGAAATGAGCAGTCATAGCTTGATATGAGAGTAGTTTTTTGTTATGAAAGAGTTGATGTGCTCTAAGATGTGCTCTGAGTGGTTCCATCATTGGAGAGCCTAAGGGTAGTCTCGGTTGGAATTCTGGATTGTCGTCAAGGGGAGTCATGGGTCCATAGGTAGTTTTCGAGTTTAATTTTTTGCATGCAGCTCTGAAATTTAGCATTGTAGCGTTGATTAAAAGGATGTGAGTTAAGTTCTTTTGGGACGTAAGAAGGACTGAGCCAAGGTATATTTGCTAGCTGGATTCTAGAAAATGCGTTCTCAAGTTGGATCCAGTCCTTTTCGTGTCTATATAAGTGCCAATCGACTATTCTGGTCAGGAGACATGCCCAGTGGTATTTCTGGACATCTGGTAGGCTTAAGGCACCTAGCAATTTGGGAAGCGTCAGCCTCTTCCAACTCAATCTGGGTGGTTTGGATGTCCATATGAAAGTCCTGCATAGCCGTTTGTATGTTGAGAAGAAAGATGGAGGGAGTTTAATGGGGATAGCTTGAAAAAGATATAAATGTCTGGGCAAAATATTCATTTTTAAAATAGCTATTCTTCCAAACCATGAGAAAGGTCCTGCATGCCATTTGCGCAGCTCTCCTTGGATGGTTTGTAGGATAGATTGAAAATTCTGGGAGTATAAATCCGTTAGTTTGGTAGGTATTTTAATACCCAGATAAGCAATGGCATGGGCTTCCCAGTTGAATGGGAAATTGTTCTTGCATTGTGTAACTAATGTGCTTGGTAGAGTTATGTTCAGGGCTTTTGATTTAGAGAAATTGATTTGCAAATTCGAGAGAGATTTGAAAAGTGAGAAGTCCTTAAGCAAATTAGGGATAGTATTTATCGGGTCAGTTAGAAAAAGTAAAATATCGTCTGCGTAGGCAGCTATTTTATAGTGTTTGTGATTGATCTCAAGACCTTTGACATCTGGATTCTCTCTAAGTTTATGGAGTAGGGGTTCCATGGTGAGTATGAAAAGTAACGGAGACAGGGGGCAGCCCTGTCTAGTACCATTGGACACGGAGAAAGCGTCCGACAGTCGACCATTTACCCTAATTTTAGCTGTGGGGTGATAGTACAAAGCTAAAATCATCTGCAGCAGGTGGTGAGGTATACCTACGGCGTGAAGTGATTCCTCCATATAATCCCAGGCCACCCTGTTGAACACCTTCTCCGCATCCAAGGACAGAAAAAAGCTTTGAGTAGACGTAGAGGAAAGCCAATGGTGGATATTCAGAGCTTTCGTAGTGTTGTCCCTGGCTTCCCTGCCAGGGACAAAACCAACTTGGTCCAGGGAAACTAATCTGGGAATTAGGGGAAGGATGCGGTTGGCCACATTTTCAGGTCCGTGTTGAGAAGTGAAATGGGGCGGTAATTGGATACCAGTGTGGCGTCCTTGTCAGGTTTTGGTATAAGGGTGATATGTGCCTCCAGGATGTCCTTGTAGTTTGTACTGGAGGGATTTAAGTTGTTGAATGCCTTAACTAATTGTGGGATAAGTGTGTCTGGGAATGCCTTATAATAGCCGACCGTGAGGCCGTCCGGTCCTGGGCTCTTGCCCGACTTTAATTGCTTCAGAGCCTGTAGGGTCTCTTCTATTGATAATGGTGAGTCTAGTTCTGTGGATTCTTCCACAGTTAGGGGAGACGGAGTGTGGTGTTTTAGGAAATTTTGGATCATTGCCCTCCTTTCATTTGTGGTGGATTGTATTTGTGGAGTGGGCAGATTGTATAATTTAGAAAAATATTGCACAAATTGATTAGCTATATTATCTGAGGATGCAAAGGCTTTCCCTGCGCTGTCTTTAATCATGTGAATGGTGTTTGTCGCTTTTCTAACCTGTAAGGCTCTGGCCAACAGCCTCCCTGATTTATTACTAAATTCATAGAAGACCTTTTGGGTCAGGGTGTATTTACGTTTTACCGATTTATGTAATTCTCTAAGAGTTCTTCCCGGGTTTGTATCAACTCTGTCAGGGCCTCAGTTGCCAGAGTGGCTTTGTGTTTTTGTTCTAGTGTGGATATGCGTTTAGTTAAGTCTTCAATGCGAACTTTCCTAAGTTTAGTCCTTTTGGGGGCCAGGGATTTGAATTCACCCCTAATGACGCACTTGTGTGCAGCCCATACTGTTTCCGGAGAGGATTCTTCCTGAATGTTTTCTGAAAAGTAATATGCAAGGGTTGTAGATATCAGCTGGGTGGTTTCTTGGTCAGTGAGAAGGGAATTGTCAAGGCGCCAGATGTGCGACCTGACCATTGTCGTGGGTAGATTCAAGATCATTGTAATAGGATTGTGATCCGATAGAATCATCGGTTCAATAGCGGCTATAGTGAGATAGGAAAGGTCATTTTGGGAGATAAAGAAGTGGTCAAGTCCCAAGTACTTGTTATGTGGCGGAAAGAAAAAGGTGAAGTCCTTATCTTTAGGGTGTAACGAGCGCTATGTGTCATGTAGTAACATGTTGCTGAGTTGTAATTTAATCGCACGCAAGGCTCTGTATGTCAATGAAGATAATCCGTTGGATGTATCAATTGGGGGATTCAGGGCTACATTGAAATCTCCCCCAATGATCAACGTGCCCGACTGGAAATTTAACAGATGTTGGAATGTTTTTCGAAAGAACGTAACTTGTTAAGTATTTGGTGCGTAGATATTGACTAAGGTGAGGGGTCTCTTGTAAAGCGTGCCTTTTAAAAAGAGGTATCTACCTAGTGGATCCCTTTGGACCTCCGTTATGAGTAATGGACATTGTTTGGATATCAAGATGAAAACCCCTTTGGACTTGGCATCTTTATTTGGTGCATGGTATACTGTCGGATAGTGCTTGTTTTGCATTTTGGGAATGCTGTCTGTTCTGAAATGGGTTTCCTGAATAAGTGCGACATGTGTTTTGGATTTCAGCAAAGAGGATAGCAATTGAGATCTCTTTTCAGGTGTGTTGAGACCTTTTATGTTTATGGAACATAGCTTGAGTCGTGTGTGTGGTAGAGACTTGTCGTAGGGTGAGGTGGGCGCACCCATGTCCTCCGCCAGGAAGGGATGTGTAGGTGGGGTACGGGGTAGTTTGGAGCGGGCGTAGAAGGATATCTCGGGGTCTAAGATAGACTTAGGTCAGACTTATCTAGTATGTCTGTATTACCGATGAGGTGGTGGGGGACCTATCCTCCTACCTCGGAATCAGGGAATCGGTATGGTACAGAGCGGAGACAGTGTGCACCTCACTAAAGGTGAGACAGCACCCCTTTCTGCTACTGTGTGGGGTTCAGCCCAAGCCGTACACGGAAGTGTCCGTAAATCAAAGGGATACCTGCCACCATTCGACCGTGAGTTAAGATGCAGGAGGTATCTTACATTTACATAGGCAGGTGTGGGGGATAGTGGTTAAGCATGTGTCAAGAGTATAACAAGTATACTAAGTATATCAGAGGACGGGAGTCCTATTGTAGGGCGATTAGTTCCAATTTATCTAGAGGAAGAGGGTTAAATGAACCGTGTGTGGGTGCAAACCGTAAGTAATGTGAATTTTGAGAATTCCCTCGAGTTGCCATTGTACCCAGGGAGGCTAACAGTGGGAAGTCCAGCGAGATAACGGGTGAGTATCTCTAGTTTGTCGTGAATGTTGTATCATAACAAAAGACTGATATATTATTTACGTAGATAAAATGCATGTAGAAAAAGCTACTGAAATGCATTACATTTTTGGGTGGTTAAATCGGATACCATACGTATGTAAAGATAATATACTGCAGGTGAGTTCAGTACTTTAGTTCTTAGAAAGAAGAATGTACCAAATAATTCTGCGCTGCCCTAAAAACACAAATAAGCAGCTAACACGGCCAACAGGATATATGCCAATAGAAAAGAAACAAAATAAGTGTAGCTCTAAGAAAGTCTAAGAGGACGAAACGCGTCGGGTAGGACCCCACTGACGCCATATATTTACAGCGCTGGTTTTAAAAAGATTTACATGTGAGTGTATTTCTCATTTTTTTTTATAAATTTCATACTTGTTTTATGGATTCACACTATGTGGCCTTTCCTTCTTCCTCCCCATTTATCACTGCCGCCATTTGGTGTCTAACATAACTTTGAGGGACGCACCAGTCCGTGGTTCATCCCAAGACCATCACCTCTCTGGATCACCTACAGCCACTTACCACCTAAGCCTGTTTTGACCCAACTTGGCGTATGTCTCTTTGGGTCCATTAGATCCGGTAAGCCTCCTCATTGTCGGTGGTGGTGTGCTTTGTCTGTCTTCACTCCAGATGTTATGCACTTATTGATTTGCTCCCTATATGAAGGCACATAACTTCTCTGGACTACTAACCACTAGGAGCTGTACATGCATGGAGGACCTTTCTCTCATCTGCACTTAGAACTTTTGGATGATTTTGTCTTTATGTTGGACATTTAAGACTTTCTTAGTGCTACACTTATTTTGTTTCAGTACTTGAGTTCTTGAATGGAGAATAGCATGTAAGAAAGAGGCAATGTATATACATATGTAAGTTCTCACCAGCATTGAAAAGTGCATGGGGATTTGAAAGATGGTAGCGGCAATGGCGGAAATGCATGTATCCTGTTGTTGTCCATTTAAGGAAGAGGAGTAAACGCAGGGGTCTGAAAGGTGTCTAGGAGAGCACAGGAGAGTTTGCAGTGCCATCACGTTTGGTGGGAGTGTCAGTCAGCTTGGTGCACGTAGAGCTGGGAAGGGAGGAAGATTCCCTTGATAGATCGTGGTTATCTCTGTGCTGTATCATATCCTCAGTCGAAGTCCTGTGGACCCGATTCTAGACCAACCGTAAGTATGGGATTCCGGACGGTGATGTAGATCCATGGAGGTCAAGTCCGTGCTTGTCAGGTGGCAGCAGAAGATCTCCTGTGTGTCTTGTGAAGAGCGCAAGAGAGTACTCCTGACTATCGCGGGATTTTCTGCAGAGTGTGGAGGTAAGCTGAGGAGAACGTTGGTGCAATCATCCATGGTGGGCGGGATTTCAGCCGCTGGGGGTTATGGGGATCGTAGTTTAAACTATTCGTTGTGCAAACATTGCGGGTGGTAAATGGGAGCGCTGTCAGGGTGGTCACAGTGCATGGGGAGGTCTGAATGAAGCGGTGGTATGTATTTGGGAGGAGCACCTAAGCCCCTAATAAAGTTCTAAGGGTGTCCTGTTGCGAGTAAGGTCCAAGTAAAAACAATTAAACATAACCTATTAAAACTAAAACAAGCCAGACAGGGCTAAACTCTAGTGCCATCACACTGATAAATCAAGAAGGATGTTAGCAGTCCCTCCTGGCTCTCCTTGAACTGGGAGAGCTGAAGGGGTTAGGGCCCTGGTATGTGCCTCGGGAGGCATGACGGTTGCCTGGAACCGAGGGAGAGCATCTCCTCCGGTGCCTTGATGCTTGCGCCTCCATTGGTTCCTCCGTTGGCTGTTCTCTGCTGACCGCCGAATGGCGGAAGCCGGCATACCAGTTCGGTACCTCCACCCGAGGGATGTTTAGAGTATCACAGAGCTGTGTAAGGTCTTCCGGCACCTTTAGAAGTGTGGTGCGTCCCTGTGAGGTGGCCGAGAGGCATAAAGGGAATTTCCATTTGTATGGAATTCCCTAAATGCGAAGAGCATCTAACAAGGGTCTCAGGTCTCGGCGGTGCTGTAGTGTTACCCCAGAGAGATCTTGATAGATTTGAATCGGCTTCCCTTCATGTACGATCTGTGGCTTGTCTCTGGCTTGCCTGAGAATTTCCTCCTTTAATTTAAAATCAATTATGCAGCATACAATGTCCCTAGGGGGATCAGTGTCTCTCCCTCTGGGTCTCAGCGCTCAGTGGATCCTCTCCATTTCAGGGTCTGTGGTGGTCTGTTTAGGAGCATGTTAAATAGGCTAGTGACCGATAGTATTATGTGATTCACCTTGATCATTTCTGGAGTTCCTCTGACCCGTAGGTTGTGGCGTCTGCCCCTATTGGCGAGATCTTCCAGGTGCCTTTGCATGTCCCTTATCTGAAGGGTGTGAGTATCAACATGATGAGTAGTTTTACGGAGCTGGGTGTCATGGCGCTCAGTTGTCTTTTCCACCGCTTTTACCCTGTTAGTGAGCTTGTGTATATCCAGTCGGAGTTTCGAGATAGCTGCTGAGAGGGTATCCTTTATATCAGTGGTAATGGTTCTTAGATCATTGAGGTTCAAGTGTGGCAATGGGGCATCTTCTATGCCCTCCCTATCTGAGGAGATTGCCTGAGGAGAAGATGAGGGCGTCCCCGACAGTGAGGGAGCTAGGGTCTGTGATTGCCTATGGCGGGCGGATGCTGCATTCCCCCATCCCAGGCGGAACATTTCGGGTATATTGTGCCCCTGAGATCCTGGTTGTTCCCGGGGGGAGCGGGAACGGGAGGTGGAAGAGTTCCTTGAAGCAGTCCCCATCACACCGGCTTAATTTGGGGTGTTTTTACCTCAGTTAGACGGTAGCAGGTCGTGAGGTAGCAGGAGCCTCAGAGTTAAGCCATCTTCATGCCAGGTCAAACCACGCCCCCCCCCCCCCCTATTGCAGTGTTTTTATATGAATAACCCATCATTTATAACATTTTGTATTGCTTCTTTACTCTTACAGAAACAGTGCTGCTTCTACACTTTTTTATAATTAAACTCATGTTTTAAATAAAATATTATTACTAATGATATTTGTAAGATAAAAAGATTCTGTTCTAGGGAATTGATCCAACTGAAATTGGGGGATCCTAGTATGAAATTTTATTTTTGTCCTGGGTGGAAAAATTGACAACAGTTGTCCATGGGAGTTGGTTTTACCTTCCTCTGTACTCAAACTGCAGGAGTTATGAGAGGACTGAATTAATTCATAAATTAATATAATTACAAGAATACAAAAATACTGTATGGAGACCCTAATATTTAGTGAGCAAATCTTTATAACCAATAACTTATGTTTTGTCCAAGTTTCTTTATGTATCTAGTATGTCTAATAGCATTTAACTGTTTTACTTTACAATTTTAGGCTGTTTAAGGTGATGTCTTTGAAAATGCCCAAGGAAAAGTAACAAAGCATGAAGTGATACTTGACTTATTGACTTTACAGCTAGGGCTCCCAAGATACACCCTTGCCTTTAAGCCTACAGAATCTGGGAACATCTTTTCCTCCTTATAGCTTTTGAGTTGTGATATGGCTTCTGGCTAGAGACTGGCATTTGACTTTAGCTAAGAGTTTGTCATACCTTTATGACTAAGGTGAAATAAAATATATATCCTATTAAAGCTGAACTCCAGCCAGTTGCAAAACATTGCTAATAAACCTTTTAATATACTTTAAAATACAACTGCTTATAAGGACTCAAATCTGTATTTATATTCAGTTTTTGTGATCCCTTGCCCAACAAACCTCAGATTGGGAGAGTAAAGGCCCATACACACGATCAGAAAATTGTACATTTTCAAAGCGATTGTATGATAATCTGATGATTAGTACACTGCTTTGGAGAGCCGATCACGATAATTCATGTGAAATTATCTGATGGGACAAGTACAAAAATGTTCTTGTACAATACCAGATCATACGATTTTCGTTTAATCAGTACAGTTGTCGAAAATACAATATGAATACAATACAATGCATGATCTCACTTCTGAATATTTATTCTGTTGTATGAGAATTTTCATAGTTTTAGTAACCTCTTTATTTTCAATATGAGACTAGCATGCAAAATTCTCATTGTGTGTACCAGGCATTAGAAGGAACACTTTAAGACAATCATACTATAATGAATTGCATAGTCTGTCAATCTAGCAATGAGAGCTTGCTGACTGACAGTAGAGAGTAAGCAGAGTGTTGACCTTTTTAGTGTCCTGCTGCTTCTTCATTGTACAATTAGCAGTCAGCAGCCTGGATATGTTATTTGACATGGATGTTTGCACCACAAGACTGGCTGAAATGAATTACATGTCTTTTGACAAATAATTCTACGTTGTTGTTCGGCAGGAGTTTGGCTTTAACACTGGCTTTGTGCATACTCAACAAAAAGGATTTACAAACCTTTCTGTCACCTATTAGAAGAAGAAAATATTTAACATAAATTAGTAGACTTCTTCCTAAGTAAAACTAACAAAACTCCCTTTTTTAACATGGCAATTAATTCCACATATCATTGATGCACTAGGTACAATGTTTATTATATTCTTAAATTATAGTATAGACATAAATTTAATCAACAATTGAAAATGTTAAGCTAAACAGAATGTTTGTGATGGCGTGATGCACAGTCAGTACACATATATGAAATTAGTCAGATGTCTCTGAGTTTGTCTGCCCTTTTATGTTTATGGGCTTTATGAATAGTGAATGCTTATATCATTAGATGCACTTTCAGCTGATCACATACAGCATGTTAAAGGCACTGCTTCAAAAAAAAAAAAAAAAAAAAGGATGCAAGGCAAAAAGTGAACATATAAGGTTCAAATGTCTTAACTATCAAAGTGGTTGTGAAGTGTGGCACTTCTCCACTAAATCAACAATGTATGGTACGAGCAAGCAGTTACACATGACAAGAGGAGACAATGAAATACCTAGAATGCACAACAGCACCCTGGTAGCTCATTGAGAACTACAAGCCACAGCCGCAAAGGCTGTAAATTGTTGTAGTTCGCCCATTCACAGAACCCAATGAATGAATGTTGTGGCCACGCAGGCAGAGCCCCGCACAGCCATGTTTATTTTTTAAATAGTGACAGCATATTTGGGTAGAAAATCCCCGTTATCCTGTAATTAGAGGCAGTGGATCGGGGAGTGGCTGCAGTAGTAAGCCATGTTATATGTTCCACCCTAACAATGGGTGGAACATGTAACATATTCCCAAAGGTGAACTTATCCTTTAATATCCAGTGATAGAGAATAGAGAAATTAAGATTTTTGTACTCACCTTAAAATCCCCTTCCCAGAGTACATTAAAGGACACCGCTTTTACCTCTCATTTGCTATTTTTCTACCTCTGGACTGGTTGTTAATATTAATCAGTTGTGAAGTAGAAGGGGTTAGAGCCTCAAGGGGGCTGGCCTTCAGATGCCTATTGCTTCTTTAGTTGGCAGTATCACCCTACAATTCTTGCTATCAAGATCTGTTTCTAAAAGGAATCCAGGAAAAAGATATTAAAATGAGTACAAAAATGATTCTATTTGCAGTAGTACATTTTACACTATGTACTTACATTTTCTCAACAGTTCCATCAACTCTAAATTCTGACAACTAAACCCCTCCATTATACACACACATTTGGCCAACTAAAATTAAAGTGAATCTCAAGTGAAGAGTTCAATCACATTTGCAAGGGCATTACTAATTTCAATATGATGCTTAATTCACATTTTAATGATGTGCCTTTTTTGCGAAGACAGCTGGGAAAGTGCAGTAAATAAAAATGAGGCTATTTTGTCAAGTGGAAGACCAAAGGATGCCGGTGGGACTTCTGCTTTCAGGCTATTGGAGATCAGGTGCACTGCAGACGTGAATTTTCTCAAGGGAAGAGTAGAGAATGTTCTTTTTGTAAAAGGCTTCATGGTTCAGAAACATCTAATTAATACATTAGCAGCTGTCAACCAAACAGACACCTTGGTTAATTTCTTTATCTTCATATTTTAATCAGAAGTGAATAAAATTTTGATATGCTTTTAAAACACAAGCACGGTAATTCAAAGAGACTCAGTTTCATTTAGGAATGTTGATTATTCTTGCTTTGTGCTTAAGATTCTCTATGACACACACAAGATCAGGGCTGCTCAGTAATGAAAGTGATTTGATGACATGTTAGCTGTACAAGCAAATGAACTAATTTAGACAAATTTTATAGAATTCTGCACATTCCTTGACAAAGTGACAGATGAGTGCAGGCTCTATTTAGAAAATGTCCATCATCAATGTAACAATGCTGTGGCATGTTAAACTGTGACTGAAGACCTCGTGAAAATGTCCAATTAATTTTCATTGGCCTTTCTGTAGCTAAATCCATACAGTGATATGCTGCATTAGCACTAATTTCAATTCTATTTTATCAAATTAATGTTGGATTTTATACATGGTTTTGCTCTGCCCCTAGTCAATAAGATATTTTACTGTGAACCTGGCATAAATATACAGAGATATATTGACTCAGAATGTCTCTTCTCTGTTTACAGTAGAGACAGATTTCAGATATCATTTTACTGATAATCACCTGCATACATACATAATAATTTCTAGACAGATTGCGGGGTATTCAAACAACTTCTATGGTATTAGGCCCTGTGACAACAAAGATTGTCCAGCATAATCTCAAATATTTTTTAACAATGCAATGGTGAGCAAATTTACCAAAAATCTGGTGCCTGGATATGTGAATTTCATGATTCTCCACAGATCAAACAGATCTGCATGCAAATATGAAAGTAAACTAGTGTTTTTCCTATGCAAAGCTAAACAACAGATTCAATTAAAAGTAGGCCCTTACAACTACTCATAGTTACCTTCCCTTTATGTGTTCACCTCTCTGCTCAAGTGGGGTAGCAACGTGGCATATGCAATGCTTCCACGTATTAGGAAGTTTGTGACTCATTTCTCATCCTCTTACCTGACAGTACTATTGCTTGGTGATTGACCGCTCAGAAAGCAAGTGTTCTGAACTGGAGTCATCAGACTTGTGCCAGCGTTTGCTCCTTGCGCAGTCAGAAGCTTGGAAGATCATTATTTTTCTAGACATGAACATACACCATTAGTTGTATATAAGTCAAGTTGATGAAGTTACAAACTGGAATACATTTTCTTTATCAGCAGATAACAATAGGAAATAAACATCATTTTCCAACTAGAATACTGGAGGCAGTTAGAGGTCAGGCAATAATCTTACACTTCTTTTCCAATTTAATGTACACTTCAAAGAGGTGAACACATAAAGGGAAGGTAAGTATGAGTAGTTGTAGGGGCCTACTTTTAATTGAATCTGTTGGTATAAATCTGGGAATCTGGGTATAAATAAAGTTTCCACCAAGAATAGACTTTGCCTTAATGCATCCCTTACTTAAAATGACCCTGTCAGTTCTAGAAAAATAAATTAAACAGAGGCCAGCTTCTGGTTGCCCCTTTTTCCTAGCAAAAAATGCTGACCTTGTTGTTATGAAGTGTGGCCGCAAGAATGGTGTGTGGCTTGTACTGTACATGGCACTATGAACCACAATAAATATGCTACAAGTTGAATAACTTATGTAACTAAATTAGCTAAACAAACTTTACACCTTCCTTTAACATGACATAATATTAATGCAAGCTTGATTTGACAGTAAAATAAGACCCACGTGTCAAATACCCAATAGACAAAGATTTAGAACTGGGAACTGTGGCTAGAAATCACTGTCATTTAGAATGTGTATAGGTGTTACCACTACATTATTTATTTCACAGTCATAGATCATCTGGTTGTACAATTGCCATCATGTTGGAACTTGCCATATTCCATAATTCCATAACAACTGCACATAACAGTGTGCAGGCACAGAATATATGGTTAACTCCCACAATATATTCTTGATATCTCTGGCACTTTTTTCCTATCACCTCATCTTTCACAAATCCTCATTGGTAATCTGTGGAAAGAGACTTTGAAAAGGGAAAAAGTGTTTTACTCACTTCTGTCTTTATGCCATAACTTCTCTCCCTGTAAGCTGCATTGACCAGTAAATTGCTGTCCTCTCTCGTCCCCTGCTCATCTTTCACTCTGTTTAATAAGTATATCTTTGTAGTAGCTTCCAGTTATAGAAAGAGGCATTGTCTCAGTGTCCTTAGTGTAGGTTGCAGAAGACAAACTAAATCTTTTCCAGTAGATGCTCTCTAGGGTGACAGATGGGGTGGTGTAAAAGCACAGCTGATGCATCAGTGACAGTGTCAGTGCATAGGGAACTACATTGCTTCAGTAGCATATAATTCACTGATAGATGGGCTTAAAGTTTTCTACATTTGGCTACTGGAATTCTTGAGGATTAGAGGGTGTTGCAAGTTACAAAAGAGAGGGTAGGCATATGCACTGTTACTTAGTTGCATTTCCTTCTTGGTGCTTGGGGAGAACAAAACTGTCACTTAACAAAGCCTTTAGTTTCTTTTTAAATATAATCCATTCACAATTTTTGTTGTATGACAGTTTTATGTATATGCTATCGGCATTGACTCTAGGTGAAAGATATAATGGTCTTAAAGTATTACCCGCAACCTGATACTTCTGCAAGGTGGAGGAAAATTAAATAAACAACCAAAAATCATACAATTCAAGCATGGTCATTGTGATTACTACAAATAGTAATTTGTGAGTGGTTTTCAAGGATGTATGTGTGCAGGGGGGGGGGGCAGTTGTTAACTGTTTTTCTTTAATTAAGCAAACAAGTCCATGGTGTCACAATTCCCACTTTTAACATGTGGGGCCCTCACAATGGAGAGGTTTTGCATCTTTTTTTACTATTTTTATTAGTATTAAGCAGCCTTTACAGGAAGGCCTCATTCACACAGTCACCTTATGGATGTCCTTTTTTTGGAAAACCACACCCCAGCACAACCACGTGCATTGGATGTGGTTGCATCACAGTTGTGATGTGGTCCCATTCACTTGAATGACATGTGTTTGGCAGCGGTACCACCTGTCAAAATCAATATGCTGCTTAAAATTTGCCATACTATAACTCAACCATGACAATGTATACCGACATGTTTGCTGACAATGATCATTTGCAGGTGGGTGGTCGGGAGTGGTATAAATGCGGATCAATTGACTGTTTTTACTTCCCCCCAGTTGCCTATCTGAAGTAGGCTTAACAGAACTGAGGTGACCTTGTGACCTAAAACACTGCACAGTAGTAACTGAGAGCTCCAGTTTACAGCTGTAATCCCACGTGTTACCACCGCCTAGTTGTTCTTCAAGGACTGGCTGAGGGGAGCCTGCAGCTACTTGCATTTTCTCCACAAGCACCAATTCCTGGATGCCAGCATGTTCCCAGAATGCTTGGAGTGGGGTTATTCTTAGTGGACATTTTTAAATGTCCTATAACTGATGGTGCACACACTTCACATGCACAAATAGCCATTCAACTGCAGAGAGCATAGGCAAAATCCCAAGAGCCAATAAGCGTGTCCTTGTGCTATGTGATCACCGTGATGGCCAATACCAGGAATTACAAATGTGAAGGGTAAAACTGTTTATAATTGCAAGATTCCCACCTCCCATCCTTACTCTTGAGCCTAGTACACACAATCAGTTTTTTTTTGTTCAACCCGCTGGGTTGAATGAAAAAAGAACTGACAGCTCAGGTCGGAGCCTCTGTACTAATGATCCGACCTTAGTATTGCGATCTCCCCTGCTGAGCTATTGTGTTCTGACAGGGGGATGCCCCCCTGCCAGAACACTCCAGTCAGTGCTCTCAGCCATTGGCTGAGAGCACTGATCAGGAGCCAGTTGGCTGAGAGCATTGATCAGGAGGCAGTTGGCTGCTAGTTTTCTAATCAGCTGCTGGCTTATGCTGGCTTACGTCGAAACGGCTGCCATACACACAGGCTGAATGTCGGCCGTTTTTTATTGAACAGGCTGATATCACCTGACATTCAGCCCTTGTGCACTAGACTTTACTATGGAGAAAGGAGAAATGATAAAATGAAGGAATCATTGATTAGAAGGTCACAGTCAGGCACTATTTGATTTCTGAGTTGCTGCAGTTAATCCTTTCACCAGTCTCCTGTCCTGTACATCTCAACCCCCTCCTGTCTGCATGTGACCTGTATTTTACCCCTTAATCTTCCTTATCTGGAAACAAACTACTTTATCTCCATCCCCCCACTCTATGTGACCTGCAGATTAACCTCCAATCTAGTGTATCATTATCAAGTTCTATGTTTTGAAGGCTTCTTCCTCCAACTCTCTCAGTTTTACATGGAGGTATATAGGTTTTTATGAGCACGAACACACCAATTTATTTAATAGCACCACATCCCAGGATTTACATAGTAAAGAGAGCACAGAAAAGAGACTTTAGAGGTGCAAATGATTTAGAAATAATATCAAAAATCGTATAAAAAGATTCTTTTATTTTGGTAAACAAAATAAGAATTTGTGCATTTAAAAGAAGGGGAAGATGGAAAGGAGATACAGTACTGGCTAGTACAATGGTATATATGCAACAGTACAGCAGTGAGGGCCTTCCCAATATGTTTCGCCCATAGGATGGGCTTCCTCAGGGGATGCTGGTCATGTGCAGCGTACAATGCCTTCTATCAAGAAACAAATCGTTTTTTTCCCCTCTCTTTTTTTCCCCTCTCTTTGTTTCTTTTCTTGGTCTTCGTCATTTGGATTGTAATCCCCCCTCCCCATGAGTCTCTTCCCCTAGTCCATAGACCTTCTAGACTTTTCTAATTTTTATTTTTAGCTATTTAAATATAGAAAAGTAACTCTTCTATGTTTATAATAAATTTGCTAAATTGAGAATGGGTTTGTTACAATTATCAGATTGTCTTTTATTCCTTCGATATTTTCAATATATATATATATATATATATATATATATATATATATATATATATATATATATATATATATTATTTCTGTTATCACATCCATTTTTTTGATTATTATATATTACTATTAGTATTTGTTTTTCTTTGATTAAAAATATGTTTTGTAAGTGCAACTGCGTTTCTGTGTCTTTGGCCATTCACCCTTAAGTTTTTCTATCCAGCTGACCATCCTATCTCTATGCTGTATTGTCTGCTTGAGTTACCTAGTGCATTTGGATGACCGTATGGATGCCTAGGGTGTCCTTAATTTCAGTTGGACACCCGATTCACTGCGCTCTATGTGCATGTGTCCTGGTCTGCTTGAATTCTCTCCTTTCACTTTGACTGGAGGAATTCCCCTCCCTCTACCACCAGAGAGAGCGCTACTCCCACCTATTCATCCTAACCCTAGGACCCAGTGGTAGTGGCTGAGTGAGCCTCTGCGATGAGGCTTGCACACGTGCTGCGCAGTCCTTATGTCCGCATCCAGTGTTTACACAGGATGGATGGTATTTAAAGCCACTCCCAGCAGCATGAAGATGCTGCGGGAACCAGGGGACACGTGCACATTTTTCCTTTCTGTTCAGGTAACTGCAGACACTTTCAAATGGTGTTTTCTTTGTCTCTATATCAGTGATTATGATTCCTTGCTTATTGAAGATATTTATCTTTGCTTGCTGAGAGTTCACAGCAGGCTATATTTAAAATGGCTTTATTATGCTCACCAGAAACTTGCTATCTGACGGTATGAAGGTGTGTGGCCCCTGGCATTAGCCAGCTGCTGAATCTATTGTAAGTAAATTCTATTTAAGCACTTTGCTCCCCTTGATGTTTGTAAGGATTTTCCATCTTTCCTTTAAGCACATTTGGTCATTACTATTGTTGTTTCATTTTTTAGCTGGTCTTTTTTTACCATCTACGGCCACTTTAGCGCATGGTTCCTCATAGCAGCAAACAAACAGTCATCCCGGCAGTTATTGGTTTCTCCCCTGTGTTTAGGAGATATAGGTAAGCGGTGATATCCTGACATGAGAAACGCAGTTGCATATGAACTATTATTGTTATTTTCGAGATTAAAATTTGCACTTATGACTTATTATAATACACTTAAACTATTTGTTTCTTGATAGAAGGCATTGTACGCTGCACATGACCAGCTTCCCCTGAGGAATCCTGTCCTATGGGCGAAACATATTGGGAAGTCCATCACTGCTGTACTGTTGCATATATACCATTGTACTAGCCAGTACTGTATCTCCTTTCCCCCTTCCCCTTCTTTTAAATGCATGAATTCTTATTTTGTTTATAAAAATAAAAGAATTTTTTTAGACTATATTTGATATTATTTCTAAATCATTTGCACCTCTAAAGTCCCTTTTCTGTGCTCTCTCTACTTTTACATGGAAGTGTGTATGCTGAAACACCTCTTTTCCCAACGAGATTGAAATTTGTGCCAAGTTCCCAGCTTTGTTAATCTTCTTCCACTGCGTATGCTGAAACACCTCTTTTCCCAACGAGATTGAAATATGTGCCAAGTTCCCAGCTTTCCTCATCTTCTTCCACTGTTATTGATGTTATGAAGGATGCATGAGGCTCTGTGGAAGAAGGGCAGAGCACAGAACCTAGGTGGGTAAGTATGCCTTACATCTCCTCCCATAACTCAAATCTTGGTCTGGGGTGGAGTGACTGTTTAAAGGCATTAGAGTGGAATAGCATACAATATTAACCACCTCAATACCAGCATGTTTCTTCCTGTTAAAAAAAACACATTTTTCATTTTTTGGGTGTTTATACTGCCCAGGCATTTTTTTTAACAGAAAGTAAGGGACACGAGTTTTTGTAACATTTTTTTGGTCTTAGTGATTATGTAATACAATCATTAGAAAGCTCTCACTGTCCTAAAATAATGATACCATAATAGTATGACCAAACAATTGTCATTATAGCTATCACAGCACTGAAAGCTGAAAAATGGCCTGGAAAGGAAGACAGGCATAAAAAAAAGCTCTCACCATTGTCCCAGTACTTTAAATTTGTTGAACCTGACCACCACACCTTTAATAGCTTTTTGAAAATCAAATTATAAAATCATTGGTATTATTATGGAGTTGGTCCCTTCTTTGTGAGTATAACAGCCATCACTCTATTATGAAGGCTTTTCACAAAACTACACTATTTTGAAATGTATCTGTGAGAAGTTGTGCTGATTCAGCCAAAAAAACATTTGTGAGGCTAAGAACTGTAATTGGTTAGGAAAACCTTGCTAACCGGTAATGTTCTAAAAATCAAAACCTGAAAGGCCATCTTAATAACATATATGCATGTGTAGATGGAACTATTCATGAATTGAAAGTTACCTAAGTTACAGTATTAGTCTAGTACCATAAGTCTGTACAAATATACAATATAAGTACTGAATACAAAACTGAAAAGCAGAACTGAGCACTACAGCATACATCTGCAACAAAACATACTAAATGTTGTGTATGCTGTATTATTTAAAAGACCCTTGCTGTTTTCTCATATGCTACACCATTAGGTACCATGCTGTTATACAATATATAGAAAGCAACATTTTTAGTTGTTCCATTAAATCAATACATATCTTTTTACAATCTGTCTACTTCATTATATTTTTAAGCAGAGAAATTGAAGCTATAGTATTCATGGGCTATTACACATTTTTTGCATTTTGAGAACTTCCCATTAAATTAAAAATATCTGCCATGATTGATTATATGCACTCATGCATTCTTACAACATATAACATATATTCTATGACCTCATGGTACCAATTTAAAGCAACAATAACCAACATGCAAACAGTGTTAGCATTCACATACAATCATGTTAAGATGTGGAGTGCCCTGAAAATCAGCAGCTATCAATTACATAGTTTTTTTTTATTTAAACCCCCACCCCCCTCCCTGCCCTACACTGACCCAAACTTGTGCGGGCATAATCCCTTAACTGGTTGTGAGCTGGGAAACATTCTAACTTCTTGGTGATCAATGGAATGTAGAACAATTGGTTGAGTCTCCGGATACCAAATAAGATGAGTGATATCAGCCATATCACTTGCAAAAAGTGTAGTATGGTCATCCGATCTTCTTGTTTCCATTTGACAGCAGCGACTATGTTCCGGAGAATGTTCCAATGTTCATGGTGCTGCTTCCCAGAACTGTGAGGGGCAAAGTCTCGCTGCACAGTGCATGTTGGCTGTAGGACTGTTTCCTCTCTCCGGAGCCCCGGAAGGTACTTGGATTCTTGTACTGTGGATATCCAGGATGTGTGCTTTAAACTTGCGCTGGTTAAGAACAGTTTTTGGTCAGAGCCCCTTTAATAGTGGGGCTTAATCAATCAGCTTGTTGAGGATTAGCTCGTCGTTCCAACCAAGAGATCACCTCCTCTGGATCCTCAAAGAAGACCACATGGCCTTCATGCTCCACCCTAAGGCGGGCTGGGAAAAGCATGGAATACTTGTATTGCTGATTTCTTAGCTTACGATTGGCCTCCGTAAAGCTTTGTCTGCGACGTTGCACCTCTGCCGAGAAATCTGGGAAAATGGCCACTTTGACGTTCCCTACTGGGATATTACCTTTCTCCCGTGCCATTCTTAAAGCAGTGTCCCGGTCCTTATAATTAAGAAGTTTAGCTATGAACGTGCGAGGAGGAGCACCTTGCGGGGGGGGTCTTGCAGGCATACGATGTGCCCGTTCCACCGCAAACATAGGGGAGAAGGCCTCTCTCTCATAGGCAGTAATCAGGAGTTGTTCCAAAAATGTGGTAGTGTCTTTACCCTCCGACCCCTCTGGTAGGCCTATCAGGCGTATATTACATTTTCTCAGCCTGTTCTCCATATCATCTTGCTTTATAAGGAGTTGTTGTATTTGTCTTTGTACGCGATCTGATGATGTTTGTAAGGGTGGAATAGCATCCTCCACGTCGCTCAGTCTGGTCTCAGTTTCTTTCACTCTTTCTCTGAGCTTTTGAAAATCCTGTCTGATAAGGGAAATATCCATCTTGACTTCCTCTATTTGTGCTGTGAGAGAAGTTCTACAAAAGGTGATTGCTTCAAGGAGTTTGTCGGTGTCATCCGCAGTGCGTTCTCCTCCCCCAGCCTTCTCAGTGGACCCATCTTCCTCCATGTCCTCCTTTTCTAGGCGGCGGTATTGATCAAGTTTTGCTGCTGCAGCTTTTTGTGCTTTAGTTGGTGACATACTGTGAATGTCCTGGATGACACCCAAACAGTCCCCAAGTTTAAGTTAGGGAGCTGACTTGCCAGTTGATCAGAGGAAAGTTCTGTCTAGGGTTTTGTATTCACCAGAGTGCTTAGAGACAGGAGCTGTTCTTGCAGAGCAGGTGTGTGAGGTGTCACCCCCTTTTTCTGAGGTGCTGACAATCTGAGGCTGTATTATGTATGGTAAAAGGGCCTCTATAGATACCGTTCAGAGGGGGAAAGCAGGGCCACAGTCCACGTGTATAGTACAGGCAGGAGTAGCAGGTGTGCCAAGATGGCCGCCGGTCACCACAGGCAGGTCTAGGCCATATACTAGGCCGGGTATGGGCGTCAGCTTTCCCGGGACACTGATGGTCAGGCAGGCTACAAGTAGGGGGATTGATGTGGTCAAGCTCCCCTGGGGGGTTGTCAAGTGGCTAGGTACCTGTTCTGTGCAGCTGTCTCAGGGCCGGCTGGAGTAGAGGAGGACCAAGATGGCCGTGGCCTCTGGTTGTAGGCCGAAGCCGCAGTCTTTCCTAGTTTCGGCCGCCGAGCGGCAGATCGCCGCTCCGTTCGGGCCCCCGTGCGTCCAAACTCTCCAGAAATCAGGCCAGGGTGTTCCAGGCAACCCAGGGAGGTGATCCAGCCATCAGAGTAGTACAAGCATTCAAGGATTAATGTATAAAAAGGAGTAATGGACGGAGCTCTGAGTACACACGTCCTACTCCTTGCTGTGTCAGGCCACACCCTTATCAATTACATAGTTACATAGTAGGTGAGGATGAAAAAAGATACAAGTCCATCAAGTCCAACCTATGTGTGTGATTATATGTCAGTATTACATTGTATATCCCTGTATGTTGTAGTCGTTTAGGTGCTTATTTAATAGTTTTTGGAAACTATTGATGCTCCCTGCTGAAACCACCGCCTGTGGAAGGGAATTCAATATCCTTGCCGCTTTTACAGTAAAGAACCCTCTACGCAGTTTAAGGTTAAACCTCTTTTCTTTCAATTTCAATGAGTCTTATTAAACTCCCTTCCACTGAAAAGTTGTATCACTATTGTGGGGTCACCAGTATGGCATTTGTAAATTGAAATCATATTCCCTCTCAAGTGTTTCTTCTCCAGAGAGAATAAGTTCAGTTCTCGTAAGCTTTCTTCATAGCAAATATCCTCCAGTCCCTTTATTAGCTTTGTTGTCCTTCTCTGTACTTGCTTCATTTCCAGTACATCCTTCCTGAGGACTGGTGCCCAGAACTGGACAGCATACTCCAGGTGAGGCCTTTTTAATGCATGCCCATATTCTGTTGGCTTTGTTAGCAGCAGCTTGGCATTGCTTCTACTAGGACCCCCAGGTCCTTTTCCATCCTTGATTCCCCCAGAGGTTCTCCCCCCAGTGAGTAGATTGCATTCATAATTTTGCCACCCAAATGCATTATTTTACATATTTCCACATTAAACCTCATTTGCCATGACGTTGCCCACCCAATTAATTTGTTCAGATCTTCTTGCAAGGTTTCCACATCCTGTGGAGATCTTATTGCCCTGCTTAGCTTAGTATTGTCCGCAAATGCAAAGATTGAACTGTTTACCCCATGGGACCCCACTTTTCACCCCTGACCATTCAGAGTACTCCCCATTTATCACCACCCTCTGAACTCGCCCTTGTAGCCAGTTTTCAATCCATGTACTCACCCTACGGTCCTTTGTACAGTAAAGGTTTATGGGGAACTGTGTCAAATGCTTTTGCAAAGTCCAGATACACCACGTCTATGGGCCTTCCCTTATCTAGATGGCAGCTCACCTCCTCATAGAAGGTTAGTAGATTGGTTTGGCAAGAATGATTCTTCATGAATCCATGCTGATTACTGCTAATGATACTGTTCTCGTTACTAAAATCTTGTATATAGTCCCTTATCATCCCCTCCAAGAGCTTGCATACTATTGATGTTAGGCTAACTGGTGTGTAATTCCCAGGGATGTATTTTGGCCCTTTTTTAAATATTGGTGCTACATTGGCTTTTCTCCAATCAGCTGCTGGTACCATTCCAGTCAGTAGACTGTCAGTAAAAATTAGGAACAATGGTCTGGAAATTACTTGACTGAGTTCCCTAAGGACCCACGGGTACAAGCCATCTTGTGCCGGTGACTTATTAATGTTAAGTTTTCCAAGTTTATTTATAATTCTGCCCTCTGTTAGCCATGAGGGTGCTTCCTGAGATGTGTCATGAGGATAAACACTGCAATTTTGGTTACTGAAGCCCCCTGATTCCCTTGTGAAGACTGAGGAGAAGAATAAATTCAATACCTTCGCCATCTCCCCATCCTTTGTTACCAGATGTTCTTCCTCATTCTTTATTGGGCCAATATGGTCTGTCCTTCCTTTTTTACTGTTAAAGAATTTCTTGGGATTTTTTTTTTGCTCTCCTCCGCTATGTGTCTTTCGTGTTCTATCTTAGCCGCCCTAATTGCACCCTTACATGTCTTGTTGCATTCCTTGTAAAGTCTGAATGCTGATGATGATCCCTCAACCTTGTATTTTTGAAGGCCTTCTCCTTTGCTTTTATATGCATTTTTACATTGGAGTTAAGCCACCCAGGACTTTTGTTCGCTCTTTTAAATGTATTCCCAATGGGATGCACTGGCTAATGCCCTTATGTAATATGCTCTTAAAGCAAACCCATCTCTCCTTTGTGTTCTTTGTTCCTAAGATTTTATCCCAATGTATGCCTTCTAACAAGGTTCGTAGTTTAGGGAAGTTGGCTCTTTTGAAATTTAGTGTCTTTGTATTCCCCTTATGTTTCCTATTTGTGTGATTTATACTGAAGCTAATTGACCTGTGATTGCTGTTTCCTAAATTGCCCCGTATTTCCACATCTGTGATCAGTCTATATTGTTGGTAATCAGAAGGTCTAGTAACACTTTGTTTCTAGTTGGTGCGTCTACCATCTGATCCATGAAATTGTTCTGTAAGACATTTAGGAACTGGAGAGCCTTAGATGAATGCGTGGTTCCTTCAGCCCAGTCTATGTCTGGATAATTTAAATCCCCCATTATGATGACACTTCCCATCCTTGGGAAAAAAGGGCTAAAAAAAGCGCTGCAGCAGCTGTCGTACTATGCTCAGGTGTGAATGCAGCCTGAGTGTCACTAGGTAACTTGGTGTACCTATTTGCTTGTTGTTTATATACTATTCATTTATTGCTAGTATTTCTTATAGCTGTAACCAGTATGTTATAGAGAGCTTTGCAGAGTACATCAATCCTTTTTCCTGTAAATAAAACAAAATCTTAATGCTCCAATCACATGCATATACATATCAGGAGGGAAAATGTTTTACTTGGTAAGCAAGGACTTTAACCAATTTCAGGTCTAGCTGCTAAAAAGTATATTCAGCATCCTTTAACATCTGCAGCATAACATCCCCAATAATGACAAATAAAGAAATTAAATTGGAAAATGGCAAGGCTACGGTTCTCTTTTTTTTTTTTTTACCATAGCCATGGTTTTATTAACAAATAATGTTAAACATACATCAAATCAACAGTAACAGTATAAAATCCTAGACACAGGTATGCTGTGGGCATCTAAATCATCTAATTATAGCTTGAATGCTTGCCCTCACCTAAGTGCCAGACAGGCATATGATTACACCAAGAAGCCCACGTAATGGCATAAATCATAACAACTGTACATATACTGGTAAAGTACCACCACCAATAAAGCTGTTGCAACCAAACAGAAATTGGAGAGGTTGGGTGGGGAACATGTTGGATGATGGGAGATTTCAGAGAGGTAAGTACTTATACCCAGCACTACATAAAATAGATCCCCATGCTCACACCACATAATTCAATAATAATATTTATTGTGCATTTTTGGTCAATGACATTACATTCATGCCAAGAAATCATTTGCAATGAGAATCCACCAGCATTGTGTTGCCACATGGCATGTTTTAATTCAATAGGTTGGCCGTGGGCATCCTAGCAACCAGCATTTTTGTTTGACCATAACACACATTGCAGTACAATTAGTGGGGCAACTCCCCATCCAAAAAGTATCAACCCCGTCTGGGTCAATACCCACTTAAGGACTGAGCCTCTTTTTGATATCTGTTGTTTACAAGTTAAAAACTTTTTTGCTAGAAAATTACTTAGAACCCCCAAACATTATACATTTTTTCTAACACCCTAGAGCAGGGGTCTTCAAACTATGGCCCTCCAGTTGTTCAGGAACTACAATTCCCATCATGCCTAGTCATGTCTGTGAATGTCAGAGACTTACAATGCCTCATGGGATGTGTAGTTCTGCAACAGCTGGAAGGCCGTAGTTTGAGGATCCCTGCCCTAGAGAATAAAATGGAGGTCGTTACAATACGTTCTGTCACACCATATTTGCGCAGCGGTCTTACAAGCGCACTTTTTTTGGAAAAAATACACTTTTTTGAACTTAAAAATAAGATAACGGTAAAGTTAGCCCATTTTTTTTTATATTGTGAAAGATGTTACGCCGAGTAACTTGATACCCAACATGTCACCCTTCAAAATTGCACCCGCTCGTGGAATAGCAACAAATTTTTCCCTTAAAAATCTCCATAGGCGACGTTTAAAAAAATTCTACAGGTTGCATGTTTTGAGCTACAGAGAAGGTCTAGGGCTAGAATTATTGTTCTCGCTCTGCAGATCACGGCAATACCTCTCATGTGTGGTTTGAACACCGTTTTCATATGTGGGCACAACTCATGTATGCGTTTGCTTCTGCGCGCAAGCTCTGTGGGACGGGGCTTATTTAAAAAAAAAAAAAAAATTATTTATTTTACCTTTTATTTTTTATCTTTACACTGTTCTTTAACCACTTCAATACAGGGCATTTATACACCTTCCTGCCCAGACCAATTTTCAGCTTTTCAAATAAAAAAAGACTGAAAATTTTGAAAAAAAATAAAAGTTTTGTTTCTGTTAAAAATGTTTGTAAATAAGTAAGTTTTCTCTTTCACTGATGGGCACTGATAAGGCGGCACTGATAGGCACTGATAAGGTGGCACCGATGAGGTGGCACCAATGAGCGGGCACTGACGATGGGCACTGATAGACACTGGTAGGCGGCACTGATGGGTGGCACTGATATGCAGTACTGATGGGCATTGATAGGTGGCACTGATGGGCATTCATGAGTGGCAATGGGTGGCACTGGTGGGCACTGATGGGCACTGATAGGCGACACTGATGGGCACTGAAAGGCTGCAAAGATGGGTTCTTATGGGTGGCACTGATGGGCACTGATAGGCGGCACTGCTGGGCACTGATAGGCACTGATAGGCGGCACTGCTGGGCACTGATGGGCACTGATAAGTGGCACTAATGGGCCTTGATACGCAGCACTGATATGAGGCACTGATAGGCATCCCTGGTAGCACTGGCAGTGGTAGGCATTGTGAGTGAGCACCCGATTGACAGCTGCCTGGGCATTGATTGGCAGCTGCCTGGGCACAGATTAGTATTTCCCTGGGGGTCTAGGGGGCATACCTGGTGGTCCAGTGTGGATGGCCATCTTGGTGGTCCTGGGCGGCTTCCCTGGTGGTCCTGGGCGGCTTCCCTGGTGGTCCTGGGTGGCTTCCCTGGTGGTCCTGGGTAGGATCCGAGGACGGCTGTACTGATAAACAATCAGCACAGACCCCCCTGTCAGGAGAGCAGCCGATTGACTCTCCTCTACTCACGTCTGTCAGACGCGAGTGAGGAAAAGCAGATCACCGGCTCTTCCTATTTACATTGTGATCAGCCGTGATTGGACACGGCTGATCACGTGCTAAAGAGTCTCCATCAGAGACTCTACATAGATCGGTGTTGCGGGATGTTATACTGACACCCCGCAACAACGATCGCCGTGATGCACGCCCCTGGGGGCGCACAGTGGCTCAATATCCTGAGGACGTCATATGACGCCCAGTCAGAATATTGAAACCACTTTGCTGCCATCATTCTGATATATGGCAGGCGGCAAGTGGTTAAAAAAAATGTACCACTTTTATTCCTATTACAAGGAATGTAAACATCCCTTGTAATAGAAAAAAAGCATGGCAGGTCCTCTTAAATATGAGTTCTGGGGTCAAAAAAACCTCAGGTCTCATATTTACACTAAAATGCAATTAAAAAAATGTAATTAAAAAAAAAAAATATGGCCCTTTAGGAGCCCTGCAATGGTATGGAGACTGGTGGGGGTCATCTTCCGCTCACTTGTCTCCATACCTAACACCAAGAAGGATCCGATTGTCTCCACCGCTACCGACAGCTCCGGTAAGCGAGGGAGGGCACCAGAGCATGGCGGAGGGGGCTTCCCTCCCACCGCCGATAAAAGTGATCTTGCGGCGAATCTGCTGCATAGACCACTATTATTGGAAACTGGACCGCTGGCCGAGGAAGAGGATTCTGGGGTTCTGGCATCTAGCTGCTGCCATAACAACGATATTCCTCTTCAAAGTTAGGACGTATATCAGCGGAAGTGGATACCTGCACCATTACTGGAAAATTACTACTATAACCTTCAACACAACAACATTTTCAGGAAAGATTCTCTATTAGCTATAGTTACTTTACTTTATTGTAATATTAAGTTTTAATAGTAAAAAGCTTTACTAATCTTCCAAATCACATAGACCCCTGGTATGTGGCTGTAATCACTTGTCATTTTTAAATATGGCTTGCACTCTAAACTACTTTTGGCGTCTTCACCCTAAAATGTATTGTATGTCCTATAAATTCAATATAAATAAATTAACAATGATGGCTGCTACAACTATATTATTTTAATGTCCATTTGCACTTGCTGAGATACATTTTGGCAGGTACTCAATCAGATGCATTTCCTGTGACTTGCTACATGTGATTCACTTCCATTTACAACAAATCTGAATGGAGGTTCTCTTGCAACCACCAGTAGAAGTTGAACCTCTAAGATACCGTATTTATCTGCGTATAACACGCGCCGGTGTGTAACATGCACCCCAAGTTTAGGAGAGAATTTTAAGGATAAAAAACTTGTAGGAGGGAAGTTTAAGGAAAAAAAAACTTACATTTAAATGCCCATCAATCCAGCCTTGTCAGTGTCCATCTGTAGCCCTGTCAGTGTCCATCTGTAGCCTTGTCCATCATTGCAGCCTGGTCAGTGTCAGTGTAGCCTTGTCAGTGTCCATCTGCAGGCTTGTCAGTGTCAGTGTAGCATTGTCAGTGTCCATCTGTAGCCTTGTCCATCATTGCAGCCTTGTCAGTGTCAGTGTAGCCTTGTCAGAGTCCATCTGTAGCCTTGTCCATCATTGCAGCCTTGTCAGTGTCCATCTGCAGCCTTGCCCCTGTGTCATTTGTAGACTACTGCCATTCTACAATGGCTCCGCTGCTCTTGGTGGCTTTCGGCCGCTCTTGGCCATTCTCTGCGTGTCTTGGCCGCTCTTGGCGGCTTGCGGCCGCCCTCAGCCATTCTCGGCATGTCTCGGCCGCTCTCGGTGGCTTCCGGCCGTTCTTGGTGGCTTTCGGCAGCTCATGCGGGAATGCGAGAGCCGCCGAAAGTTGCCGAGAATGGCTAAAAGCCGCCGAGAGTGGCCGAGAGCCACCGAGAGCGGCCAAAAGCCGCCAAAAGGCTCACAATCGGTGGGGAGGTCGGCATATAACACGCACATATGATTTCCCCCTGATTTTAGGGGAAAAAAGTGCATGTTATACGCCGATAAATACGGTACCTATACAATGGAATTTAAGGGTAGTACTCTGAAATGGTATTAGAAGTATAATTTGGAATACAGTAAATAACTTTGTAACATGTTAATTATTAAAAGCATACAATTGTAAGCAAATTAGTGTGCTGCTTGTTTTTCATTATACTGTGTTTGCATTGCCATACTTCTATCAAAACAAGGCATAGGACAAGTACAGTAAGAAATACCTCTTATGCATAGGCGTGCACAGCCTATTGCAATAGGGAGTGTACCTCAAACCAAAGCTCTTTTTTGCTGACAAGCCAAGGTTCATATAGTTTCAATTGTATATGTAATATATATATATATATTTATTTTTACATTATATATATATATATATATACATATATATATATTGTGTAAAAATAAAAATATATTTATATATATTACATATACAATTAAAACTATATGAACCCTGGCTTGTCAGCAAAAAAGTATGTATAATATATATATATATATATATATATATATATATATTGTTTAGAAAAATAACTGGTTGGACTATAGACAGGAGATAACAAAGACGGATCTCCCAATCCCTAAATATGAGACACACAAATAAAAAGAAAGATGTCCCTCTTTAAAAAATAGGTGGGATTTTTAGAGGGAGATAGTACGTCTATTGATAGTAGGTCAGTACCACACAGGTTAGTAAAAAATATAAATGTATTTATTGAAAAATAGTTAAAATTATTTGTATATGCATAACAGACATAGCATATAAGAACATCAACATGACCATCCAGTAGTATATACAGAATTCATTCGTGATTGTCAGCCAACATGTTTCGCAAAGAATTATTTTCGCTTCATCAGGGCATAACACGACATCATTAATTCATTATAACTGTATGGAAAACAAATAATTATAATTACATGGTGGCCATGCATGGTTATACAACAAAACATGATACAAAAATCCAGTAGAGAATTAATTCCAATAACTCTCACCTACTAGTACAGATCTAAAGAGCAGAGCGAACACCGCCATTACCAGACGTCATCTAATGTACCAACTGGAGCATAGTACCCATGGGTGCCAGGTCCCAACAGGATAATGCCAACAGGAGGACTGGACCACACAGTTAGGGGAAAGAATCTGGCAAAACATATAATAAAAAGAGACTCCTAAGTTCCTTATCAAGGAAAATTAGAGAAATAGAAAAAAATATAAATATATAGCAACAGTAATGGTGAATCACTTATCCCAACTAATCCTGAGACAGGAATTGATTAAATGCAATATAATATAATGGTAAGGAGTAAGTTGGGGAACTAGTCCCTATGTTAAGAAGACGAGCCATACAAGGCAAAAAACTAGCTGACAAAAAATCCCTCAGAATAAAGGCATGGCGATGACTACTTGTAGATATAAGCTAAAGGGATGTAAACCTCTAACACATATGGAAACCACATTATCTATAGGGAGTGTTCATTGCTTGTGGACATCACCAATTATGTTGTCCATAGGGATGGGGAAGGGGTTAACATCAGGGTATCCATAGAGTATATTTAACAAGAGGGAGGTGTCACATAATAGGAACCCCAAAGCCCAGCAAAATAGCATAGTAGCCCAAAACCATCAATACATATAGGAATAAATATGGATACCCGCAGTAAGCCCCATATCAGTCAAGCACCCCCATCGGTATTTAGGAGAAAACAAAACTAAGCATACCACTTACCTCTGAGGGAAAAATGTCGGCAATACAGTTCCCAACCAGGAGAGCCAGTTCCTGCTAATGACGATGGGTAGCCGCAGGGTGCGTCTATCAGACAGCACACCGGCGCTCCCATCTTTAAGCTGTGCAGTCCTACCGGAAGAGAAAAGGCCATGATTGACCTCCAGCATCATTCCGGTCCGGACGTCCCCGCACTCAATGCACGCGCATACTCCACGGCGGATGCACGTGCATTCACCCAAGGAGATGCACGCGCATTGCCCATATCACACTCGGAGGCGTGAAGGGCCTGTGAGAGCGGATAAAGAAAGCTTCGCCCCCTGAAGCAGGGACGTCCGAGCCCCCCTATCCACGGCAAATACAAATCAGTAAAGTACCTAGCGACATTGGCATGAAGGGGCTCAATTGTCAGTCACGCATAAACTGTAAACGATACATACCTAGCTTTCTATACATACATACATTTATGGAATAGCCTATACAGGGTAAAGGCAAAAAAACAACATATATTCATATAATAGCCTATACAGGGATCGTTCCCTTGAAGCAAAACACGCATGTATAGGCATCATTCAAACTTTAGTGAATACAAGTGCATTATGATAACCTAATCTTTATACATGTGGTATGGTGGAGTGAAGGAAAATGAGACTATAGGGGGCTGGTTAGCAGAGGGTAGCCATATCACCACACACCATAACATCACAGAAGAGGCCCTATACATGATAGAATAAAGGGATAAAAGGCTTATAGATATTGGCTACATATAGTAGCCATATTATCACAGACCACATCATCACAGAAAGGGTTTGTAGGAGAGTGCTGTGTTGAGGCCAGGTGGATAAGTAACTTGTTGGCTAAAGATCCACCTGGCTTCTTTCTGAAGTATCCTTTTGTCTACATTCCCTCTCCTTTCGAAGTCAGGAATGACTTCTAGGGCAAAAAAGGATACATAACTAGGATCGAAGCTATGGTGGAGGCCAATATGCTTACAGATCGGGGTGTACAATAGCCCTGCATCCAAATAATACAGATGGTCCTGGATTCTTTTGGCGAACGGGCGTTTGGTTTTTCCGATATAAAATGCGCCGCAGCGACACATGGCGACATACACAATGCCAGTCGTGGAGCAATCTGCATAGCCCTTAAGCTTGTGGAAACCTCCTCGAACTAGCAGGCTGCCAGAAGCCACTTTCCTGCCGCTATCCAGGCTAGTCCGCTGCTTCTAAGAGAGAGAAAGGCCGGGGGGGGCGGAGTGCAGATGTAGATCACTCCACCGTCGCCTGCGGGACCTGCAGCCAGAACTATAGAAGCTGCATCGGCTAATGCGGCTCCCAGCTGGGTTACTCCATAGCTGTGGTCCTATTTCCCTCCCTGCTCAATCCTCCCACTCGCAGCACACAGTTGTTTTTGCCGGCCGGTCCCGATCCCAGGCGTGTTGGTGACTGAGTTACACAGGGACATGTTGCAGGCAGTCAGCACAAAACAAAAGGTGTGAAACACAGACAGAGCACAGGGATGAGCACCATGGGGTGTGCACACCCAGCACACCCCGTGGGCACGCCTATGCTCTTATGCTATAACTTTGATTAGTAGGCTTTTGAGGAATAGAATACTTTAAAACCATATTTAACAATTATCTTCACAATGAGCACCAATACACATCTTCTGATAAGGGAGAGGTTGTGTTCATTTTATTGCTACTTTTAATAAACCCTATTTTTTTATTCACTAATAATCTAAGTACAGGGGGTCCCCTACTTACAAACATCCGACTTACAAACGACTCCTACTTACAAACTGAGGGAGACAACAGGAAGTGAGAGGAAATCTACCACTAGGAAGGGAAATTCACTCCTGTAAGAGTTAATATGGGTAAAAGGTGTCTCCACTGATGCTTTATCACCTATCCTTATTTCCCTATTAACCCCAAATTTTCAAAATCCAATTGTCATTGGGACAGAAAGTGAGGTGAAATCTTCTGAACAGGGGCACAGACAGCAAAACAAATGTTACAGGGGTGATAACCCTTCCCTATGCTATCTACAAAACTTAAAAATAGATTTTTTGGCTGGAGCTACACTTAAAAAGTTTACCTGTTCCGACTTACAAACAGATTCAACTTAAGAACAAACCTACAGTCCCTATCTTGTTTGTAACCCGGGGACCCCCTGTATAAGAAATGGATACTGGTCTATAAAATAATACACCTAATGTGGACTGAGAAAGAAATGGGTTGGCTCTGTTTTGTGCTATCATTGTTCTATATAAAATAAAATCAATTTTTAAACTCCAGTGATATTTTTAATTAGGCATGTCAGAGTACAAACAGTAAGAAGTCTTTGTTATTTACAAAAAAAAGCAAAAACTTAGCAGAAACAGTTTAAAATCTAATGATATTGTGCAGTATTTTTTCTGTATCTTCTATAATTTAAATGAGGTGGTTAAGCTTTGAGGCAAATTTATTTCATGAATGTGATTGGCCTCATCTAGTATTTAAGTATGACCTGGCTAAAGTTATGCACAGATCCCCAAAAAATTTAAAAAAACATGCTTAGCTTATTATCTACCAAAGACTTTTAAGGATATGCAAAATTCTGTTGAAGAATTTAACTTTAAAATTCTACTATATCTAAGTTGCAAATGAATATATTTGCAGATTTTTTTTTTTTTTAGCTTGAATTTTAAGTGAGAGAGACTGAAAAAGAAATTCTGGTCAGAGACAGGGGGAAGGATATAAAGAAAAAAAAAAGAAAACTTAGGGCTAAAAGGGTCCCCCCTGTAAGGTAATGTAATACTAGCACATTATCAGAGACTTATGTTTAAAATTAAGCCCTCTCAGTGCGCCCTGAGCAGTGTGCATGCGTCAGATAGTGAATATCTCCAAAATGGTGCACGTTTAGGACATATTCATTGTACCTACAGGTAAGCTTTATTATAAGTACAGGTGTCCAAGAGGTGTATACTACCGCTTTAATATATAAAGTTGTGGCCATTTTAACATTCTTAAAGGTGCTGATGTACCCAATTGAAATCAGCATTTTTTTTTTTTTTTAAGTGGAATTGCATATTTCCCATTATTGACTTTCACACTATTATAATATTATCAATGTATTATTTAGTTCAAATAAAATGTGTGAAAAATACTCTGTATTTATGTATGCATAGGAATGAAGGTACATGTGTGAAAAGTAAGGCTTACCTGTAGGTACTGGAATTATCTCCTAAACCTGTATGGTTTGCGCCAACATCATCAGCGCGTGCACATTGAAGAAAGGGCACGATCATGCCATTTCTAAAGGGCTTGTGCCATGACTGGCAACTCCGGCCAGTCAGAGAGCCAGAGTCCATGGCCCTGGAAGAAAGAGGGGTGAATATGGAGGCTTCCACACAGTGGGGACAGCGGTGACACTGCGGGATTCCTTAGCAATTAAGTGCAACATAATGGGCTAGTATGCAATGCATACTAGCCCATTATGCTTTTACTTTGGAGGGGAAAAAGAGGAAGTAAAACCCATCAGGGTTTACTTCCTCTTTAAGGAACTGTAGCCTGGATGTGAAATCAGCAACAGCTAGTGTGCACTGTTTAGGGAATACATATTCAATAACATCCTGATAAATCACACACTGAGCTGAGGTAACAGAGCAAAAATGTAGTAGAGTGTAGAAAATCCTCTCATCTGTAGATGTGGCACTGGCAAACATATGCCCAGTCTTAAAAAAGTTAAAAACGAAGAATGTAGCCTAATGAAATCTTAATTTTGCTTACTATTTGGATAGTTTAAAACATTTTGATCTTGAAGAAATGGTTCAAATTGCTGCTGCTTGTGCTGCATGCTTATTAGGGACTGTGATGTTCTCCTCTGCTTACTACAATATAGTTTTAATCCTGGGCATCCTTCTCCAATTACTTCTGCATGGTATCCTTCCATATGAGCATTGATCACCAACATGGTGGCAAGTCAGCTAATTAGGTTAGTGTATTTTCTGTCTTTTGTGCATTACAGTGAGTATTGATTTTAAAATGAAAACGGGAGGGTTGACATGATCGATAGCTGATTTCCCTTTACTGATTAAATTAGCTGCCTCAGCAAGCCATTTATATCAATAATTTGTGGCCACTGTCTGGGCTCAATAAAGCCCATACTCCGTGGCCAACATGCATAATATAGTTAATCATATTTCACTGCTTGTAGAGATGGTTGAGAATATAAAGGAAGCAGTGGCAGTTGATACATCCTTTTGTCTGTGCTCTTTCCACTTCCCAACCGCCTACCTCAGATGTCCTACTGCAAGTCTGCTCCATTGCGTCAAACGACGTACCTGTACATCATTTCGTGTAATAGGCACTGAGGGCACTGATTGGACAGAGGGGGAGCCAATCAGTGGGCCTGGCAGACCTGTTGTCAGAGACACCCACGATCGTTCCCCAGAGAGGCAGAACGGCAATCTGCCTATGTAAACAAGGCAGATCGCTGTTCTGACAGGAAAGAAGATAAAGATCTTGTGTTCCTGCTCAGCAGGAACACCGATCTCTGTATTTATTTAGTCAAACCATCCCCCACACAGTTAGCAACCTAGGGACACGTTTTACCCCTTTGATCACCCCTGATGTTAACCCCTTCCCTGCCAGTGTCGTTAGTACAGTAACCGTGCATTTTTTTAGCACTGATCACTGTAATAATGTCACTGGTACCCAAAAAAGTGAAACAAATGTCAGTTAGGTGTCTGATTTGTCCACAATGTCGCAGTCCCGCTAAAAAAAATCGTTGATCGCCGCCATTACTAGTAAAAAGTAAAAATAAACAAAAATGTCATAAAAATATCCCATAGTTTGTAGATGCGATAACTTGTGTGCAAACCAATCAATGTACGTTTTATTGGGATTTTTTTTTTACCAAAAATATGTAGCAGAATACATATTGGCCTAAATTGATGAAGACATTTGATTTTTTACATTTTTTAATTGGATATGTTTGATAGCAGAAGGTAAAAAATATTGTTTTTTTTTCAAAATTGTCTCTCTTTTTTTGTTTATAGCGCAAAAAATAAAAACCGCAGAGGTGATCAAATGCCACCAAAAGAAAGCTATATTTGTATGAAAAAAAGGACATAAATTTTATTTGGGAACATTGTTGCACGACTGTGCAATTGTCAGTTAAAATAACATAGTGCTGGATCGCAAAAAATGGCCCGGTCATTAAGGGGGTAAAACTTTCCAGGGCTGAAGTGGCTAGACATCTTCTAGACCTGAAAAGGTCTAATAATATTAGCATATATTGTTCTGAAAAGTTTTTTAACCACTTAGTAGACATAGTAGAGTTGCAATGGCTGTAGCAGATGTGACATCATTTTCACGTGTTTTTTCTAGTTTGCATCATTCCCTCTTCATCTTTTCTTGAAATATGACATATAAGTTCTGTCCAGAAGGAATTAGCACCACAGGCAGCAGCGGTAGTGGATACTGATAATAATTATGTTCTCTGGGTATGTTAAAGCTGAGTTCCACCCAAAAGTGGAATTTCCGCTTTAAGCACTCCTCACTCCCTGACATGCCACATTTGGCATGTCATTTTTTTTTGGGGGGGAGTGGGTACTGAATTTAGAGTGGGACTTCCTATCCCACTTCCTTCTTCCTGCACTTGGCTGCCTAGGCGACTCCTCCTCTCCCCTCAGGTGGCCCCTCCCTGCCAGCAATCTTCTAGGACATGTGACAGCTCCCAGAAGATTGCCTGGCCACTAGCAGAGCGCAGCGCGACTCACGCATGTGCAGTGCGCGCCCGGCCGTGAAGCCGAAAGCTGTCAAGCCGGGTGCCCACAGTGGCTATGACGGCGCCAGTGGAGAAGAGGGGGAGAGGAGCGAGGCTCCAGGTGGACCGTGGGACAGGTGAGTGTCTGTTTATTAAAAGTCAGCAGCTACTTTTTTTTTTTAATAAACTAAAAAATGTGTGGAACTCTGTTTTAAAGTGTATCTAAAGCCATTTTTGGGGGAAAATTAAGGGGAAACACTGTAAGGCTTTATTTTTGGTAAACAAACCGCGCTATGATAAATAATAAACCTATAACCCGTACAAATTGATCAATGAGTGAATGCAAAACCAGCAGCGACTCTCCTGAATAACATAAACACAGTGTACAAAAATGGGAAAACCTAGAATCACGCTATAAAACAAAATAATTGATAAATGGTATTATCATACACTAACCAATCTGATGAACGATCAATACCAAGATTGATATAAGTCAACAAAAGTGTGCAAATTGAAAGTACTGGATATAAGATATCCCACCTAATGGTGTAAAAGTGTCACGCTAACGTAACAATGACAATATAATCAATAAAAAGTTCATAGTAATTGACCACAAAGAAACATTAACCCCCTTAAATAAGTCCAGTACTAAATAGTGTCTTGAATGTTGAATAAATTTGTGAAGGGAATCCACCACCGGTGAGTAAGGGGTAGCTGCTTACCAGAAGCCCACAACCCCCCACTACAGAGGGTCAAGGGAAGCCTATGTAAAAGGAATCCTTGCAGGGCACGTCAGATGGATCAGCTATAGACCTGGATTAGAGATGATACAGCAGTCTCCAAAGCTCTTTAGGGGCTCTCAATATTCAAAACTCTCCTTACTAGCAGCTTCCATGGATTGAACGAAGATCTTATTTTTGGTGTCTGTGTCCATGCTTGGAAGATTTGTTCTTTCTCGATGTTTGTTTGACTCTTTACCTAAATGGGAGTGAAAATCTAAAACTTTGAATTGTCACTGGATGAGAAATAGGGGGGGAATTATTTTAGTTGGATCTTTTGTTATGTGACACTCGTTCAACTGTCTAAAATAGGAATTTCCTTACTATGGAAAGCTCTTCTCCCCATTCCTTCATGTTTTCAGACAGAAAGTGATGGACAATTAGACACAGACAGTAAAAAAAAAAAATTGTTTCAGCGGTTGTAACCGTCCGTTTCTCTATTCAAATCTAAAATACAGTTTTGGCTTCCAATACATTTTAAGCAGTCTATCGATGTTGGCTACTGTGTTTATCCCACACTATAATGTGATGGTGTCTGGTGTGGTGTGCAGGACAAGAGGAAGACAGAGTGGACTCCTTCAATATTTCAATAAGGTAGACTTTTAAACTGGAAATGTCCTCAATTTAAAAGCTCTAATCAGGACAGAAAGACAAAATAGTGTTAAAATACTGAAAAATGCTGGATAACAGTTCTCTTTTTGTCTTCCTAAATTCTGTTGCTTATTAACCTAATGTTAAGCAAAAATGCGTAATATATATATTTGTTTTACCAGATGTAATAAGCTTGTTCCATTTGAACAAAACATGCCTATTATTTGTAGAAGCTTCAAACTGAATTGTTAAATATAATACCTTCATAAAACAAGTGCATCCAGATTCTATGATGTGAAGCCAAGCACAAATGCAGATTTAATATATGTTGCCTGGACATGTAATGCAGCCAAGTAATGTTTTGTATAATGGGTTATAGGAAAGATATGTACTATAATAACTTATTAATAGTAGCACAGAGCAAAAATGAACTGTAACCTGAAACAACAGATCAGAATAATCCACTTTCCTCTGTACCTTTCCATATTATCATTTAGACTCTTGCAGTGCAATGCATTTATTTATTTTTTTTTTCATGTTTAAATTATTATGTGTAGTGGAAATGAAAGGAAAAAAATGATTTCCCTTGGTTACTTTTTTTAGCAAATATTTGTAATATACATCCCCATCAGTAATTGAGTACAATTCTCAGTCCCTGCTAACTCAGGATGACACTATTGGTGACATTTTATACATCTTAGATTTAGGGGGGTTTGTTACAAACAGGAGGATTCCAGTCACCTAGCCTAGTTTGCAGTTCACAACTTTGGAATTCCCCTTTAGGCCCAAGAACGTATCCATTTATCTTACCAGAGAAACATACATAATTTTTAAGGGTACAAATGTAGTAGGCTATTCTGTAGGTATGATAAAAAATTAAGTATTGTGCCCAATAATATATAGGTAATATGTCAGTTAAAAACCTAGCATGTTGGGAGGCATATCTGGCCAGCGACGAAGATGACCGCATATCTCAATGCTCCTGTCCTCCCGAGGACATCAGTGGGGACTGCAGCAACAGAGGAGTAGTTGCTATTAGGGACCCTCTTCCACTCAGGCAGCATATATAAACAACGAAAGCCCTCCAAAGTCTCCACAGTGGCTTACCGCCTTTTTCCAATGGCAAGCCGGCGCTATCTTGCATGTCACCTTATGGAACACGTACTATATGTGCGGGGTTCTGATCAAATTGGCCTCTCATATTAAGAAATAAAGGATATGGAAGGTTGAGGATTTTCTCTTTTCTATAAAGGAGTGCGAAAGGCTAAATAAATCTAGCCCTAACTCTCAATGCACACTAGCTCACTAGCTAGACAAAAGCTGAGGAGCTTGCTACTTTATAAATATGAGAACCACCTGAAATATGTCAAAGCTAATATGTAAAGCCTCAGCAATAGAGTGGGAGCATGACTAATAAAGTTAAAGCGCAACAGCTTAAGCAAAACGTTTCCCATATTATGCACCCTGTATTGCAAACCAAACTTTTAAATCCACAAGATATAGCCAATTCCTTTAGTGTATATTACCAATCCCTAATTGATTTTAAACTGGACCCCACTACCCCTATACCTACACCCTTGTCTATTGCTGGATTTCTTCAATCAGTTAATTTACCTGCTCTGTCACAAGATAAAATTGCATCCATATCCCAACCATTCACAACTCAGGAGATATGTGCTGCTATTAAATTGCTTCCTTGTCATAAGTCCCCTGGAGCAGATGGTTTCTCTAACAAATTTTATAAGAAAATGTCTGATCTCATTGCCCCATATCTGCTATCAGTTTTCAATCTTGCCACCTCCACTGATTCCCTACCATGCAAAATGTTTACAGCTGTTATCGTGACAATCCCCAAACTCAATAAAGACCCGACCATAGTTACTAACTATAAGCCGATATCCCTCCTTAACAATAACGTTAAATTGCTTGCCAAATTATTAGCTCTTGAACTACAGAATGTCATATCCCTCCCAGATAAAGTAAGCTATGTCCCAGGCTGACAAGTTCCTGATGGAACACAACGCCTCTTGAATCTCATTACACAAGCTGGTCTCTCACAATCACCTTCTCTGCTCTTGTCCCTGGATGTAGAGAAGGCATTTGATAAGGTCACCAGGGGATTCCTTAACCACTTGCTTACTGGGCACTTAAACCCCCCTACTGCCCAGACCAATTTTCAGCTTTCAGCGCTGACGCACTTTGAATGAGAATTGCGCCGTCATGCAACACTGTACCCAAATTACATTTTTATCATTTTTCTCCCACAAATAGAGCTTTCTTTTAGTTGTGTTTAATCACAGCTGGGGTTTTTATTTTTTGCTAAACAAACAAAAAAAGATGGAAATTTTTGAAAAAAAAAAATCATGTTTAATAGTTTGTTATAAAATTTTGCAAACAGGTAATTTTTCTCCTTCATTGATATGCGCTGATGAGGTGGCACTGGTGGGCACTGATAGGCTGCACTGATGGGCATGGATAGGCACAGATAAGGCGGCACTGATGGGCACAGTTATGGCAGCACTGATAGGCACAGTTATGGCGGCACTGATAGGCACAGTTAAGGCAGCACTGATGGGGACAGATAAGGCGGTACTGATGGGCACAGATAAGGCAGCACTGATGGCCGGCACTGAAGGGTGACACGGATGGGTGGCACTGATGGGCACTGATAGGCACTGATCTCATAGACTCGCTGATCACCGAGCACGCCGCACGCGCCCTGCAGGGGTGCGCAGGTCGATCGTGCACGGGACGACGTCAATAGACGTCATCCCAGCAATGTAGATCCGCGCTGTTGCCGTCATTTGGCAATGGCCCGGATCTGAAGTGGTTAAAGAGGTCTTCTGCAAATTTGGAATCACTGGCTGGTTACAGTCCTCTATTTTATCTAACCCTTAGCCATTATATCTAACGCCATCCATATCACTAATGGCACGAGGCAGGGGTGCCCCCTCTCCCCAATTATCTTCACACTCCTTATGGAACCCTTAACAAAATGCATTAGAACTCATCCTCCTCACATTACAGCTATCTCTATGGCTAGCCATGAGCATAAGATCAGTTTTTTTGCAGATTATGTCATGCTCAAATAATCAAATCCTATAAGCTCTCTACCATCAATACAACCTATCCCAATTTAGTAAAGCCTCCTTCTACAAGCTGAATGGTAATAAGTCCCAAATCCTGGGATTGAACATCCCATCGGGCCCTCTGCAGCCTCCTGCTTGGTAAATTTCCCTTTATATGGGCTCCTGACTCCATCTCATTCCTAGGCATCCAACTCATATCTAAAATATCACACCTATACGAACACAACTTTAAGTACTCCCTAGCATCCCATCCTCATGCCTTGTCCCAACTTAAAACCCAAGATCTCTCTAAAATAGGCAGGATAGCAGCCTTTAAGATGATAATCAAAGCCACAAAATCTCTGCGCTTAGGACAGATGACAGGGGAGAGAGAAAAGGGGGGGGAGGGAAGAAGAAGGAGGAGTACAGAGAGAAGATGCAGGGGGTATATACCCCAAAGGTGAGAGAGGAAAAAGAGGGAGGAAATAGCCAAAAAAGAGAATCTAAGGTGTGCTGTCTCCCCTAGTTAAGCCCTCAAAGAGGACTAACATGTATAAAGGAATGTAAGTGGGGGTATGGCGCTCCCTTGTGAGGGGTATGAGTGATAAAGTATATGTGATACAGTAAGCGCTGAAGAAAATTGAATGAATTAATATATAGTATGTGACATACACAAAGGGTGAAGAGTGCAATAACTCATAATGGATTAACCCTAAAACATTATTAGGAAGTGTGAACCAAAAAACATTTGATGAAAAACCCTTATATATATGGCATACACATGTATAACAAATGTAAGGTAGTGGCAAAAAGTGACCACTAGGTGCTGCTGCTATATACACTATGCAGCTAATGTGATGAATACAGCGTGTTATAAAAGTGAATGACAAATGCAATCAAATCCAAAAAATAAAACGAAAAATTATATGGAATAAAAGAAAAAACCAAATCGCAAAAAGTTTGTTCAAAGGTGGTACGTCCCAAATTGTAAAAAAGTTCCAAGAGCTTTAGTGACTGTAGTGCCCACAAAGGTGAATATCCGTGACTTCTGTGCTCCCCTTTTGGCTCCCCACTCACCAGCTCCCAGAACCCCTGCAGGGGTGATAGACACTTTAAGATCCCAATGCCGTCCTCTTGGTCGGTGTCCTGTGGTTGCTAAGAAATGATATCCTCTCTCCCAGGAGTTCCAGGTTACCGCTTCATACCACGTCCAAGAAGGGGATCACCAGAGAAATCCTCCTCTGTTGTAGGAATATCTCCCTCCTCTTCCACTATTTCTTAGCAATTTCTTAGCAACCACGGGACACCGACCAAGAGGACGGCATTGGGATCTTAAAGTGTCTATCACCCCTGCAGGGGTACTGGGAGCTGGTGAGTGGGGAGCCAAAAGGGGAGCACAGAAGTCACGGATATTCACCTTTGTGGGCACTACAGTCACTAAAGCTCTTGGAACTTTTTTACAATTTGGGACGTACCACCTTTGAACAAACTTTTTGCGATTTGGTTTTTTCTTTTATTCCATATAATTTTTCGTTTTATTTTTTGGATTTGATTGCATTTGTCATTCACTTTTATAACACGCTGTATTCATCACATTAGCTGCATAGTGTATATAGCAGCAGCACCTAGTGGTCACTTTTTGCCACTACCTTACATTTGTTATACATGTGTATGCCATATATATAAGGGTTTTTCATCAAATGTTTTTTGGTTCACACTTCCTAATAATGTTTTAGGGTTAATCCATTATGAGTTATTGCACTCTTCACCCTTTGTGTATGTCACATACTATATATTAATTCATTCAATTTTCTTCAGCACTTACTGTATCACATATACTTTATCACTCATACCCCTCACAAGGGAGCGCCATACCCCCACTTACATTCCTTTAAGATGATAATATTTCCAAAACTGCTATATTTATTCCGAACTCTTACCATACCTTTAACAGTTACATTCATTAGGATTGTTCAAAAACTCTTTAATCAGTTCATTTGGAGTAATAAACCACCCATATGCTCTTTTCTTATAATAAAGAGACGTGGGCGAAATGGTAGCATAAGAGTATCCAACATCACTCTTTACTACAGGGCATGTGTTTTAGATTAAACACAATACCGATGAGCTCCTTCAAGCAATAAGGTGTGGTCTAGTATGGAGTCTTATCTAATCCCCAATTGCGACTTATGCTCTACCCTTATCATGATCATATTAGGACTACCCTCTATACCATCAGTATTCCCTACAATTAATGCATTGCTACAGCTCTGGTTGCAAATGCAGAGAATTTCCTTGGTGCTGATAATTACACAAAAATCCCAGTACCCACCAAAGTACTTTCCCACTTTGTTCCAAACCTTATTTATCTCAGTGGCACACGAAAGGTCTAGTTTCCTTTCTGACCTTTTTAATGGCTCTACACTTCGGCCCTTTAAAGACATTTCCTCCTCCGCCCCACTAATCTTTTCCACTACTTGTGCCTCAGCTCCTTTCTCCACAAACATCCCTTATCCCTAATGATCAAAATCCCAGCACTAATCCACTGACTTTTCCACGATTCCCCCTGTAAACTGAGAGGCATCTCATTAGTTTATAGCCTTCTAAAAGGGGATAGTACCTTCACCAAGACAAGTACTATGATCAAGTGGGAAAAAGACATGAGCGCCCCAATCTTTGATACATCTTGGCACCAGGCCTTGACTTCCACTTATTCCTCCTCACAATCTATGAATCATTGGGAATTGTACCAAAAAACAATTCATCGCTGGTATCTGACCCTCTTCAAACTTTCAAAAATGTATCCTTCCCACAGTGATTTCTGCTGGAGAGTCTGGGTCCCTGTACCATGTGCTGTGGCTATGCAAATCTCTCGGATATTACTGGAATAAGATTGTCACCCTGATTTCTGTGCTGTTGGGACATAGTAGCTTTCCTGATTCCACTTTAGCCATCCTTTATGTACTGTAGGTATTGACACTTTTACATCTAAAGGAGTACTTATCCACCTCTTATTAGCCCCCAAATTGTGTATAATCAGGCTTTGGACCACCCCTACAATTCCAGCCTTTACAGATGTGTTAGCCACCCTCAACCACCAATATGAAAAGGAAAAATCGTTGTCTATATAAAACTCCTCCTATGGGAAATTTCACAAGTCCTGGCTGCTGTGGCTCAATAATCCCAAATGTACTGTTAAAATATACAGTAGGTTTGTTTTTGATACAGTTGTGTCGGTTACAACTGATTATGATTTGTCACTTTGTGGTGTACATTTTGCATATTCTGCCTGGCTCTACCTAGTAGCAGTTCTCCCTATTTTTTTTCCTTTTACCACTTCTCCCTTTTGCTATATTTCTTTGTTTCTGTACCTCTCCTTACCTCCCCCCTCCTGTTTACTCTTTCTTTCCCCTCTACTCTATTGATATTGAGGTAGGATTCAAATGGGATGTAGGAGAACTTGGGTGTATGCTAATCTCTCTGTACCATTGACAACATACTTTGTTTTCTTTCTTGTGTCTATGCTCTGATGAATGTACTTATGGACCCTTACTTCTATGGCTCTGTATTCATCTTTTAAACTTCTATTAAGGAAATATTGAAACTAAAAACCTATCATGTCTGTTGTTTGAGGTCATCTGGGGTCATTTAGAAGACTAATGAATTTGCTGGGTCAAGGGGAAGTTGGTGAAGTTTTCTTTTTTCTTTTTTTAATAAAGGCCTAAAGGGGGCTTCCAGATTCCAATAAGCCCCCCACCTACAGACCCCCACATCCACTGGGCAAGGGTTGTGGGGATGAGGCCCTTGTCCCCATCAAGATGGGGGCAAGGTGCTTTGGGGGGACCCCAAAGAATCCTCCCCATGTTGAGGGCATGTGGCCTTGTACAGTGAAGGAGGGGGGCACTCTCTTGTCCTCCTCCTTTTTCCTGCAGCCTGCCAGGTTGCGTGCTTGGATAAGGGTCTGGTATGAATTTTGGGGGGCCTACGCCATTTTCTTTTTTATTTTGGTTCGGGGTTCCCCTTAAAATCCATACCAGAGCTGAAGGGCCTAATATGGATTTTGGATGGGACCCCTACGCCATTTTTTTAAAAATTTGGGTGCAGGGTTCCCCTTAATATTTATACCAGACCCAAAGGGCCTGGTAATGGACTGGGGGGAACCAATGCAATTTTTTTAAAAGATTTTTATCTATATTACTGGGACCCGACAATACATTACAGCCACAAGTAGTTTTAAATGTCATTTTTTCCTTTAGAAATGTCATTTTGCTGTTGTACTGTTATAAACACAGGAAAGATGTGCTACTTTACAGGCATACTAAGGAGACCCCTTGGGCACAATATTTAAAGGAGTATTTAATTTTTTATTGTTTACCTTTAAGCATTATTAAAATCACTGCTTCCAAAAAAACGGTTGTTTTTAAAACTTTTTTTGCATTGATACATGTCCCCTGGGGCAGGACCCGGGTCCCCAAACACTTTTTATGGCAATAACATGCATATAAGCCTTTAAAATGAGCACTTTTGGTTTTTCATGTTAGTGTCTCATACTTTAAGGGCATTCCGCGGCTTTCGAATTTGCCACAAGCGCTGCATATTGTTCGATGTTCGGCTCAAACATCAGGCTTATCCCTATTCAACTCCAAATTGTGATAGTTCAAACATACTGGCTGTTTTAGTACATTGAGAAAGGCTTTTTCCATGTATTTTCAATTATAGTATGGAAAACATATGGGGGCAAAAAAAAATCAACAAATTGAGATTGGAGAAAATGCTGTTCTACAAAATGCATCCACATGTTAAGGTTAGGTAGCTCCAAAAGCAATCTTATTTACTAAGCTCTGAGGAAAATTCCCTTCCAAAGTGCAACTTCCCTTGAAAAGTGAACAGCCTAATTACCTTTCGCAAATCAAACCCACTATCTCAAAATGTGTAATTATCCTTGAATTTTTAATTACTATGTCACTACCGTGTCTTATAATCTCCTAATTATGATCTATAATCTAAGATCAAATATAATGCCAGAATTTTAGGATAATAAGTTAAAGCCCACACAAACTTTTTTAAAGTTTTAGTGAAAGGAAAGTTAAAATATGTTTTTTTTTTCTTTTGTTAACCCATTAGAGATTTTCCCACTTCCTGTACCTGTGGCACCCTTACAGGACATGGGAGATGAAACTGTCACTGGAACAAGAAGACACTGTGCTAAAACAGTGTTTTGTCCCATTTGAGAAATCTCCTGTCATCACATCGCCCCTGAAAGGAAGTAAGAGCAAATACCCCTAATAGGGAGATAGATTGCAACAAAACTAAAGGATTTGGTCTTTCTATGCACTCAAAATGAAGGGTTTTGCCAGAGTTGGCTTTAACATGTTATGAAGTAATATTAGACTTAATAAATACATACATAATTGGAGATGCCATACCTCAACGCTCTGACATGATAAATCAAAGTGGGATTCATTCTTAAAAATGTTGCTTTTTTATCATCTATCATTTAGCATTCCTCTGGATCAACTGTGGGTATAGGATTGTATATATATATATATATATATTTTTTTTTTTTCTCTTCTATTGGTTGAACTGGCCTTTTTTCAACCAGACTAACTATGTAACTATTCATCTTAGAATTGCAATGTAATATGTAATATGAGTTCTTATTTACAGCTCTGTGATATTATATCACAATTGCATCTACTATCTGTGATCAGTTACCTAAATGAAAAAGAAGCCTCCAAAAAAATTACTAGAGGGGTAAAGAGTTGGGGGTACCATCATCCATTTAACAATGATGAGTGAATGCAAGGATATTATTTCCCACCAGAAATCTCCAAAACAAATGGAAGGGAAAAGAATGGACTAGGTACCCTGGACAAATTACACATTGGTACAAAATTCATATTAAAAATCAAGACACAAATATACAGAGAAACTACATAGATGAATAAAACCATACAATGTGCACGTTGCACTGGTACTAAATAAACTCCCTGGAAAGGTATAGGAGCTGTAGTGTTCCTTGGTGCACGAACATCCTCTACATGTTTTGAGGTCTTAAACTGCTTCTTCAGGAGGAAAAACAAATATAAACTCTAGAAATGGAAAAGCAAAGTGTGGATATTAACAATCACAAAATAATACATTTGGCTGACATGGGCCAACTGTTACCTAAATGGTGGAGTATTTAATGTCTCAGGGGTCTTCTATATTTGCAAGGCTACAGAAATTACCTAGTTTATTTACACTACAAACCTGCTACATCTAATGACACACACATGTGACAGTTGTAAGTGTGCACACATCCTGAGGCTGCATTAGCCACTGACACTGTAACTGTCTGCATTGCATCTGACACTGTGTCAGTTTACTCTGCATGTATTGATGCAGCCATCCAAACTGCTTTGCCTGGTTCAGTTTATGACATCTTCAATGAAACCATTAAAGAGGACTCGAAAATTTGCATTTTGCTTTTGTCTTGTGATGACTGGGGCACTACTTTCAATTATGTGTACACAGAATTGTAAGAAATAGAACATTATTGATTTCTGTTCACATTAGGAACACTCTAGCTTGCCTATTTTAGTTTATAATTCAACGTACAATGTCCATTATGGCTGTGGTATTTTATATTTTTGTATATGTAAGAAAAATAGAAAAGATAAGTTAGATAAGAACCTTGGGTAAAACAATAAATGCACAGTATAATTACGCTCGGGGAATGCCCATTATCTCATGTGATGAGACAAACAGCTCACAACAAAATGCTTTATAAATATTTTGATCTTCTTATTTTGATAGATTCCAGTACTATCTGGGTAATAATGTGTTTACACACTATATAGCTTAGCCAGTATTTACTTCAATGTTACAGAGGTAATTGTGAGTGTCTTTGTTTGTCCATTGCCTAGTTCCATGCTGCTTTGACATTGTAATTGTAATTGTAATGGATACAAAGTGAGTCTATCATGTTGGAGGGTGGTGGGTCTGCTGTGTGCTTGAAATCCACACTAAAACCCTTCCTTTAGCAGCCAAACTTTCTTTTCAATGACTAGGCTAATGCACTACTTATATATTGATTGCCTAAGTGTTTGGGACTGCATCCACAACAAAGGCTTCTTATGGATTTCTCTCTTGATTGCTAGATTTAAATGAACCATATGTCCATTTTTTGCATACATGTTAAAATTAACATTTGTTTGCTAAAAAAATACTCTAAACCCCCAAACTTTATATATATATATTTTCTTTATTTTTAACATATAGAGGTCCCGTAGAATAAAATTGTGGCAGTTGGAATTTTGTTTTATGCTATGCAGTAACAATATTTTTGCAACTTCTTATGAAAAAAATACTTTTAGAAAAAAATACACTAAAGTTAAAAGTGGTAAATGAAAACACTGTATGATGCAAAATTGTGTTTGAATAATAAATACGGAATTGTGCTGCGTAAATACTTTAGATACCAAACATGTCAAGCATTAAAACTTTGTGCACCTGTGAAATGGCAAAAAACTATGGTACCTAAAATTGTTTATAGGCAATGCTTTAAATTGCTTTACAGGTTATCAGTTTAGATGTAACAATAAACTGTGGCTCTAAAAGTATTGTTCTCATTTTCACATATGGTGTAATTGCTGTTTGCATTTACATGCTTTTCAATTATTTTATTTTTATTTATTTGATTACAATTTAAATTGTTTAATTGTTTATACTTATTGTTTTTTGCATTTGCCATTATTGCTAGCACCAAAGTGGGGGTGGATGGGTGCAGCACCTACTTTGTACTGTGAAAACAATCAGACAGCTCTACAGCTACCCAGATCAATTCTACATAAATGATTGTCAATGTAAAAAAAAATGCCAAGCTCACTGTATTACTTGTGAGCTTGAGTTAATCTCTTGAAAACCAGGATGTTTATAAACAAACTTGGTAGTGGTTAAAAATAAAATATTGTCCAATACCTTTTGTAAGTCTTTTATAATTTCTATGCCACAAAATAAGGCTTCTTTTTCATTTTAATGTTTCGAAGAGGTGGATAAAAATGTTCTGTTCTTTTGCGATAGCCATATCATTTTTTATTTTTATTTTGGCTTGCAGTTCTATTCTATGCCTCAATTTGACAGATTACATTTTTCTTTGATAGATAATCCTGCAGTTGTGTGGTGTGCTGGAAGGGTGGTGTGAGGGAAGGGGGGTGCAATGGAATATAGTGGCTGTACTCACTGAAAGTTTATGTATATCTTGTTTTTTTTTGTTTTGACTAGAAACAGTAATGCCCCGTACACATGGTCGGACTTTGTTCGGACATTCCGACAACAAAATCCTAGGATTTTTTCTGACGGATGTTGGCTCAAACTTGTTTTGCGTACACACGGTCGCACAAAGTTGTCGGAATTTCCGATCGCCAACAACGCGGTGACGTCAAGCACGTACGACAAGACTAGAAAAGGCCAGTTCAGAACCAAGCGCGGCACCCTTTGGGCTCCTTTTGCTAATCTTGTGTTAGTAAAAGTTTGGTGAGAGATGATTCGCGCTTTTTCAGACTCGTGGCTTTCAGATCGTTTTCTGCGGTTCAGTTTGTGCTTGTGGGTTTGTATCTGCTCTTCAGTGCGTGCAAGCAAGTTCCGCGTGACTTTAAGTAGTCATTGTGTTCTTTTTCATTCGTTACTGTTTTTCAGGTGGCTCAGCACAGGCCTTGCTGTTCTTCAGTGCGTTCTGTTACTTCGTTCTGAGCAGCCGACCACTTTCTAGCCATGTTTCGTATACGTACTCCTCGTAGGGTTTGTGCTGTGCAGGGGCTTGGTGTTGGGGTCCTGACCTTGACACAAGTCCAGTCCATGAACAGAGTGGGGAGGAGTTCATGGACCAAGAATTGGTTGCTTCAGCGTCACCAGTTCTGTCATATGCCTTTGCTCCATGAGATCCGTGAGAATAATCCTGATGATTTCAGGAACTTTCTCAGGATGACGGACTCTGTGTTTCACTGTCTGCTGGCTTCTCTGACCCCTTATATCAGCAGGCAGGATACCTGCATGAGGCAAGCCATCACTCCGGAGCAGAGGCTGGTCGCTACCCTGCGGTACTTGGCGACAGGGAGAAGCCTGCAGGACCTCAAGTTCTCGACAGGCATCTCCCCCCAGGCTCTGGGTATCATTATCCCAGAGACCTGTTCTGCCATCATCCATTTCCTGCAGAAGGAGTATATGAAGGTAAGATTTTTATCCTTTAATATCACATTTTATTGTATTTAATGTTTACTAAGATATTGTATTTCTCTCCTCATTCCCTAAATACCATGATTGGAATATGCTGTGAATTTCCCCTTTGTCCTCATTCATGCAGGATTTTTACGTAATTATTTTTTTAGTCCTTCATATATATTTGCCTACAATAACCTCCCCAACATGCTCTCCTGCCCTATATTCACTTCATGTAGTCACTTAACAATGTATTTTGTCAGCTCCATAGAAGTGCTTTACCCCAAACACCCCCTAAAATGTTTAGAAATGTGATTTTTGCTTTAAATTTAGGCAGAGTGCCAGAGGCTTTTTTTTTGTGGTGTCCCCAAATCATTTTTAGTAACCCTCCCTCCCCCCAACTGCTAAGTCAGCTGATCCCAATTCTCTATCTATCCTCAATCATCTATCTGCTGACTTTGCCAAACCCATACACACTACACCCATCTCTTTACTGGTCAGATGTATGGCTGAATTCCCCAAAGCATGTAGTGCAAGGGCTTGCCTGTATACTTTCCAATGGTAGTGTTTAAAGTTTTTGTATTCTATTATTATCTTGATAGGTAATATCATAATGTCCAAATGTCCTCAAATGTGTACAGTGTGTATTTATATCGTTGTATTATGACACTTCTTACCTGTCCAGTGGGTTGCCAATAGTGTAACTAAGGAGGGGCTGTTCCAAGTAATACCCTGTATTTAGGCATTCATCTCTCAATGAAGTGAAGAGGGTTACCTGTCCAAGATTCCACCCCCCCTATAATGTTAGAAATGGCCCATTCGAGGGGGGGAGGGGGAATATGATAGGTGTAGCTTATACTTTGGTGTTAATTTTCCCTTAATAAATGCTATCTAGAGGTTGGCCAAGAATGTTTGTGCCTAATCTGCTTGCCATGTTTATGTGCAAAAATAGTAATTTATTTTTGTTTTCCTCAACAGTTTCCTTCCACGCCACAGGAATGGCAGACTGTGGCCTCCCACTTTGCCCAGCGGTGGGACTTTCCTAACTGCGGAGGGGCAATTTATGGGAAACACGTCCACATCGTCCCACCACCCAACTCGGGGTCATACTATTTCAACTATAAGGGGTTCAATAGTATTGTGATGTTGGCGGTGGTGTCGGCTAATTACGACTTCTTGTATGTGGACGTGGGGAAGAATGGCCGGATGTCTGATGGTGGAGTCATCACCCAGATGGAGTTCTACAGGCATCTCCAGAATGGCAGCTTGGACTTGCCACCTCCAGAGGACAATGTGGAAGGACTCCCATTCGTCTTCATTGCGGATGAAGCGTTTGCGCTGGGGGACCATCTTATGCGGCCATTTCCGATGAGGACCCCCACCCCGGAACAGAGGGTTTTTAATTACTGGCTGGCCAGAGCCAGAAGAGTGGTGGAGAACACATTTGGAATCATGGCCAACCGGTTCCGCCTATTTCTGACACCCATCCATATGGTCTAAACTTAATCATCTAATCCTGGCGTGCTGTGTCCTCTATAACTTTTTACGCCAACATTCTGCCAACTATGCTGGCTCAGTTGGGCCTGAGGCGGGAAATCTACATGATACAACCCTGACGGCGCTTGAAAGTGGCCGTCCTGGCTTGCCCTCCCTGAGTGCCCGTGATGTCCGGTTAAGATACCTTGAGTTCTTTGCGGGTAGGGGGGCCATCAATATGCCAGACAATTTGTGAAGTATTTATCAAATAAAAAACAAAAATTAATCTTTGGTGACATTTACTGCTTGTGTTTGTTTTAGCTGACAGCAATGTGTGGAGTTGTGAAAATGGCGTGATTGTGTAACCTTATACAAAGCACTGTTGGCTGTTATTTACTAAAGGTGTAGACACTTTTTATACTACAAGTGCACTTGAAACTGCACTGAAACTGCACTTGTATTGCAAAGAGGATTTGCCCTTAGGAAATAACCCCCATTTTCTCAAAAAACAGCAATTACATCACCACAAAAGTGTTGTAGTGTTGAGACAATAATGCACACATTCTTGATTAACAAACTTTTTAATACCTGCACAATGACATGTGCTTTTAGAAACGGTTTTTAAAACAAACCAACATGTTTGTTGTATAACAGTTTTTGGGGTGGCATTATCAAAAATAGTAATGTTCATTTACGATAAAACAGGCCTGTGTAAAACCAACAAGAAACACAAAAAACTTGAACTTACAAAGTTCACATATGGTAAAACTTGAAGCCAATATCAGACATGAGTATTTAGGAACTGTGTTTGATATTGCGTTCAGATGGGGTGAAGTCACCCCTCGAAAAGCCAAATTTGGAAGATGCACACCAATTTACGAATGTCAACATGTGCTAGCTGCCATCACGGGGGATCAAGGGACGTGTTTTGGGGGAGCAACCCCTTCCTCACAGCTACTTTATTATTGAGGAAGGGGTTGCACCCCCAAAACGCGTCCATTGATCTCCCGTGATGGCAGATAGCATATATTGGCACACTGTGTGCATCCTCCAAATTTGGCTTTTCGAAACATCGTTCAAAAATTTAAAAGATTGTAGCACACAAAAAAAGATAGTGATTTTGTGGGATTTTAAATTCGCCCCAAAACATCAATGATGTTATTATTTTTTTGAATCACATCATTGATTTTTTGCTTGAGGTTTTCCAATTCTAAATTACACCCCATCCCCATAATCTCCCCGATCAGGATCTGGGCACTTTCTGATGTGAAAGGATCTGGATCCACAACATCACGATCACCTAAAAAGAGAGAAACCAAACAAAAACAGGTATCAAAAAACTGCCAGCATCCATCTCTTACCTGAGCCTGTGGACACTCACCTGTTGTGGTGTCAATTTCCACCACATCTTCTTCCTCCTCCTGCTCAGCTTGGGTTGGGGATATTTCACCTTCTTCCAGAGGTGGGGGGTCTGTGGTCTCCACGGATGAGGGGTGTCCTCCGAGTCTTTTCTCCCCTATGTAAAACAAAAAGGGTATAATTAGCACACAGATATTTGATGGCAGAACTATAAATAGGAAACATTGCTTGGAAGTGGGGTACAATTGTCAATTTTAGCTGAGTTCCAAGATGTAGGTTTTTTAGTGTCCTTTGTCAACCTGCAATACTTTACCTGTTTTGTACAAGCTTCACAGATGGAGACCCCCCTATAGTATACACTGGATTACCTGTGTGCCCCCCCTAATAAAAAGGGTGTTCTTGTGTCCCACACTAGTGCTCCAGTGTCCAGATGTGAAAACAGCTGCTGAGTGTCCTCTACTTACACAGAATCTAGTTTGCATTTCATTCTAGTAACAAACCCATCTACACAACCAAATATTTTGCATCCAAGTAGGCCCTAAAAAATTTAGGAAAATGCATATGGCCTAAACAATGGTGTTTTATAGGCCGAAAGAAAAATGTTTGATACGAACGAATAATGGGCCCATGAACATTAAAAATTGACATTTTAAACTGTACAACACTTAAGAAAAGCATATGGAGCAGCACGAACGTAATAAAGACAAAAAAAATAGGAACACAGCACAACTACTTACTTTTTTACAGCACTCTCCGGATCTTTCTGTACTGCTCGGGCTCTCTTAATTTCAGGTCTGACCACCGCTTCCTGAGCTGATCTTTCGATCTTCGTACCCCAAAATTCCTGTGCAGACTTTTGACCACTTTCGCAATGATCTTGGCCTTTCTGACATTGGGGTTGGGGTAAGGCCTATACTTTCCATCATAGTCGGCCTTCTTCGGGATGTCGACCATCTCCAACATCTCCCCAAAGGACATATTTGTGGCCTTAAATCTTCTCCTTCTGGATCGGGACGTGTCCGGATCCGGGCTTTCCTCCTCCTCCTCCTTGTTCCTGTAATTAGCACGCATCTGCTCTGACTCCGCCATGTGCTCTTCACCCACTGTGCCGAAAGAAAAGGGGCGGGGACTAGAATAGAAAGAACGCCGGGGGCGGGCGGAGTTACACGCATGCGCAGTGTGTATAAAGCTTACCACACGTGCGTATTACGTATGATCTGTGAGCGGAGGAAGGAGCATTGGAGGCGCCGATCGTAAGAACGAAGGTAGGAGACATACTTGTGCCTATACTGCTTCTACATTGAGGCCTATATTGTAACAAGATTAGGAGATTTTTGTCTTGTGTTGTGTCTTGCAGTTAAATCGGATATCTTGAATGATACAGACTTCATGGCAATCTTCATTGACATGTTCAGGGAGCTGCCTTGTCTGTGGGAGATCAACCACCCACATTACAGGAACCAAACAAAGAGGAAGGCAGCGCTGGATCAATTGTTGGAAATTGTGAAGCAGGTGATCCCCACGGCAGACATCACATATTTGAAGATCCTAATTGGTGGCCTGAGGAGCACATATGTAAGGGAGCGCCAGAAAGTCCAGGATTCGCAGAGATCCGGAGCAGCAGATGACATCTATGTCCCCAGGATGTGGTACTATGACAGGCTGCATTTTCTGGCAGGCCAGACTGAACCCGGGTCATCCCTCTCCAGTCTTCCTTCCACGCTTCCTTCCCCTCCAGCTGAGGTTCTGACGCCCAACCTGGGCCTTCCAGGCAACAACATGTGGAGGAGCCCAGATTGAGCCAGGTATAGCATTCCTCTAAATATTGCTGGTTGTCCAATCAATGATGTTAACTAGATGTTAGTTTGGAGTACTAATTTATGATTGTGATTGATGATGCAAAAACTAAAACCATGTCCCTTTTCATACACAGGGAAGTCTCAGCCAGGAGGTGGCCGGGCCGAGCCGCCTGCCTGATCTGCAGGTCCCTCCCCTACACCTGGAAAGAGAAAGTGGCAGGAGGAGGAGTGCCCTAGAGGAGGCTGCCATAGGCCTCTTTTGGAGGGCTACAGAGGCACTGGGAGCACCACACACCGTGGAGGATGACTTCGCTGCCATCATTGCCTCTAAAATGCAGAGGATGGAGGAGGGACAACAACTCATGTGTGAGTCGTTAATATTGGAGGCTCTTAATAAGGGGATGAGGGCCCAAATTACATCTGATACACACCTTTGTGAACTCACACATGGTCCTCCTCCTCCTTCTGCAGGTCCTCCCCCTCCTCCTCCTTCTCCTCCAGGTCCTCCTAGTCCTCCTCCTCCTCCTCCAGGTCCTACTCCTCCTCCTGCCACATCTCCAACAGCAGAGCCACAGCCCGGAATGAAGCGTGGAAGGAAGACCAGAAAGTGAGGACCCTGGATCCAGTCTGGTCGGCCAAAAGATGCAGCCTCTTGTGGTACCACAGCCTGGGGACACAGATGTCATCTGCTGCTTTCCGGATCTCTGGGACTTCTGGACCAGACTGCCCTCCCTTACATATGGACTCCTCAGGCCACCAATTTTGATGTTCAAGAATTGATGTCTGCCCTGGGGGTCCTAGGCTTCGCTAATTTCTCCTGTTTATCCAGCGTTGCCTCCCTCTTTGTTTGGTTCTGAGCCCTTAATAAAGGATTTTTAGTTTGAATTATACTTGCCTATGTGTGTTTTACTTCAAAAAGGACAGTTTGTTGGTGAGGATACAGGTACATTTCAAAAATACAATGTGAAATTGAAAAGGGACACCAACAACAAACAATCTCCTTGAGATTAAATAATAAAAGATAATAATGGTGTTGTGGTAACTTGACACACAAAACACACACAAAAATAGTCTGGAGTAAAACTAAAAATAACATTAAACAAAGATCAGCCTTTGAAAAACTACAAACATAAAATTGAAAAGAAAAATGGCTTTAAATAAAAAAAAAAAAAAACGATGTGACAAATAACAATATATTCAGGGAATCCCAAGGAACAAAAAAAAATAAGTTTGTGAGAAGTGTGTGTGAATATGAGCAGCAAAACTACTTAATTCTTGTCACATTATAAAGAAGAAGAGAGTGCGCTGTATTAAACCATTTTTAACATTGCAGCGTGACGAAAGTGCTGTATCCATTGCGAACGCAAATTTTACCAGACTGAGCTGTTCCGTGTCGGAATTTCTTTTGAGCATGCGTGGCACTTTGTGCGTCGGAACAGGCCACACACTGTCGGAATTGACGCGATCGGATTTTGTTGTCGGAAAATTTTATATCCTGCTCTCAAACTTTGTGTGTCGGAAAATCCGATGGAAAATGTCCGATGGAGCCCACACACGGTCGGAATTTCCGACACGCTCCGATCGGACATTTTCCATCGGAAAATCCGACCGTGTGTACGGGGTTTTAAGCTTATCATTTTGTGCCAGTCTCCTGCCAAAAGGACTATATACGCCTTACTTTACTTATTCACATAGGGGGGGTGGGCGGCACTTTCTTGGTGCCCACACATTCTTCAGATTTAGATAAGTCCCCACCCACAGATCTCAAGGGGGTAGGGAAGGGGGGGCAACCTTACACCATTTTTTCTTTGTGTAAGAATCCCACCTAAACATTTAGACCAGACCTAAAGGGCTTGTTGTAAATTGGGGGGAGCTCATGCCATTTTTCCTGGGGGTACCTGATTAACACTTATACCAGACCCTCATCTAGGATAAGGGTGTGATACACATAAATGAAGGGAGTCCATGGCTGTTTGTTTACAAAAGTGACTGGGAGTTGTCATTTTCCAGCAAACACACACATTTTACTTTGTGAATGTCAGTTTTGTTGTAGTAGGTTGTATATATTATTTAGATGTGCCACTTTACAGTTAGGTCACGGGCAGCCCAGACATGTTACTGAATGCAGTTTTGCATTCACACAGCCACCTGACAAGTCGCGCTCCATGCATTGCAATGGAGCTGTTTTAATAGGACCGACTCAAGTCGCTCCACATTAGAAAAAGGTTCCTGTACTACTTTGGGGCAGCTTTGGAGAGGTTTGCATTGACTTCTATACAGAAGTCTCCTTGCAAGCCGCGCTGAAGTCTCGCTGTACGGGGCGGCTTCAGAGTCGGACGACTTTGAAGCCACCCCTGTGTGAATCATTGCTCCCAGCCAAGCATATTTTTTTAAAAAACCTTGTTTGCTTTGTTTCATGTCCCCCAGGACAGTTCCGAGGTATTTGTTTAACAATCACTTGCTTATTAGCCCAGAAAGTGGCCAGAACTGTTTTTTTTTTTAAACACATGGCTCCTTGTGACTTAAATAGTGATGGTTGTTTCGTACTAATGGTCTATTTGTGCTGTGTGGTCCTTCAATTGTGTAGTTTAACCAACATAAACAAGGTTACAGGTGCATATTAGTGCAAGAATTACAAAGGAAGAAAGACAAATAAAAATTTTGATTTGACAATTCTGCAAAGCTCTGGAGAGTATGAAAGTTCTGCCTTACATCATCAAGGATTTTTTATATGCACTTTACAACATTAAGGCAGGCAGTACAGTTATAATACAATTCAATACAGGAGGAATCAGACGGCTGTCTGTGTGCTGTCTGTGGGTTTTTTTTAGGGAATACTTAAAAAGGAGGCATTATGCTTCCATATTAGGCTGCTTATATTCCCATTGTCAAAGCAGTCAGGCATTCTCCAAACAATCTCTCTGGAGGACTGAAGGACTGAAGGTAACCAGGGGGGTAAGGATCCCATTCTCACATTTTTTCCCGGCGTGTAGTTGCTATATGGCCTTATAGTATTTTCAGGTTTATAAATCTTGAGTTTAGAAAAAAAATGTTTATGTTAGTGCAATGTTTTTAAATGCTCTTTTCTACTAATAAGCTCTACTTCATTGTATAAACCAGTACCTGGAAAAAAGGAGAAAACAGTAATTAGAAAGTTTGGAGTAACCATTCACATTCAGGGAAGTGTCACAGAGTCAAGGTGTTCGGGACAATAGAGTGCCTGCAAATAGAGTGTGCAGGATGCAAAAATTACACCTGCTGTTTGCTGGGCTTAAGGTTGCCACATTTATGGCCTATGGAAAACTCATTGATTACTACTTCTTGTTAGCTACTTCAGTTAGTCATCATAAAATGTAATATTATAATAATATTTATTTATACACAGAAGTACAAATCCTGAATCAGTGAAATCTTTAGTTTTTCAGATTCCATAATCACAAATCTGTAGATCGGTATTGACATACAATCCTCAAACACTCATATGTCTACACTCTCCTCTATCAAGGGGTTTACAATAGTTAATTAGTAATTATTTCACCACAGACCAGCAGATATGAATCAGTCCACATACTCCAGCAGCCTTTACATATGTTTATATTGTGGTTTTTTATGAACTGTTGTTTTGAAGTCATAAGTCATTGATCTCAGCCAAGGTTATATGTTACTGTACCTTATTGTCTTGAAGTCCGTATGTTCTCACCTTGCTTATATGACTTTCAGTGGGTGCTTTAATTTCCCCCTTAGGTCAAACACATACTGATAGGTCAACTGGCTTCAATGTTAAGATCTGTTGTTGCATGTACTGATGTCTTATAAGGAAAATGCGAAATATGGATTCATGTTTTTCCCTGCAATATATTTTAGCTTTCTAGAGACTCCAGTTGTAGAGAATAAAATCTTATGGCAAAATAGTAATTGGCTGTGAAGAAAGAACAATCCTGTGTGTGTGCATGTGTGTGTGTGTTATTTTTAAGCTAGCAATGTCAGTTACGGTGACATGCTGTAGATTGGATATTATCTTTTCCATAGTAGTTGGGGTAGTAGTAGTATTAAATAAATAAATAGTAATAATAAAGTAATAATACCTATCGTATATTGCTTTCATGTCAATTGAGATTTCCATGTCACTGAGATGTAGCAACCATGCTGTTGATAATTTTGTATGAACATTTTAAACATAACCTGTTTCTCCAACTTTACTGATCATGGGTAAATAGACAACAACTTATGCCCCGTACACACAGTTGGATTTTCCGATGGAAAATGTGTGATAGGACCATGTTGTCCGAAATTCCGACCGTGTGTAGGCTCCATCACACATTTTCCATCGGATTTTCCGACACACAAAGTTTGAGAGCAGGCTATAAAATTTTCCGACAACAAAATCCGTTGTCGGAATTTCCGATTGTGTGTACACAAATCCGACGCACAAAGTGCCACGCATGCTCAGAATAAATAAAGAGATGAAAGCTATTGGCTACTGCCCCGTTTATAGTCCCGACGTACGTGTTTTACGTCACCGCGTTCAGAATGATCGGATTTTCCGACAACTTTGTGTGACTGTGTGTATGCAAGACAAGTTTGAGCAAACATCTGTCAGAAAAAATCCTAGGATTTTGTTGTTGGAATGTCCGATCAATGTCCGACCGTGTGTACGGGGCATAAGGGGACAAATAGTGAGTCCATTCAGACTTTTGCCAGTGGAGGTATGTTGTGCACTTATTGGTCCTGATTTACTATTGAATATACATATACAACTGTACTCTTATGCCCTGTACACACGGTCGGATTTTCCGACGGAAAATGTGTGATAGGACCTTGTTGTCGGAAATTCTGACCGTGTGTGGGCTTCATCACACAATTTCTGACACACAAAGTTTGAGAGCTTGCTATAAAATTTTCCGGGAACAAAATCCATTGTCAGAGTGCTCATTTCATGCAGAAACAAGACTGCATGAAGTTCATGCTGACATCATTAAAGATGATTGTAAGAAAAAATTGCAAGTAAAAAAATTTATAGATTACACCACCCAAATTCTAAACTCAATGCAACAACTAAGAAAATTAGAAAAAGGGAGCAGCCCGCAAACAAATATCCTGATACAAGATATGTGCAAAATAACCAGCACTATCCCTTTAAATTATGTAAATTATGTCCAAAAATCTATATATAATTCATACATATATTACATATGATTACTGTGTAAAATTAATATATATCAAGCAAGTGAAAATTAACATTAAAAAAATCTTCTCCAATATCTACTTGATATCTCCTTCTGGGACAACACAACCAATGTAACAAATGTAAACTCTTACCATAATAAATGAACGCCAAAGTAAAATGAGGTCACTTGTGCACTTTAATTGAATAGATTATCACATAGATAGGAGAGGGTATAAGCTGGCTGGTACATTTCATGTGATTTGCATTGCATGCCTTGCAGAGGTTCCTACAGTGCACATGCTCAGACGTTTACAGTGGTTCTAAAGGCTTAAGGCTTTTTACCTTAAAGGATAAGTACAGCCAAAGCTAGTTTGGCTGCACTTCTCTTGTGGATCACAGTAGTGCAGTTGGTTCTGCACTCCTGATACCCGTTTTCAGCAGACAGCTGAAGCCCGCTGTCAGCTGATGTCACAGAGGCAAGATAGTGACAATAGAGTCGGGATCCACCCACATGCCTGGTCTGGCACCCTGAAAGCCTGAGCAGGCTGCTCCTGTCCCTGACACAGCCCAGTGCTCCAGTGAGCTCAAGGGGTGGGGGGGCAGGGCAGAGAGCTGCCGACTGACAGTCGGCAGCTCTCTGCTCAGGGTGCTGTGAGAACTGAGTGATCGGTGGTGTTTATCACTCGGTTCTCAGTGTAAGAGGCACCGGGGGACAGATGCAGCATCCACCTAGGTAAGTATGGTTTTTAAAAATAAAACCTAAACATTTTAATGCAATTTATACATTAAGGTAAAAGACCTTCCAGTATCAGTTCCTCCCAGCCCCCCCCCCAAATACTTTTCTGTCTCTGCTGCTCTCTCTTTTTCCTCACAGGCACAGAGGCAGCAGTGGCAGCCATTGGCTCCTGCTGCTGTCAAACAAATCCTGTGAGGAGGGAGTGGGAGGTGGGGCCAAGCCATGCTGTGTGGCTCTATGGATGCACACAGTCTAGCTTGGGAGTGAGACCACAAGATAAGAGCCAAGAGCACTGGGAGACCCATGAAGAGAAGAGACCCATTAAGAGGAGGTTTGGGGCTTCTCTGTGCAATACCATTGCACAGAGCAGTTGAGTATAACATGTTTATTATTTTAAAAAAGAAAAAATTGCCTTTAATAACACCTTAAGTTTTGGACACAGTGAACATGTAAGTGCACATTTTAAAGTTTTTACCAGAAACTTTAAAATTTCCCTAGAAATTACAGTGTGCTTTAAAGTGATATTAAAGCTTCAGATCTCATTTTACATTAAAATAATAAACATGTTATACTTACCTGCTCTGTGCAGTGGTTCTGCACAGAGCAGTCCTGATACTCCTCCGGGTGCTCCCATAGAAGCTTGCTATGGGGCACCCAGGCAGGCAAGCTCTCGAGCCACTGCTCTGTGTGTCCACTCACACACAGAGCCAAGGCTCAGCCCCGCCCATCTCTCTCCTCATTGGCTCACTGGCTGTGATTGACAGCAGCGGAAGCCAATGGTGCCTGCTGTTGTCTGAGCCAATGAGAAGAGTCCAAGGAGCCGAGGCTCTCCTGCACAGTGCTGGATGAAGAAGTAGTAGGGGGGCCTGGGGGGGCTGCTACACAGAGAAGGGTTTTTACCTTCATGCATAGAACATAGGTAAAAATCCTTGAGCCTTTAGAACCACTTTAAATACTGAAATAATGCTGTTTTCGTTCTTTGCAAGTAGATACAATGAACTAAAACTACATTCATACCTGAGTGCCACAACGCATCATATTTTCTGTGTTGTTTTTTGGCACAACAGCATTGGGCAGCCCATTCCCTTGCACTCACTTTAAATTCACCAAAGTAGCTCATGTATCTTTTTTTGTCACTGAGCCAAGTGTGTTTTGCATTGTACGCTTTGTCACACTATAGAATGTGGGACTGCTACTCAGATTTGGGGTGTCATTTAGAAATGGTTCCACTGCAAGAGTGATGCACGTTTTGCTATGTTTTGAGGGTGTTTCTGGAAATGTGAGCAGAAACATGTGTTTCTGGAACACTTAGGTGTAAATGCAGCCATTATGTGTATGTTATGTGTGTATGTGTATATAAGTCAAAACTACTCTTGCAGTGGGGCATTCCCTGTTCTGCAAAGGTTAAATGCTTGTTATTTTCTAGAATACTGGTAAAAAGCATTTTTACTTTCCTAAGCCTTAACTCCCACAGGCGTCCTGCTTTGCATCCAGTCTCCTAAACCTTTTTCTCTTTGGCGCACCATCTGTTGGTTACACTCTGACATTATCACATTCAATGCAGGACAAGCAGTCCTACATTGTAAGCACCTGTTCCAGGGCTGGCCCAAAACATTGTGCTGCCTGGGTCCAAGAATAAAATGCTGCCCTTCATAAAAAAATCATGCCCATCAAAAGGCCCCCACATCCATTATTTTATATCATGATAATTAAAACTAAAATTAAATTTTGAACTCTGCCCTCAAAATGCAGGGATCGGGAGTGCGTTTCACTCAGAATGCAGGGATCAGGAGTGCGTTAAACACAGAATATAGGGATCAGGGGGGTGGGTGGTAATATGTAGGATGGTAGAGGATACTGCTATGAGGGTGGCCTTGCCCATAACAGTGTCCTCTTCCCCTTCACATCACCCCCCCATACACACACAGTAGTGTCCTCTTCCCCCTTTTCCCTATAGCAGTGACCTCTGTCTCCCCTCAACACCCCCTTTTTCCTCCCGTAGCAGTATCCTACCTCACAGCCGAGAGCAGAAGGTAGCACAGTTCTGGACAGAGGCTGGGAGCAGGAGCCAGCAGAGTGACTTTCCATATTAGCAACCTGATGATTGGTTGCTTAGGACCGCCATGTGTCCTGGCAACCAAACACCTGCGGTTTAACTTCAAAAGTTAATTTGGACAGTTCATCCTCCTGCCTTCAGTCCTGAGCTAAGCTGCCTCCTGCTCTCTGCTGTTCACTGATGCCAGTGGCGGAGGAGGGTTGCAGATGCAGAGGGAGAGAATTGGAAAGAGTGAGACAAGGTGGGGCTGAAGAGGGTGGAGGCTGGGTGGGGAAAAAAGGACCAGAAGCTAGAAGGCGGGGGTCAGCAGTGCAGGAACCTGTTTGCGGTCTACCTGTCATCTGTGCGTGGTCGAAAGGTGGACCGCGATCAATGAGCTGCTGACCCCCGCATCTTGGGCATCAATTTGCTGCCCCTCTCAAAGTAATGCCTGGGTCCAATGGACCCAGTGGGACCCATGGCAGGGACAGCCCTGGCCTGTTCACACCAGAATGCAGTGCGGGAAACCTGCATTCTGTGCACATAACACCCTGGATATATGATCTATTGCAGGTGTAAATGTACAGTAATTCTAACAACATCCCAAACACAAATTGTAAACACAGTGTGTTTGGCTGTACCAGATCACATGGTACCACGGCACCATGTGATCTGGTTACAGTGCATTTTTAAAGTGCATGAGCTACTTTTGGTGTAATCCAGTGACAATTTTAGCCTATTCAAATGAATGGGCTGAAAATCATATTGCTCACAATCACAGAAATGCAGAGTGCAGTCTTGTGCATTTCCAGTGAGAACCAGCACTAAATGAGTATACAGAATGCCCACACAAAACCCAGAACATCAGAGGTAAGATGAGAGCAGCACTGGTTGCAAAGGGACCAAGGGTTAAGACACAAAAAATATTTTTTAATGGTACCCTTAACCATTGAAGGGGAAACCCCACTGCAAGGGTAGTTTTGACATTTCTCCGGAGTTCAGCTTTTATTTAAATACTTGTACTTACACTGTCTCTAGGAGCATGGCATACAGGTTTTCTTTTTTTCCCTTAGGTGAGCGATCATGGCGCTTGTCATTTTTTACTTTACTTTATTCACCTTAGCTGCATACAGTATTATTTAATTTAATGCACTCTGCAGATAGGTAATGCAATGTATACATTGAACATGAGAACATGCTTAGGAAAAGTTAAAGGGTCGCATTCGCTGAGTGCACAGACATGTGAACTCGTAACACAAGTATACCAATTATTTTCATAGCAATTTCTCCTGCTTTTGTGCATTTTCTTTTGCTAAATAAGGCAAACAAAGATGATATTTCTCTCTAGAAATAAAGAAATGCCTAATTTGAAAATAATGGAAACACATTTGCAATCTTTCCTTATACTCTGCATATGTAACACATGCTTCCCTATTTTCATATTTATTGCCTCCCTTCCTAACACTTGTTTGCAACATCAGTGACCTTCCTTTATGGGCTGTTATGTAAATTACCTGGATTACTGGTCTCCTTAAGTGCGAGTCATAATTTATTACAAAGACACTTATAAGAAAGCTCTTTTTGGTGTTTTTTTCTGCATGTTATATCTACTGTAACTTTATGCTACATTCTGCATAGTTTCAAGACTTATTCAAAGCCTTTTTAATGTTTGTCTTTTTTTTTGTTTGTTTTTTGTGTTATTATTTACCTTCTGCCATGCAAAGGTTAAAACGATCATATGTATTGTGTTCTTTTTTGGTGTAATCATCTTCCCAGCAGTGTGCTATAGGCTCTGGCAACGATAGACAGAGGCGTGCCTTGCTGTGATTGATGGAGGGAGCTGCAGCAAGCTCAAAAGAGTCCCATCTGGTTTAGGTTTTAGGAGCAGTCAGATGTGGAGTGGGAGGTCAGTAAGGCTTGAATTTAGCTCCCCCTCCTTCAGCACCTCTGCTGTCTCCACTTATACACACATTACACAGAATATGCATGCCTTCATCCAAAATTGATGCTTGCTTCTGAGCAGATGCTACAGGGCCTTGGATTCAAACAGCTGCTAAGTTTATGGAGAAGACAGGGAGCAGAATGGTGCAGCAGGTATATTTACTTTACTAATCCATTAAAAAAAAAAAATCAAATTTCATTTTACCTTCTGCAAGTGTGTGTTTCTAATTGCTGACTTGATGTTCGGTTAGCTAGCATCCTCTAGTATTAGACACTACAGATCACAACATTCTGGAGATAGATAGAAAATTCAGCAGTGCATTTTTCTGCTTTACTTGATACATCTAGCTGAGTTGCTTTTCTAACCAGCAGGTTTACAGAGTAATTTTGCATTTTTCTTCTTTGTTTCCATGCCCCAAGGAGAAAGACACTGCTTGGCTCATTTAACTACTGTAGGAGAGGCGTTCTTTGCATATGCAATGCTGTTGGCAGGAGCAATAGAACGCAGGAAAACAAATCTAATACAAAAGACAATTTGTCAGCTAGAGGTAATGTGGATACAGGCACATAAAGAAGTGCAGTGTGATATAATGCAGCAAAAGAATATAGCTGTACAATGTCAAAATTAGCAACTTATCAGTGTGATTTCAGGATATTTAAGAGACCCAATTTAGCTCTAAATTGTATTGTGTAAACATTGTCCTAATATTTTTTTTTTTTCTAATCAAAACTTTTGTGCCGAAACAGCCTGGAAGCAGGCAGTAGTGGAGAGAAATATGTTTAGTTTCATTTCAGAAACTGGCTTGCAAATTACCATTCAGTTCACTAAAGAACTCACTGTACAGCATATCATTTTCCTTGTTTCTGGTTTGTTCGGATTCAGGGAAGAAAGGCAATAAACTATATTTAATACTCTGCCACGTAATGCATATTTTGGATTTGAAATGTGGTTTTCATTAACTTTCTATCCAAAACATTTAGTAAATGCTGACTGTCTGCCATCCTATGTCTGTCTATTTCTTGCCAGCAATTTACTTTATAAGGGCTTACATCCTTCACAGCAGTTAGAAACCTGATGACCTAAGTATTCCAATTCCAGCACCACTAGGGAAAGGCCTTCACTTGTAACATACACATTAACAACATTGCAACTTAATACCAAGAAATCAGACAAAAACCTCAGTGCTCTTAATTAAATATTAGTTGTAATTAGCACTAAGTGAGAACTCTTTGAATATTAATTTGGGTCTCCTGGAACTGCTGTCAGTGTTAATGAGAAACTGTAGGGGGCCCAGTAACATCTGTTTATATCCCAAAGTATCCTAAATAGCTTTAGATGAAATGCACCTGTAAAATACTGTTTTAGTTTCAGGCGTTGTGTCATTGTTTTCTTCTAACATCTGTAAAGTTTATTCATTTGTGCATTTTTTTGTATTATGTAAAATAACAAAAGCAATTAAATATTTGCTTTTGCCTTTTTACTGTATTCCCAACTGCTGATGTGTCATTTTGTGATTAATAAAATGTGTTTGGTAATATGTAAAAGAATTAGCATCATGACAGTTTTCTTCAAAAAGCAGGAACAACTGGATGAATAAAAATTAGTGCAACGTATTGCCATGTAGAGCTTCCAAGAGTTTTTCCTGTATGTTTTGCCATTTAGTTCTTTTTATCTTGCCTTTCTTTTTGGCTATAGTAAAACATATACACTTTTAATATACATTTAACACACATTTTGCTTTACTTGCTTGTATTAATTTGATGTGTGTTTCTGTATATTGCTGCATTTTAGAGCACATTTTGCCAGCTCTAAAAATGTAGTGAAACAGAATTTTTTTTCGAAAATATGCAGAATAACAGGAACATTAAACAGTGCTACAAGATGTAGTAACAATTGTACCGTGTGTAACACACAAAAAAAAAATTATATCACTATAGTGTGAATCCCTAGGCTTCCCTTAAAGGTAAGTTCACCTTTAGTAACATGATACATTTTATACACATATTTAGGGTGTAATATGTAATGTGTTACTTTGAGCAATCCCCCAAACCCACCAAATCTTTGTCGGTTGTGAATATTTCACAGTTGAACTGCTGCTTCCTTGGGGGGTTTTTATGATAGCGCTGGGATTTTTTTGTTTTAATCTGTTTACCAAATCTTCCCCCCATGACCGTGGGCAGGGGATCCTCTCCCCGCACTCATTTTAACATTTTAAAAACAGTGTGACTGAGCGGTGCTCCACCCACACAGCCACACCATTCATTCTCAGAGATCTGTGAATAAATTAACTACAAGTCCCACCTTCCACCACAGCAGACAGACTTGTAGTTTTCAATGGACTGCAAGTCTGCTCTGCTGATCAGCACACCCTTAGTCCATTGATTCTTCCTGCAGCTCTGAAACTGACAGCCTGGAGGTACAAGCTCAAAGCTGCAGGAAGAGTCTTCAGGAGCCTGACATTGCACCCACGGTACAATGATTGTGAGTGCAATGCTCTGCAGGCTCTGCAGGCTCATGAGAAAAAAAATGCACTTTTTCTACCTGAAAAAACATGTTGATTTATTCATTTTTTAAAGGTGAAATTATCCTTTAACGCACCCTAATTTCTTGGCAATGTATCAACAGTTTTCTTCACCACATTTATTAAAAATCTAGCATAGTGACGTATGCTATTATGCACACACTCAGCCAGGACAATGAATACACACATTTACTAGAACCTGGCTCATCACTATGAGAGGATATTCGAATGCCCCGTACACAGGGTCGGATTTTCCGATGGAAAATGTCCAATCAGAGCGTGTTGTCGGACATTCCGACCATGTGTGGGCTCCATCGGACATTTTCCATCGGATTTTCCGACACACAAAGTTTGAGAGCAGGCTATAAAATTTTCCGACAACAAAATCCGATCGCGTCAATTCCGACCGTGTGTGGCCAGTTCCGACGCACAAAGTGCCACGCATGCTCAGAAGAAATTCCGAGACGGAACAGCTCGGTCTGGTAAAATTAGCGTTCGCAATAGATACAGCACTTTCATCATGCTGCAATGTAAAAAATGGTTTAATACAGCACACTCTCTTCTTCTTTATAATGTGAGAAGAATGAAGTAGTTTTGCTGCTCATATTCACACAGACTTCTCACAAACTTCTTTCTTTATAATTTATCGTGATTCCCTCAATATATTTTGATTTGTCACATCTGACCAATTTTTTTGTTGTTTTATTTTATTTTTTTTTTTTAGAGGCTGTTTTTTTTTGGGGGGGGGGGGGGTGGTATTTTTTTCAAGGCTGATCTTTGTTTTATTTTATTTTTACTCCCTAATATTTTTGTGTGTGTTTTGTGTGTCAAGTTACCACAACACCATTGATATCTTATATTATTTAATCTCAAGATGGTTGCTTGGTGTTGGTGTCCCTTGCTAATTTCACATTGTATTTTTGAAATGTACCTGAATCCTCACAAACAAACTGTCCTTTATTAAGGGCTCAGAACCAAACAAAGAGGGAGGCAACGCTGGAGAAACATCAGAAATTGGCGAAGCCTTGGACCCCCAGGGCAGACATCAATTATTTAACATCAAAATTGGTGGCCTGAGGAGTCCATATCTAAGGGAGTGCAGTCTGGTCCAGAAGTCCCAGAGATCATGAAAGCAGCAGATGACATCTGTGTCCCCAGGCTGTGGTACTACAACAGGCTGCATCTTTTGCCAGACCAGACTGGACCCAGGGTCATCACTCTCTGGTCTTCTTTCCATGCTTAATTCCATGTTGTGGCTCTTGTGTTGGAGATGTGGCAGGAGGAGGATTAGGACCTGGAGGAGGAGGAGGAGGAGGAGGAGTAGAAGGACCTGGAGGAGGAGGAGGAGGAGTAGTAGGACCTGGAGGAGGAGGAGGACTATGTGTGAGGTCACAAATGTGGGTAGCAGATGTTATTTGGCCCCTCAACCCCTTATTGAGAGCTTCCAAAATTAACAACTCACACAGGAGTCGTTGGCCCTCCTCCATCTGCAGCATTTTGCAGGCAGTTATGCCAGCAAAGTCCTCCTCCACAGTGTGGGGGCTTCTCAGGGCCTCTGTAGCCTTCCAAAGAGGCCTATGGCAGCCTCCTCCAGGTTACTCATCTTCCTGCCACTTTTTCTTTGAAGGTGTAGGGGAGGGACATGGATATAAGGCAGCCTGCTTGGCCCGGCCACCTCCTGGCTGAGACTTCCCTGTGTATGAAAAATGGACATGGTTTTATTTTTTGCATCATCAATCACAATCATTAATTAGTACTCCAAACTAACATCTAGTTAACATAATTGATTGGACAACCAGAAATATTTAGAGGAACGCTATACCTGACTCAAGCTGGGCTCCTCCACACCTTGCTGCCTGGAAGGCCCAGGTTGGGCGTCAGAAGCCTCAGCAGGGGGGGAAGGAAGCATGGAAGGAAGAGTGGAGAGTGCTGGCCTGGGTTCAGTCTGACCTGCCAGAAAATGCAGCCTGTCATAGTACCACAGCCTGGGGACATAAATGTTATCTGCAGCTCCGGATCTCTGGGAATCCTGGACCTTCTTGTGCTCCCTTAGATAAGTGCTCCTCAGGCCACCAATTAGGATCTTCAAATAGGTCATGTCTGCCGTGGGGATCACCGTCTTCACAAGTTCCAGCGATTGATCCAGCGCTGCCTTCCTTTTTGTTTGGTTCTTATATTCAGGGTGGTTTATCTCCCACAGACAAGGCAGCTCCCTGAACATATCAATGAAGATTGCCATAAAGTCCTCATCTTTCAAGATATCCATTTTCACTGCAAGACACAACACAAGACAAACCCTAAGGTCAGCCTAAAGTCTTCTAAACTTGTGCAAATACAGGCCTCAATCTAGAAGCAGTATAGGCCCAATGTTAAATCTTACCTTTGTTATCACGATCGGTGCCTCTGTTACTCCTTCCTCCGCTCACAGATCGTACGTACTATGCACGCGTGTTACGCTTTATAGACACTGCGCATGCGTGAGACTCCGCCCGCCCCTGACGTTCTTTCTAGTCTATTCCCCGCCCCTTCTCGTTCGGCGCAGTGGGGAAGAGCACATGGTGGAGTCAGAGCAGGTGTCTGATATTTACACCAACGAGGAGGAGGAAAGCCCGGAGGCAGAAACATCCCGATCCAGAAGGAGACGATATAAGGCATCAAATATGTCCTTTGGGGAGATGTTGGAGATGGTCGACATAATGAAGAGGGCCGACTATGACGGGAAGTATGGACCTTACCCCAACCCCATTGTCCGAAAGGCCAAGATCATGGCAAAAGTGGTCAAAAGTCTGCACCTGAATTTCGGGGTATGTCGATCGAAAGATCAGCTCAGGAAGCAGTGGTCGGACCTAAAACTAAGAGAGCAAGAGCAGTACAGAAAGATCCGGAGAGTGCTGCAAAAAAGTAAGTAGTTGTCCTGTGTTCCTATTCTTTTTGTGTCTATTACGTTCCATGTGCTTTTCTTAGCTGTTAATCCAGTTTAAGATGTCAACTTTCATGTTCATGGTCACATTATTCGTTCGTATCAAACATTTTTCTTTCAGCCTATAAAACACCATTGTTTGGGCCATATGCATTTGCCAACATTTTTTATGTTATTTTTTCATAATTTGGTTGTGTAGATGTGTTTGTTAATAGAAGGAAATGCAAACTAGATTCTGTGTAAGGAGAGGACACTCAGCAGCTGTTTAGACATTTTGAAGCTGGAGCACTAGTGTGGGACACAAGAACACCCTTTTTATTAGGGGTCCCACACAGGTGCTCCAGTGTATACTATAGGGGTGTCTCCATCTGTGAATGTTGTACAAAGCAGGTAAAGTATTGAAGCTTGACAAAGGACACTAAAAATTCGACATCTTGGAACTCTGCCAAAACAGACAATTGTACCCCACTTCCAAGCAATGTTTCATATTTATAGTTCTGCCATCAAATATCTATGTGCTAAGTATACCATTTTTTTTTACATGGGGAGAAAAGACTCAGAGGACACCCCTCATCCGAGGAGACCAGAGACCCCCACCTCTGGAAGAAGGGGAAATCCACCAAAGACAAGAAGAGCAGGAGGAGGAAGACGTGGTGGAAATTGGCACCACAACAGGTGAGTGTCTGCAACCACAGGCTCGGGTAAAAGATGGATGCCGGCATATTTATAATACATGTTTTTTTTTTGGTTTCTATCTTTTTAGGTGATCGTGATATTGTGGATCCAGGGCATTTCACCTCAGAAAGTGCACAGATCCTGATTGGGGTGATCATGGGGTGTAATAGGGACTTGGAAAACATCAAGAAAAACATCAGTGATGTTATTCAAAACAATAAGAACATCATTGATGTTTTGGGGAGAGTTTAAAACCCGTCCAAATCCCTCTTTTTTATGGTGTGCTACAATTTTAACATTTTTTGTCTAATTGGAGAAAAGCCAAATTTTGAGGATGCACACAGTGTGTCAACATGTGCTATCTGCCATCACGGGAGATCAATAGATGCGTTTTGGGGGAGCAACCCCTTCCTCAATAATAAAGTAGCTGTGAGGAAGGGGTTGCTCCCCCAAAACACGTCCCTTGATCCCCCATGATGGCAGCTAGTACATGTTGACATTCGGCTATTTGTGTGCATCTCCAAAATTTGGATTTTCAGGGGGTGACTTCACCCCATCTGAAAGCAATATCAAACACAGTTTGTAAATACTCATGTCTGATATTGCCTTCAAGTTCTACCAAATGTGAACTTTGTAAGTTCAAGATTTTGTCTTTCTTGTGGGTTTTAAACATGTCTGTTTTATCTTAAATGGACATTTCTACTTTTTCTAATGTGACCCCAAAAATTGTTATACAACAAACATGTTGGTTTGTTTTAAAAACCTTTTCTAAATGCACATGTGATTGTGCAGGTATTAAAAAGATTGTTAATCAAGAATGTGTGAATTATTGTCTCAACGCTACAACACTTTTGGGGTGCTCTAATTGGTATTTTCTGTGACAATGGGTATTATTTCCTAAGGGCAAATCCACTTTGCACTCCAAGTGCAGTTTCAAGTGCACTTGTAGAGTAAAGTGTCTTTGCCTTTAGTAAATAACACCCAACAGTGCTTTGTATAAGGTTACACAATCACGCCATTTTCAGGACTCAACACATTTCTGTCAGGGTCAGCTAAAACAAACACAAGCAGTAAATGTCACCAAAGATTTGCTTAATGTTTTTTTTATTTGATAAAGGTTTCACACATTGTCTGGCATATTGATAGCCCCCTACCCGCAAAGAATTCCAGGTATCTTAGCCGGACATCACGGGCACTCAGGGAGGGCAAGCCAGGACGGCCACTTTCAAACGCCGTCAGCATTGGTTTATTTTGAATTCCGGCCTCAGGCCCAACTGAGCCAGCATAGTTGGCAGAATGTTTCCGTAAAAAGTTGTGTAGAACACAGCACGCCAGGATAATATGATTCAGTTTATACTCCGCCATATGTATGGGTGTAAGAAATAGGCAGAGCCGGCTGGCCATGATTCCAAACGTGTTCTCCACCACTCTTCTGGCTCTGGCCAGCCGGTAATTAAAAACCCTCTGGTCCGGGCTGAGGGTCCTCATCGGGAATGGCCGCATATGATGGTCCCCCAGCGCAAAGGCTTCATCCGCAATGAAGACGAATGGGAGTCCTTCCACATTGTCTTCTGGAGGTGGCAAGTCCAAGCTGCCATTCTGGAGACGCCTGTAGAACTATGTCTGGGTGATGACTCCACCATCGGACATCCAGCCATTCTTCCCAACGTCCACATACAGGAACTCATAAGTAGCTGACACCACCGCCAACATCACAATACTATTGACCCCCTTATAATTATAATAGTACGACCCCGAGTTGGGTGGTGGGATGATGTGGACGTGTTTCCCATTAATTGCCCCTCCGCAGTTAGGAAAGTCCCACCGCTGGGCAAAGTGGGAGGCCACAGTGTGCCATTCCTGTGGCGAGGAAGGAAACTGTGGAGGAAAACAAAAAAAAATTAGTCTTTTTGCACATAAACATGGAAAGCAGATTAGACACAAACATTCTTGGCCAACATCAAGATAACATTTATTTATGGGAATTTTTAAAGACCAAAGTATAAGGTACACCAATCATATTCCCTCCCCCCCTTCATGGGCCATTTCTAACATTATGGGGGGGGGCTCTTGGACAGGTAACCCTCTCCACTTCATTGAGGGATGAATGCCTAAATAATGGGTATTACTTTGAACAGCCCCTCCTTAGTTACACTATTGGCAGCCCACTGGACAGGTAAGAACTGTCATAATACAAAGATATAAATACACACTGTACACATTTGAGCACATTTGGACTTTCTGCTATTACCTATCAAGATAATAATAGTATACAAAAACTTTAAACAGTACCATTTGAAAGTATACAGGCAGGCCCTTGCACTACATGCTTTGTGGAATTCATCCATAAATCTGACCACTAGAAGAGATGGGTGTAGTGTGTATGGGTTTGGCAAAGTCAGCAGATAGATGATTGAGGATAGATAGAGAATTGGTATCAGCTGACTTAGCAGTTGGGGGAAGGGAGGGTTCCAAATGATTTGGGGACCCCCAAAAAAAGCCTCTGGCACTCTGCCTGAATTTAACGCACAAATCACATTTCAACAGATTTTAGGGGGTGTTTGGGGTAAAGCACTACTATGGAGCTGGTAAAATACATTGTTAAGTGACTACATGAGGTGAATATAGGGACAGGAGACCATGCTGGGGAGGTAAGTGAAGGCAAATATGTATAAAGGACAACAAAAATAATTACAGAAAAATCCAGCATGCATGAGGACAAAGGGGACATTCACAGCATATTACAATCATGGTAATTAGGGAATCAGGAAAGAAATACAATATATTAGCAAACATTCAATACAATAAAATGTGATATTAAAGGATAAAAATCTTACCTTAATATACTCCTTCTGCAGGACCTGGATGATGGTAGAACAGGTCTCTGGGATAATGATACCCAGAGCCTGGGGGGAGATGCCTGTCGAGAACTTCAAGTCCTGCAGGCTTCTCCCCGTCGCCAAGTACCGCAGGGTGGCGACTAGCCTCTGCTCCGGAGTGATGGCTTGCCTCATGCAGGCATCCTGCCTGCTAATATAAGGGGGCAGCAAAGCCAACAAACGGTGAAATACGGGGTCCGTCATCCGGAGAAAGTTCCTGAAATCATCAGGATTATTCTCATGGATCTCACGGAGCAAAGGCATATGACAGAACTGGTCACGCTGAAGCAACCAATTCTTGGTCCATGAACTCCTCCCCACCCTGTTCATGGACTGGACTTGTGTCAAGGTCAGGACCCCAACACCAAGCCCCCGCACAGCACGAACTCTACAAGGAGTACGTATACGCAACATGGCTAGAAAACGGTCAGCTGCTCAGAATGAAGTAACAGAACGCACTGAAAAATAGCAAGGCATGTGTAGAGCGACCTGAAAAACAGTAACGAACGAACAAGAACGCAATGACAAAGTCACGCTTAGCTCGCTTGCACGCACTGAAGAGCAGATACAAACCCACAAGCACAAACTGAACAGCAGAAAACAATCTGAAAACCACGAGTCTGAAAAAGCACGAATCGTCTCTCACCAAACTTTTACTAACATGAGATTAGCAAAAGGAGCCCAAAGGGTGCCACGCTTGGTTCTGAACTGGCCTTTTCTAGTCTCGTCGTACGTGGTTTACATCACTGCGTTCTTGGCGATCCGAAATTCCAACAACTTTATGCGACCGTGTGTACCCAAAACAAGTTTGAGCCAACATCCGTCGGAAAAAATCCTAGGATTTTGTTGTCGGAATGTCCGATCAATGTCCGACCGTGTGTACGGGGCATAAGACTGCATGCCTTCAACTACCAGGACTAGGTAAGCCAGGGTTTTAAACAATGTTTTAAAGCGGTTGTATGCCCTGACCAAAAAAACAAACAAACCTGTAAGGCAAAGGCATAATGAGCTAGTATGCACCGCATACTAGCTCATTATGAAATACTTACCTTAGAATGAAGCACCCGCACCGCCTCCTGGTCACCGCTGAGAGAGCTGACAGCGTTTCCTCCGGGATCGCGGCTTCGGCGCTGTGAGTGGCCGCAGCCACGATGACGAGTCCTCTGTTCCAGCAAGGAGCTCTGATTTTGCAGGCAGCATCCACCAGACCTTGAGAGCGCATGCGCCGCTGACATCACCGGCTGCATGCAAGGTGTACGGTGTTTAGGAGATATACATTTTACCTACAGGAAAGCCTTATTATAGGCTTACCTGTAGGTAAAAATGTGCAAGAGGAGGATACAACCACTTTAATGCTAGATATTTTTAAACAGTTAAGGAAGGAAAAACTATTAGAATGTCAATTTTAATGTTTAATCATCCTCTACAACTTGTAAGAGTTTAATTAAATGTTAAAACAATGATTGCAGCTCCACTATGGCACTAAAATACACTGGTGGGATCAGGAAACAGTCTATTAAATGCATAACATATTCCACAAAGTTCTTTTACATAAATGTAGTAGGAAATGCTGATCTGCTGATCACAATAGGTGCAATTCTTTCCAGGCTCCAAGTAAAAAAAAAAATAATGCATGCACATTTTTTTTATCTGCAAAAAAATGTGCATTTATCATTTTTTTTAAAAAGGTGAACTTATCCTTTAATTCAAAATTTGAATCATTAAGCCCTCGTTCACATTGGAGTGACTTGCCATGTGATTTGACAGGTCACATACTATTACTGCAATCGCACTGTTAAAATCGGTGCAATGCTGACTTTGCAGTGTCACATCAATTTGAAAAAATAGCTCCTGCACTACTTTTTGATTTTGGGTGCCAATTGGGTGCATCAACATCTGCGCATGAAGCCAAGGGCTAAATCCAAACTCCAGGCAAGTCTAAAAATTAAATAAAAACAACATCTGATGCAATTATTTATTTAGAAATATTAAATGTGTTTTAAGACAGCAATATTAGCTACTTTAGATATGTTTTTATTGTAGATTCCAGGAATCACCTACACAGCAGACTGTGGGAAAGCTAAAAGCACCAGCTAATCAAGGTTCCCCATCTCATTGTGCAGGGCCCTCACTTTAACACTGTGAACTTGTTTCAAGGTTAACCACCTCCCACCCACGCTATAGCCGAATGACAGCTACAGCGCAGGCCTTAATTGCCAAGAGGCCATCAATAGACATCCTCCTGTACATGAGCTGCCTGCACGACCCCTGCAGGGCATGCGGCGTGCTCTGTGATCACCTAGTCAATGAGACTCAGCTGATCACAGATCCCAGCCCCTTACCACGTGATCAGCTGTCAGCCAATGATAGCTGATCACTTGATGTAAACAGAAGATTGGTAATGGGTAAGGGGGAAAAAATCAGATCACTGGATTTTGACAAAGGAACTTCAGTCCCAAACAGGGAGAGGCACTGCTGCTATGCAGTGCCCTCCAGTGCCACCAACCAGTGCCACCTACCAGTGCATATCAATGATGCTTACCAGTGCCCACCAGTGTCACCTATCAATGCCCATCAGTATCAATGCCCACCAGTACCACCTATCAATGCCCATCAGTGCTGCCAACCAGTGCCAATCAGTGCCTCATCATCAGTGCCACCTATCAGTGCTGCCTATCAGTGCCCATCAGTGCTACCTATCAGTGTCCATCAGTGCCACCTATCAGTGCTGCCTATCAGTGCCACCTATCAGTGCCCTTCAGTGCCACCCATTAGCGCCGCTCATCAGTGCCACCCATCAGTGCTACCCATCAGTGCCACCCATCAGTGTCACCTCTCAGTACCCACCAGTGCTACCTCATCAGTGCCCACCAGTGCCTCTTATCAGTGTCCATCAGTGCCGCCTTATCAGTGCCTACATATAAAAATTGTATTACAAACTATGAATTTTTGTTTTTAAAATTGTCTGCCTTTTTTCATTTTTTTTTAGCAAAAAAAAAAAAAAAACAGCAGTGATTAAATGCCACCAAAAGAAAGCTCTATTTGTGTGAAAAAATTGATAAAAATTGTATTTCGGTACAGTGTTGCATGACCGCGCAATTGTCATTCAAAGCTTTAGCGTGCTGAAAGCTGAAAATTGCCCTGGGCAGGAAGGGGGTTTATATGCCCAGTAAGCAAGTGGTTAAGGTAGTGTAAAGATGACCTTGTCACCATGCTGTTTCTTCACTGTCTAAATAGCAATCTGGGGACTCAGAGGTGACACCAGTCTATTTCCCAATTGATATAAAGAAAGTAGTTTCAGCTTCTGGCTATGAATATTGCAAATATTTCTGATACACAAAAGGGGCTGGTAAGAATCAAAAATATTTTTGAAGATAAAACAGTTCATATATACATTTTAACTGTGTACTTAGCTTTATTGCTGGAGATTGCTGGAGGTCTATATGTAAAGTGGTCGACTCCAGAATTTAAAAATACTGTGTTACAGCACCAATGTCCCTGTAAAGGTATAGAGAATGCAAAGTAGGGGGATGGGACTTTATAGGTACAATTGTTACAAGGACATACCAAATTGAATAAAATCACAATTTATTAAAGTTACAAGGGTACATAAAAACACTGTTATACAATACATGAACAGCTTTATAGTTATTCAAGACTATATTGTAGTTCCTATAGTTAAAATCCTACAGGTTTCGATGCATGGCTTCCTCAGGGACAAACGTGGTTTTGTGGCTGCTATATGAATGGACAAAAAGCAAATTACAAACAATACATGTTATATCAGTAAATACAAACACTATACATAGCATATACAATAAATTGAATGCATGAATGCATCTTATCCATTGGCAAGAGTTCCCTAAAAAGAGTCATACCCTAATGATAGAAAGTAAAATCCAGTTATTGCCAAGCACACAGAAATAGGACTCTGTCTGGGTGGCCCAGAAAAGCCCAGATGTAACAGGTTAGAACTGCCCAAAAATGACAGCGTTGTATTGTGCACAGGTAAACTCTCTGTCTAGCTTTATCGTTTATTCATGCTCAAATTTACCAATCTTTTTCCCTTTGTATTTGGCACTTTTTTCAGCTTCATTTGGGACTTATCTGAATGTTTGGTGCCGTCTAGTGTTTAACCAGGCTAGTGTTTAATCTAGTGTTTAATCAGTTGTTTTGACATTGAATAATGTAGGATTATATAGTTAATAGAAAAGGTGATAAACCAGTTGATTATACATTTTTCTTATTAATCTCTAGGCTACATTTTTTTTGTATATTGATATATATATATATGTCACGCTTTATCCCTCCCTGCGGGAGATCCAGGACTTTTGGGTGGTTCTAGCCTGTTACATCTGGGATTTTCTGGGCCACCCAAACAGACTCCTATTTCTGTGTGCTTGGCAATAACTGGATTTTACTTTCTATCATTGATGTATGAGCTACAAATAACACGTCTTGACTGACCATAAAGCTGTTCATGTATTGTATAACAGTGTTCTTATGTACCCTTGTAACTTTAATAAATTGTGATTTTATTCAATTTGGTATGTCCTTGTAATAATTGCACCTATAAAGTCCCATTCCCCCTACTCTGTATTCTCTATGCTATTCACACCGGGTGCCAGGACAAAAGGAACCTTAACATGTGAGTGCAATCTCATATTTGTTTTTACCTGATTAATTTTTAAAGGTTTTACGCAATGAGATTTCTCTGTCATTTACATCCATTCATATGAGGTATATTCAGTGCAAGAGGCGCCAGCAACAGATTCTTCCAGGGGTTTACCCACAGGCTTAAACGACTATACTAGAGATAGTTGGTCAACATCCAGGGGTGAGTGCACATCCATGTGGGGCACCCAGTCTGAGCACAAGTTTATGGAGTACGGATGTTTGTTAATGAGCATGAGCACTTATGAAAACACAAATATATTGGGACTTTAAAGGACTTTTATATTCTTGTTTGTTATCACCTAGCGCAGTGATTTGTTTTCTTTCTTCTTTTTTCATTGCTGGAGATTAGTTTCAAAATATATTCAATAATATGTTTCATATTGAAAGTGAAAATAATTAAAGTGATTGTAAATGAACACCTTGTAAATCAACCCATTCAGTTTAAAATAAAAAATGAAAGGCCAAACATTTTTGCATAGACATATATGAAAAAATATAAATGCCTTTTTTACCCTTTTTTAAAAGTGATCACATCCCCTCAGCTGCAAAAGAACTGGGGGGAGGAGAAGCAGCAGAACACTGAGATGTGCAGTGGGGGCGTGTTAGGACAAGTATGATAATTGAAGGAGAGCACACTGAGTTATCAGCATAGCTAGAGAACTGACTACGGTGTGCTCTCCTGCTTAGTTTGGTCCATTCTTAATAGGAAAGCAAGGGGACTAGCAGCAACATGTGGGATTTCACATAAAGGAAGCAATAGAAAGACAACAGGATACTTTTGTATACAAGTACATGGTACAGCAGGCACATATCAGGAATATGAAGTGTTGGGCTAACAAAAGCTTTAAGTTTAAATTTATGAAAAAAAAACACCATTTTTAAAATACTGTTCACCAGACCGGCCAAATATTTTCAAGTCACTTTGCCTTTGATCATTTATTTGTAAATTACCCCTGTTGGCAAACTTGGTCACATTCCCATATCAGCAAGTAGCTAAGCCAGGGGGAGACAGCCCTAAAGAGGTGGAAATCTACCTGAACCACATGACAGAGATCAAAGAACACCAAGCTGCAGCTTTTTTCTTCATAGCTCCTGGACTGTCTAGATGTATGGCTGCGCTGGATCACGTACATGTATGTGCTGCCCCAAGACATTGTACTGCCTGGGTCCAAGAATGAAATGCTGCCCCCCACCCCCCACAAAAAAAATCACGCCCACCAAAAGGCCCCCACATCCATTATTTTATATCATGATAATTAAAACTAAAATTTTAATTTATCAGGAAGTCAGATTTAGATGCAACAGCACCTTGTCTACATGCAAAATTATATGACATATCATTATGTTCAATTCCAAGGGGCGGGCTAGGACAGTATAAGGGTGGGCTAGGGCAGTATAGGGGCAGGGTAGGGCAGTATATAGACAGGCTAGGATAGTATATGGACAGGCTAGGGTAGTATATAGACAGGCTAGGATAGCATATGGACAGGCTAGGGTAGTATATGGACAGGCTAAGGCAGTATAGGGGCAGGCTGGGGTAGTATATGGACAGTCTAGGGCAGTAAAGAGGCAAGCTGGGGTAGTATATAGACAGGCTAGGGTAGTATATGGACAGGCTAGGGCAGTATAGGAGCGGGCTAGGGTAGTATAGGGGCAGGCGGAGCAGCAGTTGTCATCATGACACACAAAACTGCTGGAAAATAAATCTTGGTCTTCAATTTGCTGGGTAAATAGAAGAGAAGGAGAGGCGGCCATGGTTCAAATTGCTGCCCCTCTGAAAGTGCTGCCTAGTCCAATGGACCCACTGGGATCAATGGTAGGGCCAGCCCTGTGTATGTGACCCAGTACTCATGAATAGGGGGCGCACGCCACACTGGCTGTGCTGTCATTCGTTCAACCATGAAGACATTTTTATTAGATATCTTTTATCTTTATCTTTATCTTTTTTTTTTTAATACTTTCAGTCTATTTTCATTTATATAATAAGAATTAAAAACCCAGTAATAACCAAATGCCACCAAAAGAAAGATTTATTTGTGTTAAAAAATTATTTCAATTTAATTTGAGTACAGCATTGCATGACTGTGTAATTGCCAGTTAAAGAATCGCAGTGCCGAATAGCAAAAGATGGCCTGGTCATGAAGGGGGTAAAATCTTCCTGAGCCTAAGTCGTTAAGAGATAACCCAGTAAGACCTCATAAGAATTAAAGATAGTTTTAAAAGTAAATGGGTACTTAGTAGGTAACAAAAAATGCAGTTGTCAGTAATTAATAACATGGAGGTCAGGAGTCAGTAGTAAATAATGCAGAGTTCAGGGGTCAGTAGTTAATAACATAGGGTTCAAAGGCCAGTAGCAAATAATGCAGAGTCCAAGAATTAGGAGTACAGCCCTAAAAAGGTGGAGATCTACCTGACCAAAGTAGAAGACATCAAAGATCACCAGGATGCAATATTTGAAGAAATAATCCAGCAAGGCCTCCTACAAATGCAGGGGTCAGTATAAGGTAATGCAGAGTTGGGATAAACAGTATGTAACCCAATTCATAGTTCAGTAGTATGAAATGCAGAGTGCAGGGGTCAGTAGTTATTCATAGTTCAGAGGTCAACAGTTTGCAATACA